>NW_027526460.1:6781238-7089866 GCF_048455015.1 Haemaphysalis longicornis
TGCTGTTGTTGGCAGGGCGCGCCCGAACCTCCTCTCCATCAGCTCGCACTTCCACTCCATCCGAGGCGGGAAATTACGCAAGCGAGCGTTCAAATTTAGCGCCTTTACCCTCGGCTGGCGAGGTGCGAAGGAGCTATAAAGAGAGGTGTGATTCCCCTGCAGAACAAAGAGAGCGAACACAGATTGTGCGGGGAGATTGCGCAGGTGAGCACGCAAATAGCGGTTGAGAGTAGAGGAGGAAAGCGGCACTGACGGCTGCTTGAATGATATTCCTCCGTGGTGGCGGTGGGCTCGTATGACGCAGTAAGGGACGCTGCCAGCCCATAGTAGTGGTAGGGTTGAGATTGCCCCGTCGTAAGACAATGGAACAAACGAAGGCGAAAGTTCCTTGTTGGCTAGGGAACACGCGGGTACCGACGTCGATATGGTTCGTGCGGCTACCTCACAGCAAAGGGCGTTGTCGCCAAATGGCGTTGTCGCCATTTCACATCCACGCGTTGTGGAAGGTGCCGTTGAAGTAATGTGAATGCAGGGCAGTGCACCCGCTTTCCAGGCAGCCAATGTGTTTAAGCGCTTAAGGGACCGACGACGTGAGCACACTCGGCAGAACAAACACATATCGTCAGGCGTATGATGACTCATTTTTACCTACTGCGTGTGTCGCTGCCTTACTCTAAGGGAGCTCACATTTTAGTTCACTAACTTTTTGTGCGCGCGTAAAGTAAGCAATGTTGACAAAAATAAATGTTCTACTTGTGTAACCCGATTCATGCATCCGAGCTGAATGCATCAAATCTGTGCGAAATGAAAAAAAAAAAAAGATGACAGAAATGTTGAAAACTGATTTCACGTTTAGTTTAACTAGTGCAGCTAATTTATAAAATAATTTTATTGCGATGCGATGGTTGATTGATTGATTGATTGATTGATTGATTGATTGATTGATTGATTGATTGATTGATTGATTGATTGATTGATTGATTGATTGATTGATTGATTGATTGATGCGATGCAGGGTGCCTCAGTATGTACCTACATGGCTGCCAAGTAACAACCACTAGACACACACCTAAAAAAGACCGCTGCTTGAACAAAATGAAGGTCAAGCTCTGGCGGAAAGTATTACTAGCCTGTCACTATTCGCCATAGAATTGCGGAAAGCGTCGTGGATAAAGCTATATTGTGTTGCCTGCACTGCAAAGTGCCTTTCAGTTTGATAAGCGTCTTGTATTGCCTGTGCAGCGGAAGGCACTTCAGGCTCAATTGAGTGCGTTGCAAAATAAGACTATGCACTCCAAAGTACATTGGCTCGCTACGCACTTCAAGGTATGTTGGCTACATTAGGGAGGAGATTTTGGAGCTGTAGTGTGTGCGAAATTGACTGGCCACAGTATGTACTGTGTATTTTTGTATTTTTTGGCTCTGTTGGAGCTGCTCGACAAAATAACAGCCCCGTAAAATGCATATTTCTTTATTGTGAAAACCGGCGGGCTGGAATGCAGGACCAGGAATTCTGGAGACCGCGAAATTATGCAGGAATTAATGCAGGAATTGCAATACCAGGATTTCGTGGACGCTGGTGGTGTTTTGTTTTTTTAATTTTTAAACCATGTTCCATACACTGGAGCCAGTTGCGAATTAGGAGTACCACTCAGGGATGTATCACGCAGGCCACCATAGGTGTGCTGTGAGCCATGACGGCAGGGAGGCACCTACCTCACAGCGGGGCCGTCAAACGCTTATGGGGGGTACTTCGCTCAATTTAACGTTTGCGTTGTCGGGGAGCGTAAATTATGTCTAATAAATGTTCTTAAATATGATTGTACTAAAATACAAACTAAGTGACCATTCAAAATTTTGGCACTGAATGACAATGGTTGGCCGCTGTAATAAAAAGAAGGTGGAACTCCTATAGCGTACTTATATCTGCACGTAAAAATACAATTTATTTCTAGAGTACACTACTTTCATCGCATGGGGTGCGATTTCTGAGCTACGAAGCACATCGTCCTCAATTTAGATTCGCACGTTTTGCAGCAGAGCATTGGCCTTATTCCATTTTCGTCCTGCAGAGTAGAGTACCAGCACTGCATATTCGCCCCATTCGCTGTGTGCAGTACTCTCTCTGCACACGAGAATTCGCTCGTTCCGCGGCGACATGCGTCGGCTGCGCTGCAGGACAGATTTTCAATACTGGTTGTACTGCATGATGCAAAATTTCCCCCGAATAGTGCGATGAACCCCCGGCTGCAAACGCTAAAAACACTGTATAATAAACTAATTTAACTGCAAGTAATCTATTTGGAGTGCAGGATACCGCTGGCTAGCTTATTTTCTTTTTTCTAGGATTTACGCAAAATGTTTGCAGAGTGCGAAGCAGTAAATAATGTGCCGGAAACGTTCTATAGGTTAGACACCTTTTGCAAGCTTTTGTTGCGAACAGGTGCACGCATGCACCCTGCTATTATTCGTCATCGCAGTCCGCCATTCACCATGGCGCCTCGCACTGCGTGCACACGGAGGTGTTCTGTAGAACGCACTAACAAAGCCAAGAGTACCTGGTTTTCATTGGGGCTTAACAGTAACTTAAATGCGAAATGACGATTGCAAGCCGCATGAGAGTATTGGGCGAGATTAAATGTTGCACTTCGTATCAAGTTGCATTACGGGTCAAGAAAGTGTTTGTGTGTTGCGTGCATTTAATGGTTCCCGCTTGCAACTCAGACAACGGTGTGCAGTGACTTAGCAAGTAAGCTTGGGGCCGAACGGCGCCCCCCCCCAGCTTTATACCGCAAACCTTTGTCCGAGTCTC
Organism: Haemaphysalis longicornis; assembly: GCF_048455015.1. Classification (NCBI taxonomy): domain Eukaryota; kingdom Metazoa; phylum Arthropoda; class Arachnida; order Ixodida; family Ixodidae; genus Haemaphysalis; species Haemaphysalis longicornis. The sequence continues at coordinate 6,784,051 of NW_027526460.1, forward strand.
CAGAGTAGGAAACTTTTATGCTGCACTATCATTAAATGTACAGCAAACGATAACCTCACGTAATTCCTCCACTGAATTGCGGAAGATCGCGCATGGGCTCAAAATGACGCTGACGAGCTGCTGGACATTGTGCACGCACGCAAAGGCCTCGCAGACCAACCCGCAGTGCATCGTCTTGCTATGACGTGCGGCTAATTAGGCACGTTCTCAGTCGCTGGCATTTTGCACGCCTCAGAGCTAAACCGGGCCGGGTGGGCACAGTACAGCCAGGCGGGGGCATCCAGGCGCGCTGCGCTCTGAAACGCACCCGGGGACCGGCCGGGCTGATCCTCTCGCGGCAGGAGAGGGACTTCCGCCAGTCTTCAACCGGGCTGCGGACGATCGGCGGGTCGCATCAGATGCTGCGCCAAGCACGGCTCGATGACGAGAGAGCGACATTCGTGCCGCCATCTCACGGAACGCACGGGAAGGCCAGCCCGGGCAAAGAAGCAAAAGGAAACAAAGAGACAGAGCTTCAGGACTTGCTGGTTTCTGCAAAATATCCTTACCTCGATCGAGAACGTGCATCGTTGTTTGCTGTAGAGTGCTGGCTCGTTAAAGCGATCTTTCGTGTCACCTTGCCTGTGAGACTTAGCATGCGCGGAACCATGACCTGTACTGAACAGTAAGTGGTGGAAGGGTCGCATACGACGGCTTGCAAGCAATCAGCCATGTTGCGTTCTTTTAAGAAAAAAAAAATGATTTCGCGGTGGGGATGACTTGGCTTTCATTTTAATTGCATGGGTACTATTATCCCCCACCCCCCCACCCCCACCACAACACACACGCGCACACACGCACATACGCAGGACATCAATTTTGTCGCGTTCTGGTATTTGGGTCTTATATAGAATTTTGATTGATCGAACGTGGAACGCGCGGTTTACGAATACTGAAAGCTTTGCAAAGAGACAATCAAACGCAAAAAATAGAGCGCCTGCCCACTTTAGGAGTACAATAGTACCCGAAAACAGAATTAATAAGTAGCAAAGAAGTTCTTGCTTAAGTACTTGTCTATTTTTCGCCTAAGAGGGTAAGTGATAGGCCGGTTCTCATTCCCTCAGTAAGTGCCTAAAGCATGCTAATGCGGATGACAGCCTGATTGATGGGCTCTCAACGACACTGCGGTGTCGAAAGAGCTCCTTCCCGAGATACGGGGTCGCGCAAGCACATTCTATCGACAGCCCTATCCGCTTTAGCCGCGCCACCTTCTCATGCACGCAGCGCTGTGCATTGCCCTCGAAGAGCTTAAAAAGGGTAAAATGAAAAGAAGTAAGCGTGAAAACGGTGATCCAAAGCGCAGCAGCGAGGGACTCAGTAAAGGGGCGACAAAAAAAAAAAAAGGCGCCGTTTGTCTGCTCTTTGCCCGTCAAAGCTCAGAGGACGAAGGTAAGTGACCCCGGTGTTAATGCCGCGTAGCTGACACCCTATCACGTTCGCACGCATCGACGCAATTATGGGCTCTGCTGCTAAGATCTTGTGCAGCTGGCAATCTTTCAACTTTTGTCCGCAGGTGTCAATTGCAACATCTTGGAAGAGAAGATTTTTGCACTGCGATTCCCTAAAAAGCAGATTAAAGACCACAGCTGTTCTTTCTGCAGCAAACGCGGTAAGAAAAAGTTAGGGAACGGAAAGAGAGCAACTCAGCGCTCTAGCTAATGAAGATGGGAATAGATTTGCGTCGATAGAACTTCAACAACAGGCAAAACCCATGGCACCGTCATTAATAGTAATGCGTTTAATGTGCACAGTATGCAACATTGCAAGCAACGTTGGGATTTAATTTATAGCACTAGTAACGCCGCCAGTAAAGAGAGTGCAATAAATATGCCCGACTCAATACCTATTTCCTAACACGAAAAAAGGAAAAAAAAAAAAAAAAACAAAGAACTCGTCTGCTAGCCGTTACTCTTTACACCCTTCTCAGACAGAATTTCGAGCACAGCGATTGGTAAACCTTTACCTGTCGGCGGCTGACGGCCAGTGAACCGAAAAAGCAATTTGCTTGAAGCAAAATCGCCACTCTAGTCGGTAATGCTTCGAACAATTAGGCGGTGGACTGCGCAAGCGCAGTGCGCGTATTGTGGGTCGTAGTATATTGGATTATGAGCTAGACACACCCGAAAAGCTGTAGATAAAGCCTCGGATGAATTTTTATTCGTCTTCGCCGCTTTAAAAATCTGTGACAAATCCATAGAGCCAATTATTACGGCTAATGGGCTGTTCGGAACCGTTTTAGACAGGTTTTCCACAAAAAGGAGTGGGGAGCAGGCGCAAGTAAGGTGTGTCTTGAGTTATCTGTCTACACCTTAATTGCTTTGGGCGCCAAAATATAAGTGAAAAAGGGGGGCTGCAATATTTCACGCCTATAAGAATATGCTCACTGAAGACATAAATCAACTTAGCAGTTTTATGAGGGAGAAGGGAGGGAGCAGGTCGCCTATGCCATCATGCAACCACGGCTGATGCTCATGTTATCAAAGTAATTATACAATGGCTTCACTTATAAACTGGCCAAAACAGCGAGAAAAATATTTCCAACCACCTCAAAGGTCACGGACATGCGTCTGGTTTCGGCAAAGTGTTTCATTGCTTTAACTAAGTTTCTTTTTTGGCAGTTACATTTCTGTGGTAAAGGCCATACGGAGCTTGAAGTTACGGTATCCAGCACGCATGAAGACGGACGAAGAGTAGCGCATGTAGCACCTGCAAAAGAGTAGCCCCTCCCTCCATGTGCTGTCTCTCTGAATCATGCTTTAACCCGCCGCGGTGGCTCAGTGGCTAAGGCGTTGCGCTGCTGAGCACGAGGTCGCGGGTTCGATTCCCGGCCGCGGCGGCCACTTTTCTGATGGAGGCGAAAAGCAAAAACGCCCGTGTGTACGAGATTTCGGCGCACGATAAAGATCCCCAGGTGGTCAAAATTAATCCGGAGCCCTCCACTACGGCGCGCCTCATCGCCTGCGTTGCGTCGGCGCGTTAAACCCTACAATCAATCAATCTGAATCATGCTTTAGGGCAGGCAATTGACCGAAGCGGTGTTGGTTGAAGTACGACGTGTTAGCCACGGAGCGCTCGTCCTGCTTGTCTCTCTCTTTCCTGCTCTTGTCTGTTTTTTCACTGAACAATATGGTGGATTACCTAGCCTCGTGTCAATGCAGTGTTCAAATCGGTGTTCTACGAGCCGATGTCGCACCGTAGCGGAGGGCTACGATTTCCGCAGACGCATTGCCGATCTTTAGTGCTGGCTCAAATATCGTGCTCACGCATGCTTTTCTTCCTCGCGTCCATTAGCAAGACAGCCACCGGGAATGGCGCGCTCGCGATTTCAACCTCAGTATAGACCAGAGTAGTAAAATATATGGTTATAACGATACCGCTTTATTTGAATTCTCGCTTCATTCGAAGTGCTCTATGGTCCCCAGTGCAGTGCATTGAGAGCAAATCATCTCCGCAATTAACAAAGTATCGCTTATGACAATGTCAGTTTCATGTCCTAATACTTTATTATGACGAGGGTGTACTCTTTGCCGCAAATTTATTGCCGACTCTACGATGGAGGAATAATAAGGAGGGCGAGGCAGATCCCGTCGATCTCCGCTTTTCTTGGGGCACAAAGGAAAGTTTGCGATGCCACTCACAGCACAAGGAGTCCGGTAATTTAACTCGCGCTTGCTGTGCATTTCCAAACCCGCATGCACTCAGGCACACAGCCACAGACAGGTGCCCTATGTTTGTATACATTGTCATTAGCAGAGCTTAAGAGTTGACGCAATGCTGTTCTTCGAGTCCCTCTTCCTTCCTTTTTTTTATCCCGTTCGGGGCAGCCTGTCACTGCGTTTTAATTACGCAACCCTGTACACCGGTAGTAACCGGAGTCAGATGGGGCGGGCAACAATACCTTCGCAAGAACAGAGCTGCGTATACAGTCGACGTAATTCACATTATTCAGCGACCGTTTTTTTCTTCTACGTTGTAGGTGCCGTGTGCAACCATTGACTGCGCTGGTGCAGCCAAGGAGCTCCCCGTTCGGCTCTGAGTCCATTAAACGCCCGCGAGGTAGCAAAGCCAACGTAGTGAGCCGAAAGCGAGCCGCAATCTTCTCCGACTACCGTTAATGGCAACCGACTTGAAGACAAAGTATTACAACGAAGTCACGATGTAACAGACGGCGAGGATGAATCGGGCCGCCGTCGTGGCTCGAGGCGTGTCGCTGCTTCATTGCACCGGCCACACCTCTGACGTGTAGTGCGCCACCACCATGGGCCGGCGCTAGCTTGTTTCACGGTAGCGTAGGGCTTAGGCGGAAGAAAAAGAGCAGCCAGAAATTTGAAAAAGAGAAGAGGCACAAAAGCAGTAGGAAATAAAAGGAAGAGGCCTGGAGACGCGCATTGCGTCACGGCCAACGACCCTTGGCTGCTGCCGGTGGCCGCCTTCGATCGTGCCGACGGCGTCGTCCGCTCGGCCAGGCACCGCACGGGCGCGATTTGGCGCGCATCCCGATTAAGCTTGACCGATAGCGGCGCGGAATTACAGTGCCGTACGGATCGATGCCTCGTATTTCAACGAGCCGGCAAGCTTGCCCGGGCACGGATGCGGCGGGCAAGCGATATATATCGCAACGATTGCGGAACATCCCCGGAACAGTGGCAGTCAGCACTCTGAACGGCGCCTGTATATCGGTGTTTGGGAGGACAATACCTCTCATTGTGGCGTTCATAAAAGAGAGATTTTGGCGTGAATGGCGCTTATCGTATTTGTATCCCCCCCCCCCTCCCTCCCTCCCTCCGTGTGAAGGGAATGCTGGAGAGAAACAAGCCCTGTGGTTGAACCAGCTCATTCTAAATAAATTTTGGTCTAACTGTAACGGGCGTTATACACTCGAAGAGACTATGCTAGTCGCGGGAAGGACAGAATTGATAGCTCCATGGATTAGGAAAGTGAGCCGTAGTATATATTTATTGTTTCTTATTTTTGATCTCGAATCAGCTGTGGCTCGTAATTATGCATTGCGTAATTGGCGAGCTCCTTTAAGTTCAGGTCGGTTTTTTTTTTTTTTTTTTTTTTGTGAGCACGGCATGCTGTATGTATACGTAGCTTTCATTGACGTCACTGTGGCTGCTCTTGAAGCACAGCCTGCACGATGGAAGGCTGTGACCTTTTCTGCCGCTTTTACCCCGAGAAGCGCTGTGAACACTGACAGCAGCTAGTACTCCAGAAAGGGCTGTGATGACGTCACATGCGAGCTATGAATAAGACGAATCCCGGCACTATTGGCATTTGTAATTGTTTGTTTGTCTGTCGAACTTTTGGCAAAAAAAAATTACCAAGGTGCTGAGGCAAAAGGCCACTGTAACAGTCGCATGACTATGCCCATAGCACCTGACAGCGCAACCGACAGGAGCAGAAGCAACTATTCATCCCTAAATAAATCCAAATATTCATCCACAGTATTACCATAATAAACCCATATAGTAATACATACTACAAAGACATAATGGCTAAAGACATAAAGACAAAGACATACACGCTTTTCTTAAATAATAAAAAATGAAATAAATAACGTGTAAACACTCCGCTTTTGCAAAGGTAACGAAAATCTCGTAAACATACACACAAAATAACAGAATATTGCAACCATTAGCTGCTTACCAGAGGGCGCGCGCAAGGTTATTGTGTCACTGTGTGCTACTATCGATGCGCAGCGCTGCTTTCACCCCAACGAGCAACGCGTAGCAAAATACGAAAAAAAAAAACAGCCACCCAATTGAAACATTTTTTGTTCTGTGCTACAAGGTCGAGTCTACTGCGTGGCACTGTAGACGGGGAAACCATTAAAAGCTTCAAAAGATCTCTAAAACCATCCTCGAAAAAAGAAGAAACTCTTCGTCATTAATTCTATCAACTCAGGAAGAGAACTCCCAACACTTTCAATCTGCATTTTGAGCGGGTTTACCAAACGATCATAGCGATTGCCTTTAGCTGTATAAGCTCCAGATTCTCGAAGTAAGTTGAAGTAACAGAGAACCTATCATGGGGGAGTTGAGGGGTGTTATGAGGTTGACTGTGGGCAAGTAAGGAAGGAAGGAAGGAAGGGTGTAGAAGGAAGGCAGGAAAGTTAACCTGGCTAGAGCCTAGTTTGCTATCCTGAACTTGGGAAAGGGAAAATAGGCAAAAAAGAGGAAATAAAGAATGAAGAGAAGTTGGTGTAGACACGTATGCCCAGCGCTGAAGCGCTGACACTGATAGACACTGGAGGCGTTCAGTCTATAGTCTGGTGTTTAGGTTCGTCGCCCGTAGAAAGCGTAAAAGTTCCTTAGTCGCCTTCTGAGCGGATGACGGAGAGGGCCAGTGGCGCAGAGTCTTCTCCTCCGAAAATGGCCGCCGAATTAAGCGGCCTAAGCTATGAGTGGTGAGATCCAACTTCCCTATCAGCAGGTGAGTGAGTGAGTGAGTGAACAACTTTTTATTTGCCTAGATTTGTCGCTTAACCGTCGGTCAGGAGCCCTTGGTCCCTGGCGGCGGTCGTGGCCATCTGGACGAGCCGGGTCTGGACACCCGGGTCGGAGCTGAGTAACGCGGTCTCCCACTGCTCGTTCGAACTTATGTCGAGTGTTATAACAAAAAGTTGCAGAAACTACAATCAAATGTAAGTTCAATACCGGCCGCGGTGGCGGCTTTTCTTACGGAGGCGAAAAGCGAAAACGTCCGTGTGTCGAGATTTCGGCGCGCGTTAAAGATCCCCAGGTGGTCAAAATTAATCCAGAGTCCTCCACTATGGCGCGCTTCATACCTCAGGTGTAGCTTCGGCGCGTTAAACACCACAATCAATCAATCAATCAATCAATCAATCAATCAATCAATCAATCAATCAATCAATCAATCAATCAATCAATCAATCAATCAATCAATCAATCAATCAATCAATCAATCAATCAATCAAAATCAACTGCACTTAGGGCCAACCTTACGCGGGCCACATTTACTTATACCCAAACAATAAATACTACTTATCATGAAGTATTTCTAACCTGCTTAGTCCATATTTCCGAATGTTATTTATGCCATTATACAATGATTATTTAAAAGTAGTGATTTCACCAACAGAATCATGCGGTAGCTATGAATATGTCATGGGACTTGTATTAACGACACCAAAACATCGCGTGCATTGCATGATACAGTATCGTATTAATTTTGAGAGCTATGAATTGCCAATAAACTACAGCGTGCAGGGTGTGGTTTGTATTTTTTGCTGTTGAAATACAAGGTTGGAAAACAGGCCTTCAAGTTTTATCAGTTACGTCTTTAATCCCATTGAGGCCTCTTAAGACCCCCCCCCCCCCCCCCCTTTTGCTTATGCTCCACTGAGAGGCTTTACTAATTCAGCAAGCGTGTTCTCAATCGTGACCGAGAGAGAACTTTTGGTTGCCTGCCATGCCCCTGCAATGGAACGCAAAGCGTCCTCTCGAAGTCGATCAGGGCAACCCTTCGAGGGCTTTCCCCAATTGTCTGTCTGGCCCTGCCTTCTGAATGGCTCTCTGGAATGGAATCTGCTCCTGATGGCGCCAAGGGTGAAAGGACTATCCCGACCTCTCCTTCCTGAACGCGGTCACTCGTTCCCACAGACGGGACGGCGCCACGTTGTCTGCGGAGCGGAGGTCGGGTGGCGGCCGCCGACGAAAACATCTGCACGTGTTCCAAGCACGACGTAATTGTCAAATCGTGTCCGCAGTTCCGCGAACGGGGCGGCGATCGACAGCCAGCTGATGACTATCGCTGTGCTTTCGGAAGAAGGTGAACAGCCGGGCGATTACCCCGAGGGACTCGGTCGATGCCTGAGACGTGCGTGCTGGCGAGGCGATTCTGTTGTTTCGTTTCATCGGGTGATGGTTATGCGCGTCAGCATGCGCTCCTTCCCATTCACTGATTGCGACCAACAAAGGTGGTGCGAAAGGATGCAGGGATTGGCGACGCAACAGCCATATCATTAGCCCTCTCTCCTATTGACGTCCACCAACTCTGTGTTGCATTGCAGTTCGGTCGGAATGCAGATTGCACGACAGGGTCAGAGAGAAGTATGTCTGGGGACGTCGACATCAGGTGGCATGTACATAAAATAAACGACTCCCAGAGAGCAATGTACTAATTAACTTACCTAATGTATCCCACTTTATTCTCACGCTCTTCACCCTGGCGCAATGGGTTTGGACTAGGCGAAATTGACTTCAGAAACAGCCTGCAACAGCTCAGAATAAACGAAGTTATACCGTCATAGTTATTTCCGCTTGTTTTTCCTCCAAAAAATGCGTGCTGCACAATCGGAAACGATATGAGAAAGAAACAACATTGGGTTGCATGTACTTTCTTGTGTGTTAAATAGCTGCTATGGCACTAAAGTATTTTTAAAGGATTAGCACACAAGCATTAGTATGTATCGGCTCGTCGTATACCTGCAAAATTGCTTCAATCGCTTGTGAGGTGACAGCACTCGTACCTTGAACTTTGCGTGCGTTGACATATACAATGCCGGGTGTGGGGAGACTCTAGAACTAGAACAACGAATTGAATTAGTACAAGTTCACAGTGAAAAACCACGTAAGCCGAATGTGCGACACATAACGGAAGCGCCTTCAGCTAAGCATTTCCGCCGACCCCAAGCCCCCGCCAAGTAACATGCTTGAATGTATTCAGCATCCAGGCATGTCGCTATTCGTTTTAATGTGAAAGCGTTGTAAGCCGCATTTCCGGGTTTTCGGTGCGCGCTCCAGCTGTCCCCGCTAGCAGTGCCCGGAACTGAAGACATCATAGAAGCCGAAACGGCGACGACAACCCAAGAACTGAACGGAAAGGACACAAAGGCGACACGTGCCGCTCAGGGGGAAAGCGAACGCTCCCCAGGAAAAAAAAAGAACAGTGACGCCAGTTTCCGCGGGCCCCCTAAAAGAAGCTATGCCCATGCTAGCAACACACCGCAGCCTTAGTGACGCCCGCATCCTAGGCCCCACAAGATCCCTTTAACCGCAGCAGCACTGTCGCAAAGCGGGTCCACTTCACAGGCGGCAGCGCGGACACGCGGAGGACAGGTTTGCGGGGGTGGCGGGGCAAGTTATAAGGCGGTCAGCGACACCGGGCAGGAACCGCGCATTGTGGACAAAGCGAGGTGTGCACGGGGCTCTGGTCAGAACCCTCGGCCGTATCGATCCGCTTGGCTCGCCGAGTGCGACAAGTGCACGCGTCTCTTCTCGGAAGAGCACCGCGACGAACGGGCTTTCGTCACGCGCCGAGGTCAGCACTCCCGCCTGCCGGGCGGCTTCAACGCAAGCTCTGAAGAACATGGAAGGGGAAAACAGCTCTAGATGCGCGGACTCACGCCGGGAGTGAGCGGGTATAAAGCCTCGTGACTATTACATACGGCCTTTGAAGTGACAAGGCCGATCTCAACCTGAAATGAACCTAACCTTCCCCATGCGAACTGTGCCAGGAAGAAAGGAACAATAACAGCGTCAACTTTTCTCCCGCTGCTGGCAACATGTGGAGATAGCACAGTTGGTAGAGCCCCGGGCTGCTATTGTGCGCGCGCGGGCTCATACCCCATGCAAGCTCGAATGTACTTTTTGCAGCGTAAGCTACACTGGCCGAGGTTGAGCAGTTTCGCGTGGACCTTGAAGGGTCGTTCCGCGCAAGCGTGAGGAGCATTTGATTGGTTTGGATCGGATCGGATTGGATTGGCTTGGATTGACTTAGATGGATTGGCTTGGATTGGGATGGATTAAATTTGATTGGGTTGGATTGAAATCCAATCCAATCGGAGTATACGGGTGTGTAGAGAATTGGGTCTGCACATTCGCCGGTCTGCGCATTCCAGAGGTGTGACGTCATAGCCGCGGCAGACGCACTGGCGCCGGCGCGTGCCCAGCTGTGCGCATCCGTTGCGCAGTAGCCAAATCTGACGCTGCGCCGGAGCCACTTGATAGCTGTTTCGCGTGGCTACTGGAGAGCCGTGCTGCGCATGCGCGAGGAGCAGTGACTGGACCGGACCGGACCGGACCGGACCGGATTGGACTGGACCGGACTGGATTGAATTGGATTGGATTGGATTGAAAATCGTTTTAGCAGCAGTAAGCATGGTAATCAGCTAATCCTAGACAACCAGGAAACCTAAGAATAACCAGCTGAACCTTACCTCAGGCTACGTATATCCTGGCATGGCAGAACTAAGCCACTGCTAATTTTTTTATTTACTCTGGACCATTTTCTAGATCGGGCTACCACTACAACAACAACGACGAATTTTTTTTTCGCAGAATGGGACACTTAAGACTTTCGCCTCAAAACGCCGTCTATGAGAACGCGGACCAAGACGTAAAAAAATAAATCTTAGCGCCGACTAATAACTGCGGACTTGATAGCTTGGGACATTAAATCTGGGAAAATATTAACTCTTCATTATTTGTCAATCTTGAACCATAGGGGACTCTACGTGCAAGTAGGCTCCTAACCTTTTCAGATAAGTGGACTCTTCAAAGTGTTGAAATACCACTGGGTTGCGCATGTTTTTCGAATAACTGAAGCACCCACATCATAATCGGAATTGATCCTCGCGCAGAGGCGAGTCATCTTGTTGGAAGCGATAGTAGCATCTCCCCTCCAACCTTTCCACCAATCCTGCTGAAGTTGCTGTTGTTTTATTGAGAAAGCGTGGGAACATACAGCACGACCAATAAATTAAGAAAAAAAAATGCCGCCTGTGTTTCGCCACTCAACACCTAGCAAGGGGGCCCAATGGGAGGCAGGCGCGCTATTCAGTTAATTCGTAAGCGTTTCAAAGCCTCCCAGTCTATCGCAATGTTTACTTATAAAAACACTCGCAACTCTTAAAGGGGCCATGAAGGCAAAATACAAGTTTTGTTCATGGAAAAAGCTGTTTTTTCCGATAACGATGGCACGTCTTTATCGAAAACTTCGAAGAAATAATTAAGATATTGATGAGAACAGATGTGGCAGTGTCCACTTTCCGGCATTTTTTGATGACGTCACAGAATCTTGTTTGTGCGATTGGTGGTCTCCGACGTAAGCCACCGCTAGGAAACATGACTGGGTGGTTGCAGTGAGGCCTTCCGCACCATTTGATCGCATAACTTGAATGCCAACGTGTAGTTAACAAACTGATAACTGCGTTTTTAGTGCTGGCCCATAATACGTCACTCTCGCCCATTTTACGTCCCTGCAGCGCGGAATTTGAGTGTTTCAAAATTTCTTGCGTGATTTTTTTTCTGTTACAGAACAGCCTTCGTGGTTGTAATGGAGCTGAGTGAATTACCAGGGATCAGCTCTTTTAAACTTAAGAAAGTTGGACGTTGTCTTCATGGCCCCTTAAAAAGTGTCCTTCTAACCGCACGGGCTGCATTTCATTAAAATACGTTTGAACGAAACCAGTTCCCAGAATCATCGCTGTCCAAAAGCTTTCTTTTCACCGAAGTCTTTTTCTACGCACAGCCTTAAAAATGCGCACAGAAACAGAAATATACACGCTGACACAAGCGCCAGGTCATCGTATGTGTTCTTGTTTCTGCCTCCATAATTTGTTTCGCACTGTTTAAAAAACGAACATTTAACAACTTCCGTGTTTTCCGTTTTGACCTTACCAACATATGAATCCAAATGAAACGCTGAAGCAACTGGCCTGTACAGGCAAGGGAGGCGGTAATGCGGGCTAAGTTGCAGACTTGGGTGTAAAAAGTACTGGGGTGTACGACTGTGTAGACCTATTATGGCAAGGTTATACAAGGGGAGGCACATCAGTGTGGAGAGCTCAAGCCTGCTCCAGTTTCTTCGTTTTGTCTGCTCAGCACGCGCAGCAGTCTGCCGACGCCGTGTTGACAGCTTCGCCCGCCTATTATGTAAGACGAGCTGACCGCGTTACTCGACGCTGCCGCTATTTAGCAGCACGAAAATAAACTCCTCGTTCTACTGCGCCTTCATTCGAGCCGCGCCTGAGCAGGGGTGTCATCGACGTAAATATCCAGGCACTGAAGGGCTACAACCAGGCGCGATGGTTCGTAAGCAACCGGTTTTCGTGTAATATGACCCCATCGTTGAATGAAAGAAGAACAAAAGTTGATCGTTTAAGTTCGGGAGCGCCGGGTGTGCCCGGTTGAGCCGGCCTTCAATGCAGCGTTCGGGAAACTCCCCCGGCGCCGGCCTTCTTCGGAATCGGGTCACATCAATCTTCGATCACCGCAGCCAGGAGCGGCGATGCTTTGTTTTCGGCGTTGACCTGCCTATGATTACCAGCGCATGCCTCACGTTCCCGAACGAGTCAACGGCGAGACCAGTGGAAGGGGAGGCGTGTTGTTGCGGATGTCTGGGTTACCGCAAGCTAAAGGTATAAACAAAAGTGCCATTGGGTACGACCGGGGGTGTAGGCATGAGTCATGCCGATGGCTTTTCTATGAGCAAACAATGGGAGATGTACGCCGGCATGCTCACGAAATGGCCTGGGCCAAGCGATCTCGACATCGGGGGAAGCCGTGAAGATTCCGTTATGGACGGTCATCCAGGAGGAATGCCCGAGGTACTTCTCCGCGAGGGAATGACGTCCGTAGAACACGTAAGCGACCGCCTGGAACGATGCCTGTTTGGCCTCCGGGTGATTTGCTGGGGCAAGACAATGCGCGCCAGAACAATGCGGAACAGGACCTCTCACGTTCGGTCAGCGATCTCTCAAGGTCACGGACGGCCCCCTTGGTCGAGGAGGAGAGGCCACAACGCAGCGCGTAACCATAATAACGAGGCTCAAGAAAAAAAAAAAAACCAGGGGAACGCGAAGATTTCGCTTGGCCGCATCGACTGTTCGTGCTAGGAGCCCGAGCGTGCGCGTTGAATCGATTTTATTGCGCTGAATTTAGCTGCGCCTGATCTCTGACGCTTGGCGTTGTGGACGGCTGCGGATTAATTTAGACCGGGCAAGGATCTTTAACGTGTGTAGAAATGTCATGCACATGGGCGTTGTTTACATTAGCCCCGACTAGAAAAATTAGAGGTCATCGTTCACTGCGAAGGTGGATGACCAGAAGTGCTGTAAACGTCGTGGTAAGAAAACTTGTAAAGGCTTCATTAGCCAACAATCGTCCCTAACCCGCTTTGTAACGGCGGTCACAATAACATTGTTGTCAATGTGATGTAAACTGATGTGACGATTGTCGTAGGGGTGGTGCCCTCCCTCCAGGGCCCCAGACTTTTCTGCTTCTCTCCGGGCTTGACGAATCAAGCCCCTCTGAATGTCAAAGTCGAAGCTGGGCAGAGCTGCGTGCCCCAACGCGACCGTATTATTGGTGGTGTTTACTGAAGGCCAGGTGGTAGGGTAGGCCCATGTTGCACGAAATAAGTTGATATTGCGTATGTTTGTGTGTGTTTGAGGGAACATTTTGGATAGCTGGGATTTGTTTGGTTGTCTGTGTTCGTCTCAGTGTTTGAGCTTCCACGCCAGAGAGGTTGTTGTCCGGGTGGGAAAAAAGGGCTCGTGCGCCTCTTTGGATGGTGAGGCATTCTTCAAAGCCGCTTGGGAGGTGCTCCAGAACGCTAGGACTGTTAGACGCGCCGTTTGTGAGATCCCACCGTAGCCTGGTCGGCCCTCTCCTTTCCCTCCAGCTCCTCGTGTCCTGGACTCAGGATAATGCGGCGGAACTGATTCGGTGTTTTTGGTTCTGGTCTTTTAAGACGTTTGTGAATTCTTCCATTTATGATATTCTGCATGGCCTTTCTGAAATCAGCGACTATTTGGAGGTTTTCGTTTTTGTGCTGCCCATACCTTATTGCCAGGAGAAAAAAAGAAAATCCCGGGCCATCTCCACTAATGTGAAACCTGTGCAGGGGAGAAGCATGCAGTGTGTAAGCGTATTGGCGTCTTGACGTTTTCGCCCGCGGAGATGAAACCGTTAGGGGGTAGAGCTATACAGCTGTGCTGTAAACGTCTCTTACCCTTGAAGCACGGAGCTCTCTAGCGCGAGGCGTAAACGGGTGTCCCGCTGTTTTTTTTTTTTTTTTTTTACTACGCGCTACGTACTAGTGCGAGGCGTAAGCGAGATTCCCGGTGTTTTAGTACCGCGACTACATGAAACCAGGATTACGACGACGATTACGACGACGACGACGACGACGACGACGACAGGAGACGACAACAGCCGCAGCCCCTACGGGACTTCGCTCCTAAAAACGTCATCTACGCCGACGCTGCTTTCTGCAACAGGAACACTGCCTCCTTTGGTATACTAGTTAACGAACGAGCCATCAAAGATTGCCTGACGCTAGCACACACCATTGCCGACGCAGCCGGTGCTCCTCTCCTCCTGGTGGCAGAAGTGATCACCGCACCGAGTGCAGAGCGCTATGTAGTATTGAGTGGCTTCGTAGCTGTCTCTTGCTCCACCAGGTGTCAGCACCTGCCTTACTGGTTTGCTCCGCCGCCTCATAGATGGCGGCATATGTGCGTCGAAGCTACGGGAGTTTTCGTTCACTGACCGAAAAATTATATGGTAATCTAGCCTTATAGGGCTCCGCTGTAAAAACAACCAGAGAGGCAAGAAACCGGACCCGCTTAGTCAGTCTCAGTGTCCCGTGGCCACTGAGCCAGTTGCGGCGGGTAACAGTACGGCACAGCGAAGTTACGTCACCGTGGGATGGCATTCCAACAAGCAACTGGGAATGAATACCCCCTCCCACGCACACACACAAACACGAATAAAGTCTTGCAAAACCTAGTAGCAGTATCGAAAGGAACAAATCGCTATCAAAAGATTGAACATAAATTTGTTACGTATGTGATTGCAATTATAGGCTGAATTGATAAACAGAAGCCAACAAAACCAATAAAAAGTCAAACACAAGCAAAATAATACGTTAGCATGTACATTCCAGGATATCCAAACACGTACGTGAGAGGAATTCGGGAGCACTCTTGTGGAATAAGCTAGGGGCATGTCTAATTTTTTTTTTCCATATCATGGCAGGAACTCACCAAGTCGCAATATTATTTAAGTCCCATCTACCTGAAGTATAGCTGTGCTGCCACCAGTGCCACATTACCAAGGCTTTGTATCAGAGGCTTTAAAAGGACGTTTCTTTCTGGGGGAGAAACGTGAGCGCTATGACACATCCAAGAGAACGGTTCCCAGAAGACCAGGGGAGATCTGAGAAAACCGGCAACCTGCATCCGTTAGCAGGTGGCGGTCGTGTGGTATGGGGACGGCGGTGCGTCGTACAGGGTGGTCCGGCAGAGTTACAAAGCCCGGGAAAGCCCCGAGAAGGCAACATTTGAAGGAGGTGTCGATTTCCCGGCCAAGAAGAGGGTGAGAAAGCTTTCTCTCGTGAGGCTTCGCTGTAAGTGCTGCCGCGCCGCAGCCTGGCTTATTCCCAGCCGCCGTCAACAGGAAGAATCGACGAGAGCCGTAATTACGGGCTTTCAATGGCGCCCCTCGACAGCGGAGCGAAGCCAATTCTGGACAGTCCTTGTTGCTTCGCCGGGCTTCGGCTCCCAAAAGAAACCTGCAACTTCCCACGCACCTACTGCGTGTCATAATTTTCTTCGGCTCCGAGTTTTTCTTCTTTGACTGCTTCGGAGAGGCGCCAGTGATGAGGCCATAAAAGGCTCCGTAGCCGGGCTAGTTGTAAACAGTAATTGCACAAACAGAGAAAGGGAATGAAGAAGAAGCGTTAATAATTTGGTAAATTTGCTGCAAAGCGCTTGCATTCCGTTGAAACTACGAAGTGGTGCTCGTGCGCGGCAGTTTTTGTGGCATTTTTATCGAGATTTTATGCCCTTCACGCTTTATCTAACAAAGTGAAAGCAAGTCTTCATGATAACATAACATTCGATACGATAACATTGCATAAGCTTAGATAACAGTGACTAATGTCATTTCTTCTTGCCGTTGCTTTGTTTCATCAGGAGTTTGCGAGGTAAGGTGCTTCGTCTCTGCTTTTTTTTAATTTGCACAAGTGAGAACTGTTCGCTCACTACTCCATTACCTACCGAGCGATCATTAATGTCGAAGGGCACATTACTCTTCGAAAGGATCGAAAACATTTCAAAAATGATGCGAGACGTAACACAGGACCTTTAACCTGTCAAGATGTAACTTTAGTTGTTTCAGACGTAAACGATAAAATGCTCTTTTGTTATGTCCTGAACAACGTTCCTGTATCTGAAGCTCCATCTTAAAAGTATCTCGGCGTTCATCTAACCCCCTAACCTTTCCTCGCTCATGCTCATCGCTGTCATTTACGCTAAAGCTTCTACAAGTTTGGGTTGTGTGTGGCGAAATTTTCAAAACTGTCCGGGAAACGTTTATAACTTAGCTTATGTAGTGTGTACATACGGCCCAGGCCGGTTATAACTGTCCAACCTATGGCCCCCACATAAGAAATTCTCTAAGCTTTATCATTACACCCATTAAAAACCGGGAGTATCAATTCATATTTCGCAAATATGGCCGCTGCTATAGTGTAATTGAAGTAACAGTTGAAAATTTCCTGCGATCTTTCGGACTTCGTCATTTTGTTAGTGGCTTATGTTTGTCACCCAAATATATTTACAGAAACCCTCTCCTTTAAATTTCACCTTCGAAACACCGACATGTATGCCCAAGAGATTACATAACCCCTGAAGTTCGTATCGCAGTTTTGGTACTAGCGAAACACAACTTGCCGGCATTTCCCGGGACGATGTCCTATGGGTTAATCTTCTTAACATTATTGTTTTCATATCCGTTAATACCTTTTCGTAATCATGCGTACTAGCATTGTTGAACTGGATATTTTTAGTGCTGCTTGATCAATTTGTGCAAGCGCATTGCATCTCTGCTAACAAGCTAAAATTAAATGTTTGTTACCCACGTGAATCGGCATTATATTTTTTTCAGCGTTTTTATAGTACGGCTTCTTCACTTTACGGGAGCTATTTGAACATTTGTAATGTTTAAATTGCCTTCTCACCAATTCCCATAAACCACTGTTCTTGCTGCATAAATAAAATCCGAAATCTAGTTTGTTGTGTTCGGCTGTTTGTTCTAGCTTTCTTGTTTGATCGAAAACTATGTTTGCTGTACACTGTTAATTAGCAACTTGGCTTTAAAACTAGCATTTTATTGAAACCATTTCGTATTGCTGTCATTACGCACCTTAATTCTGTCACTTTTGTATTATTTTATCATTTTCTTCCCCCTTCAGTGCTCATACCAAATTTTACAAACAAACAAACAAACAAACAAACAAATAAATAAATAAATAAATAAATAAATAAATAAATAAATAAATAAATAAATAAATAAATAAATAAATAAATAAATAAATATGATAGTATTGGATAGGTACAGTACAAGACAGAGTAGACTGGGGTATGAAAGTGTAGAGCCGATTAGGATAAGTTATGCGGGTATAGGATAGGTAAAATACGCAGAATATAATAGTATAGGATACGATAGAAGCTTCGGCATGCATACACAGGAAAGCCTGGTATGCGTTGCGTTACAATGGGATGGAGAAAGGTGCTGTGTGCCAAATAAAGTGGAATAGAATGGGAAAGAGTGGGTCAGGGTGGTTTCAGGCAAAATGGTAACCCCTTATTGCATAAAATAGCATTTAAAATAAAATGAGGATGGTATAAGAAACAAAAGAATTGAGAACATAGGATAAGGTACAAAAGGGCGCTGTGCAATGGTGTAGAATTAGCATCGGATAGTGGCAATGGCGTATATGCAAGAATAAATTTCCGGGAGGTGGGAGGCACACACAAAAAGAAATCGAGGGAGGGCACGAAGATCAGGAGGTAATATAATATATATAAAAAAATAAAAAAAAAAGCTTCGGCACGCAGTAGGTCTACGTATACGCACATACGCGCTAGATTGTTTTCTGAAATTTTATTATTCATAGGTACTGTAAAATGACTGATCACTGTGGGGAGAGCAGACGTCGAAGCCGTCTATGGCTTGTTGAATCGCTTGCAACAGAAAAAAAAAAGTGAAAGTAGGTGTTTTTGATGCCAGGAAGTGTCCGTGCCCTCGTTCATTCCACCTTCTCCTGCCCCTCCCCACACCCCTTCTTGTGTACGCCTGGGGATCAGGGTGTACAGGAAGAAATATTGCATACATTCGATACGACCACTTAGGATTGAACCTCTACTCGACTACTCTATTGGCGCCCGTAGACGTTCGAGCGGTATGAAACATCACAGAGATAAATAAAAAAATACAGTTTTTGTGAAATTATTTCAGTATAATTTACGCCCCACCCCCTTCTCGCATCCTTCCAACAAGGAGAACGCTGATAAACTGAAATTAATGTACGCTGAGTCAGCCTGATCCCTCATTCTTTTGCCGCACCTCTTCCCACGGCTTAACAGATGCAGTCGCCAAGGAGGCAGGGTCAGCAGCAATTATGTCTGCCTGCAAGCACTGATTACTTCCCAGTTGCAACAGCTCCGGCTACTTGTCGGAGTGGGCGTGTAACGGGTGAGTCGGCGAATGACGTGGCTGGTTCGGTACACGCTGCCCTCAACTACAGGACCACGTGTTCAACGAGCCTGTTTGAAATGGACGTCTCTCTGGTCATCCCCACACGAGGGTATCCTCTCATTTTTACAACTGTGCAGTTGTCCCGTCTGCTTTTTGCTTCCATTCGTTGTCTGTTCTTGCGCAGTCTGAACCCTTCTTTTATTTATTACGGATGAAACGCCCAAGAGAAGCGCCATATGAAGGGTGATCGAGATTAAGTCGACAGGTTCTTTTAAAATTAGGCGCTTAGATTTATGTGAAGACCACCTCTACAGTGAGGTTATACGCCCTGGGGGACACATAATTAGGGGGTAATTATTAACGTCAGTGGCCTAATTAAATAAAATTGAATAACTGACTTTTTAGTGGCTGAAGTAAGCAGGCTTGTTTGTATTGAAAAGTTGTACGCAATCGTATTTCTACGCAGTTTCACTTGGCAGAATTCTTCTGGCGCATACATACTCTGAGATCTATAACTGCGAAGTTTAATTGCCCTTCGCATGATAACGCATGCTGGACCGCGAAGACCGGTGCAAAGCTCCTCCCCTTTGTTCTGTTCCGAGTACTGCAGATTGCGATAACGACAGCCAAGACTAAAAGAGTGCCAGTTATCACTTTTACCTACGACTCCATCCCGTTGTCAAACTAAACCCTGTACACAGCAGGCACGTCACAAAAGGGAGGAGCTTCCCGCCGGTCTTCGCTGACTAGCATGCGTAATCATGCGAACGGCAATTAAACTTCGCAGTTCTATATCTCGGAGGACGGATGCGCTGGAAGAATTCTGCCAAATGAAACTGCGTAGAAACACGATTGCGCCCAACTTTTCATTACAAACATGCCTACATACTTCAGCCACTAAACATTTAATTATTCAATTTTAGTTAATTAAGCCACCGACATCAATAATTACCCCCTAATTTTATGTGTCCTTCCTGGGCGCATAACCTCACTGTAGAGGTGGTCTTCACGTAAATCTATAAGACTAATTAAAAAAAACCTGTCGACTTAATTTTGATCATCCTGTATATAGTGTCGTAAAGCAGTCCGCTGCAGATAAGTAACATTTGCGCGATAATCAATCAGCACGCGTGTAAGCGATGCCTGTCCACCGAGCAAGTGCCAAATAGAGCGTGAAACTGATGCTGTGCGCACCCCCAAGAACAATGGCCTAGGCGGAGCGTCCTCATTGTCAATACCCCCGTAAGTTGTGTCTGCCATCTCGTTTTCTGCGCGCTACATCCCAGCCGCCGCGAGAGTAGATAAAGAAAAAGCTGCGTGTCTTAAAGGAAGCTATACATGAGGATGCCTAACTATACGACGCCGACTTCGGACATAAGCGACGTCACTTATGGACGTAAACGGCGTCAGGAGTCATAGAGTTCTTATAAGTACTGCAAAGGGAAGAAAAAAGGGGGGGCATTTCCCTCAGTGTTCGCAATGTTCGCGCGGGTAAAGAAAGCCCCAAGTTCATTCACGGTCCTCTCAGCGTCCGTGGTTCTATACCCAACAGCACCTGCCGCTACGAAGCAAAGCGCCGCGTGAGCCGAACGCACCGGTAGGGAATAGTTGGCGTAAAACGAGCGCTGCGACTTCATGCAAGAATAAAGCTTGATTGATTGTAGGGTTTAACGCGCCGACGCAACGCAGGCGATGAGGCGCGCCGTAGTGGAGGACTGCGGATTAATTTTGACCACCTGCAGGGGATCTTTAACGTGCGCCGAAATCTCGTACACATGTAAGAATAAAGCTAGTGTATTCGCTGACGAAAGGTGATGCAAGAGCTAGATGAACAGTTTGGACTGCCCAAGAAATTTCGTATGTTACAAATAGTACCTTTATGCTTTGAGAGCTGCGTGGTATCTCCTCGCATATCAGCAACACGCGTACGTTAATTTAGATCTCCCGCCATATTTAATACCTTACTCGAATTTCTCAACGGAGCCCAGATTATATTTCACGGGGAGGGCTTCGAACTTGGTCTGCGGGCTGAACTGAATGTTGTACCTGACGTGCTAAACACACGAAAAAACTTGAAAACATCTGTGTGTCTAAAAGCGCTTTGGCTTTGCGCCTCATTTTAGAAATACCTCTAATAGATAAAGGTACCGTGTCGTGTATATTAAATATATGCACGCTCATACCGATGACAAACTTGGACAGGTTATAGCCGAGCAAGCTCTTCTCTCTCGAAAAAAAAAGTACAGTCGATAAATAAAAACCTATGAATTTAGTGAATGCACACTGCAAATTGAATGTACACTCGAATATGCCCTTAAAACACGCGGAAAATATAATTTAGGATTGGCCTCAATCAACGTGGCCAGCAATTGTGATGATGAGTTAATAGAGGGCATTACTTGCCGCTGAGTGTGTCACTGAATTTAGTGCTGCATGCGTTCATGTTTCCGAGCCCAATGTTGCTGCTTATGACGCCAGACGGAGACCAGCTTGCGCCATCGATAGTAAGTCACTCGTGAGGCCGTCCACGGGCGCTACCACCTGGGCGGTTTAATAGAGGGCAACATAATTGTCTGTAGGGCTTTCTGATCGCGGTGGAGTCTGAGCACAATGATCCAAGTAACGATGTCGTTAAAGGAGAAAAAAAAAATCCCTCGTGGCACATAAGTCTGCTGACGTGGTTCGAAGGCGAAAGTGGCTAAAGCCTGGCGATACTTATCAGTGACTTCTTTTTTGCTACATCGCAATCGCGCCCCTTTCTTCGCTTTCATTTCTTCGTATTTTGGCGCGAATTACTTCGACAGGCTCTTTTACGGCTACACCATGTTGGCGTCTCTTTCTTCGCTCTTGTTTCACGGTTTTTTTGGCGCGAAATTCAACAGGCAGTTTGGCTACACAGACCGCAGCTTTCCCGGAATCCAGTGCAATCGCACAATCCCTTCCCTTCTTCTTACGAGCTTTGGGAGAGAGCTCTGACGAGCTCCAACGGCGACTTTCAGCACCTGCTGGTGTTGAGGGCTGTTGAGGCAGGAAGAGCTCAAGGGGTCCTGGACGGAGGGCTCCTCTCCCGGTTGCTTTCCGCAATAAACATTTATATTCTCTCTCTCTCTCTCTCTCTCTCTCTCTCTCTCTCTCTCTCTCTCTCTCTCTCTCTCTCTCTCTCTCTCTCTCTCTCTCTCTCTCTGTTGTTCTAACTCTGGCAACGCGCTGTGGTTTGGAGACCCGAGTTAAATGCTTACAGGAACAGAAAGGTGTTTTAACAGCGGTGGCCGCTTTCTCAACCGTACAAGTACAACAACGTGGGCAATGGGCACTCAAGCTTTCGCCTTTGATAAGATATCACATTACAGCTGTACTGCAACCTCCATTTCCCCTGACGCTTGATTATTCCTCCTCTATGGGCATTGCCTTCCCACTCCTTTCTGGCGTTGCCCTTTTGAAGTTGAAGTTGAAGTTTATTCATTCATCAAAAGAAAACGGTTACAAAAAATTTTACAGACGAAGGTCCCGAAGTCAGCGACTGCACTGGGACCCTCGATGATGAAGTACGCGAAAAAGGTTACAGAAGCAACAGTGGAAGCGAAAACAAGTACAATAAAACATGTGAAGGAAACGAATAAGCATAACATGTATTGCATGGTTTTTATATAGAGTTTACGAAAATATTAAGCTATGTACATAAAAAAGGCATTCAAAAAGCAAATTATCATTATACACAATTAAACACTAACGGTTTACAAAAGCACACAAAAAACTACTGCGCAAGCAAATGACGAAAGTCAAACCAGAAAAACCAAGAAATTAGGAAACATATCAGGTTAGAAGAAGATATTTTAGATATTTTTTAAAAGCTGCGATAGATAGTGAAGACTTAATGTTAAGTGGTAGGCGGTTCCAGAGATTAATGGCGGCAAAATGAAATGTTTGCTGGCCATAATTAGTTTTTACCTTAGGTAACAACAAGTTGTTATTTAAGGCAAATCTAGTATTGTTATGATTCACTAAAGTACCCACGTCAAGAAATTGGAAACATTATTGGTTGTTGAGTAGTCTGAAAAGAAAATACCTAAGTTATAATCGAACAATGCTGTGGCAGATAAAACTGAATTTTCGCGAAGTAGAGGTGACGCACTTGAGTGGCGAGGGCTGCTAGTAATGATACGGATGGCTTGATTTTGAATGTGCTTAATGGATGATAGGTGGGTGTGATATGTGTTACCCCAAGCAGTGATTCCATAGTTGATATGGCTGTGCATGAAAGCGAAGTAAAGTGATAACAAAGCCTTGGTTGGAAAGAACGGTCGTGCCTTCAGCAATGCCCGGATGCCAAAGGCTATTTTTTTCTGATATGATCGACGTGAGAAGTAAACTTAAGGTTAGTGTCAAGAATTATACCAAGAAATTGAACGCAGTCGCACGATACGATAAGATTAGAGCCAAGTTATAATTCTGGCAACATACCCAACACTTTCTGGCTGCTTCTAAAGATCATAAGTTTAGTCTTAGTAGGATTAATAATTAAATCGGTTAAATAATTTGAATCGGTTAAAATATTTTTTTTTCGCAACGGCCATTTTTTTTTCTCTTCCTCTCTTCAGTTTTGCTTCGTTAGTCTTAGCTATCGCCCACAAACACAGACAGGTGTCTCAATTTCACAAATCTGTCTGCCCACTCCGTCTCGAGTGCGGTGTAAACCTCGGGTTGCAGTGCCGTTTAATAGCATTCTGCGATGTTTCGACGAATGGGCTAGGCCTTCCAGGAAATAATCTCACGTCAAGCACGGTGCTTAGCATTCCGCTACAATTGGGCGCCAGCTGTTGCGTCCATGCACCCCCCCCCCCTCCCAAGAATGCGACGAAAAAAAAATACGGTGACACATGGGCAACTCTTGTGCGTTAGAGTACTTTTCCACTCGCACGTATCCCAACAGCTGTGTGATACCGCGCAAAACGTTTTTTTCCCGGTACAGTTCCAGTAGTGCGGAATCATTTTGCTGGATGCAGATACGGATGTCGCTCATACCACGCTAGGTTTTTACGCGAAACGTTCAATGGAACTCAAACCGCACTGTGGAAAACTATGACCCCGTAGAACGCGCGGTATTACGCAGTTTAAAGATGCCAAAATAAAAATCCCCCCATATTCTTTCTTTTTTATTATTATTTCGGGTAAAAGCCAGCGCGCTGTTAGATAAGCTGGGTAGTGGTCTGGTTTCTTGAGTATTTTTACTCCCTCCCGAGCCGAAAGATCCGACAAACCTAGTGTGTAGACGTATAATAGCATAGAAAGATGAGGGGTTTGGAGGCAGAGCCTCCTGGAAAATAATTCTAAGTACGATTGCGCCGATATATCAACTCAATATGATTTACCATATCCACGGACTATTAGTTGTAGCTTTAACCGATATGTTACTTTACAACAGGCCCTCGTAAGCTCTTCCCTTTCTTGCAGCAATTTTCTCCTGACTAGTTTGCCTCCTTCGACATGTTATTTGTACATATAAAGCGAGTTTTAGAGGTCAATCTGATGCTTAGCCGTAAGCGGGAAGCTCACAACGCTCTTGCAGACGACGCTGGTCATGATCCAGTTGGCAGGTTTCCGACAAAGACAACTGTGCGCTCATGGTTAATTGTCGGGTAGGAACGATGAGGGAACGGCGTGTCGCTTTATTAGCCTCACCGCCACAACGCCTGAGAACATGAGTACTACAGGAGCACCGGAAATGCTGGTGGCACCACACCACGTAACAGGTCACCACCATGATCCATCTGCATTCTCACGACACCAACGACATCATCGCCGCCATATTAATAATAACGATATCAATAATAACAATAGCCACCAACGTCGCAGCAATAGCGAACTAATAATACGCCCAGAAGCCACTCGTACAATACTGGCAACTGATATTTCGAAGGCGTATGATAATCTATCCCACGACGCTATCATACGTGCTATGCTTGAGTTGGGCCTGCCACGTCGTGTGGTTGATTACGTGGCCGCCTTTTTAAAAAACCGTACATTCGCTGTCCGTGTAGAAGGGAAGCCAGTAGGACTGTTTCACTCAGTGCGTGGCGTCCCCCAGGGAGCTGTGCTGTCACCAATACTCTTTAACATTGTATTTATTCACTTAGCGTGGCAGCTCGACACTGTGCAGCACACACGCTTCCTCATCTACGCGGATGATGTCACAGTATGGTCGACGCACAAAAACGTACAGATGCAGTATACAGCGCTGCAGAAGGCTCTTGAAGTTATCCAGGCATTTGCAGCGAAGGTTGGTCTAACTGTATCCGCCGAGAAGACGAAGTACATGACAGTCGCTAACAAAACTGGCCGCAAGAAGCTCGCCGTCCACCTTCCATCTATACGCATAGGCGCTCATCAGCTTGCTGAAGCAACAGAGCTCCGTATTCTGGGCCTGCATATTCACCAGGCTGGTACCGCTACAGCATGGCTGAAAGCAGTGAGGCAAACGGCGGCAAATACCATTCGCCTGATCCGCCGCATTGCGCCAAAAGCGGGCGGTGCAAGAACTGAGGTCGCTCGTAGGCTGGCGTGCGCTGTGCTCCAACCACGATTGGTTTATGAAGCCCAGTTTCAGCGCCTAACCGTATCCCAACATGCTAAACTGGAAGCTATTAATAGAGAAGCCATGCGAGCCATCACCGGTCTCCCTCGCATCACCCCGATACCGGTCCTTCAGGAACAAGCTCAGCTCAACACAATTGACGAGCTCATAAATCAACGCCGAGCTGTGCGACTGTCAAAGTATGCATATCTGCAGAACGGCCATGCACTGTACGACCACTTCAACCCGGGCAACTTGGCACCTCCGGAAAGTCAGGATGAGCTTCCACCCTGGGGTTATACGATTATAACCTCCAACAAAACAAGCCATCTGCAGAGAAGGCGGACCAAGGAGGGTAAAGCGCAGCTCTCTCCCCTCCCAAATCACCCGGGACCAGACGATCAATGCCTCCTATACACCGACGCTTCATGCACAGGAACGCATGGAGTCACTGCGTGGACCAGCCCCACTAATCCCAGCATCGAAGGCAGTATTCCCTACGCCTCTGCCACATGCACCCCAATCCTGCTGGAATTACAGGCTATCCACGACGCCCTACTATGTGCAGCCGCTTCCAATGAAGACTTGAATACCATCAATCTTCGTACCGACTCTACGCAAGTGGTCCACTATTTGAAACAGGTTGCGCAGACCCCCATCATCTGCCAACGCATCCACCAGCTCCACAGCAAAATGCCATCCAAAGTGGTTGTGTCATGGGTTCCCGGTCACGCCAGTATTGCAGGAAATGAACGGGCTGACTTCCTGTCACACAACTGCCCGGCCCCATCATCCCCCGCCCAGCTCCCAAGTGACCCATGGGCCACAAGAATGGCTGCCAAGGAGGACCTTCGACGCCGAACGCGTGCTCTCATACCTCCGTGTTCGGTTCTCCTCCCCCTCAATCTTACCATGATGGAGGAGGTTGTACTACGAAGGATCCGACTGGGCGTGGCTCTTACTCCTGCCCGCACGAGTGGATGGAAAGGGGACTACCGAGGACATGTGAAATGTCCAACCTGCTGTGAGGAAACGGTTCCGGCAGACCTTCACCACCTACTATGGACATGCCCTGGAACTAAGGACATTAGAAGAAAATGTTTGATGGCAGCAGGCCTAAATTTGCGGCAAGACACGCATTACCATCGGTGGCTCCATGGTCCTGCCTACCGTTCCCTACTGGACTATATCCGGGAGGCCAACCTAGTTTCCTGGATATAGATCGGACCCGCTTGGTGTCTACTAAGCCTTGAGGCTATTAAATAAACGAACAAACAACAACAATATCATTACCATCGTCATCGTCATCGTCGTCACCACCATCACCACCACCACCATCATCATCGTCGTCATCATCATCATCGGCCTACTCAGGTCCACTGCAGGGTGAAGGCCTCTTTCATTGGCCTCCAACCACCCCTGTCCTGCGCTGCTCGAGCCCACAGTTTACCCCCCCCCCCCCTCCCCAAATTTTTTATTTCATCCTTCTTCTACACCCATCTCATAGTATCCACTCTGTTGCCATAATTGTCGGCCGTTTATCGGTTTGTCTCACTACATGGCCAGCCCAAGTACATTTGTTTTTCTTTATTTGAACTATGATATCATCTACTCGAGTTTGTTCCCTGATCCACGAAGCTCGTTTCCTGTCCCTGAGTGTTATTCCTAACCTTATTCGTTCCATGGCCGGTTGAATAAACCTAAGTTTGCTTTCTAGTTGCTTAGTAAGGCGCCAAGCTTCAGCTCCGCATGTCATCACCGGCCGTATGAACTGGTTGTAGATTTTTCTTTTGAGCGGCAGAGGTAGCTCACTTTTGATTATTTGGGAGTACTTGCCGATGTTAGGCGGTCATCTAGCCTGTATACACTGACCTCATGCTGCTCGTTCAGAAGCGCGAATTCGTTTTGAAGAATTATTTTAAACTCCTGAGGTCTTGCTCTGAATGACTCAGGGTTTCTTAGTTTTCACGAGTTTCCTTCCTTCTCTTTTGAGAATCAGCCATAGCTTGTATCTAACCATCCTGTCATCGCTCATCCGAACACTGCTTCGCACCTCTATGTCTTGCGCACTATCCGGGTTGTCACTTAAAACGAAGTCAATTTCGCTTTTTGTTGTACCATCGAGACGACTTTTTCATGTCCATTTCCTAATCTGTCGTTTGTAGAAGAACGTGTTCATTAACCTGAGATTATTTCTTTCTGCAAATCTCATCAGTGTATCTCCTCAACTGTTGCGATTATCCATTCCGAAGTTTCCCTCTGACCTTTCTCCCATTTGCTTCTTACCGACCTTTGCGTTAAAATCTCCCATCACAATCGTGAGCTGCGTTATTACCTTCTTCATTGCTGATTCGACGTCCCCGTAGAAGCTATCTACGGCTTCACCATCATAGCTAGTTTTTGGCGCATAGGTTTGTACTATCGTTAACCTGTATCGCTTGTTTAGCGTAATCATAGCAGCTACGATTCTGTCGCTAATGTTAAAAAACTCCTCAACGTTTCCTGCGATTTCTCTTTGGATTAAAAATCCCACCCCGTGTTCGTTCTTCTATTGGGGTCCACTGTAGTACAAAATATGCCCACTAGCGGACTCCATGAAACCTCCTCCTGTCCTGCAACTTCGCTTAACGCTATGGTATCCCACCTAATATTCGAGAGCTCCTCTAGTAGCACAGCTAAGCTTCCCTCACTAGACAAGGTACGCGCGTTGACCGCTGCCAGGGTCAAGTTCCAAAGGCGGCCTGTCCGGACCCAGATATTCTGAGCGCCCTCTGCTGTATCACTGGCCTGACCGCCGCCGTGGACAGGTGCTCTACAGCTACTGGGGACTGAGGGCCGAGAGTTAAGTTGTTTAGTCATGGGAGGTGACGGCCAACTACAACACCAGAGTGTCCCGATCATGCTGTTTGTGTCCCTAAGAGCCTTCTTGGCGAGCCTTCCTGGCATGGTTGAACCTTTTCTGGTGTAGCCTCTTAGGTACCCGGGATGATGGATACTTCAGGAGCAGGCAGCACTCCATACCTGCATGGGTACGACACAGAGCCCGACGAAAAACAGAGAGAAATCGAGAGAAGTTTAGCGCGGACGACGTTGCTGGACACGCCTGCAGTGATACTGAGCCAGTTTTTGTCTGTTTTGCTTTTTATACGCGCGGTTTTGAAAGAATAAGTTGAGACGCTGGCTTACTGAACAGGTCTACTGAGATCTGGCCGTTCGAAACGTAAGCCCCTGCCATGCTCAAGTGTATAGCTACGAAAAAAATTGCTAGTTTGATGCCCAGCCGGCCAAAAAGGCCGCTGAAGTCGTATTAGGGTCCTTACTCCCCTTTTTATAACAAGCCTAAAAAATATTTATCGCGTGCTATGCCAACAACGGTGACCTTTTGCAGGGATGCGCAAAAGTTACACGACCCTGTGCTCTCTAAATTCCGGAAACATTGGAACCACAATAAGGGTGCAAAGACTCTATTTCCGTATTCTCTACATAACAGCCCTTGTTCGGGCGGTCACAGCAAGTGGTTGTACTTTTCTCTTGCTCAGGGGTTGTCCAGTTATTCAAATTTTAGCGATTATACCTGAGTCACCCTGGCCAGTCGTCATATTCGTAGCCCGGTATGGGCATGGCGTTTTCGACGTAGCGCACAACTTATTAAGGTTTTTTTCCCCTTTCGTAACTTAGTGTCCGATGCTGCGGAAGGTTTCTTTAGGTTTGCTGGCCATCTTTGATCCTGACTCGCGAAAAATCTTTTTTTTTTTTTTTTTTTCCCAGATTGAACCCCTCTGGCTTAGCCAGTTAGGCTTGCAATTACTGCGAGTTGTTTAGATCGGGTTTCGACGAGTGCCGTTATTATACGGCTTTTCCTCGTTTGTAAGTGTTTCTGCGATGCAGAGGAACAGTTTTTTAACCTATTTCCACTCTTTTGAGGCCCCACCGGGTGAATTACTTGCTATTCTGCGATTTTGCAGAGGCGGCTTCGCCAAATAGGACTTTTGGCTGTAACATGACGAAAAGTGTGCCTAGCGAGCTGATTTAACTTGTCAAACTATCGGAACAGCACCGCGATAACGTTAGTTTGACCATTAAGGGGCCACACGGCCGCGTAAGTTTGCTAGGTTTGTTTTACTTGCAGTGACACCAGGTTTGACTCAACGCGGCCACCACCACGCCGAAAAAAAAGAAAACGTTTATATTTGTAAAACTATTGGAGCTAGGAGGTTAAAATGTGGTACAAAGGTGCTCTAAAACTTCACGAAAGAGGAGTTCGAAACGAATAGAACTTACACAGAAGATTTCCTGACGAAAATGGGAAAATTTGGGCAGCGCATTTACAGAGAGTATACAATACCCTCCGGCTGTATAAACGTTATTTCGGAACATAAACATCCGATATGCAAAAAAAAAAATTAATACAACATCGTCATTTCTTGCGTAGGGAGCCACAACTCCCTTCTAAAAACGGCGTTCCGTAATTCAAACAAGGCGCGCCTGCGGCACTGCCGACCTTGATTACGTAGAAGCTACGTCATACTCATAAGTACGCTCTTTACATCGAGCGGACAGCTGGCGCCCTCTGTCAGTACTCGCCAAGGACTAACACAGCATACTAAAACAAGAGAAAGAACAAAAGAAGGAGAGGAGGAAAGAGAAACAAGGACGGGTTTAGTCGCTAAAAAGCATGCCAGGAGGCAGCACCATTCCCAAGCTCGCGACAACCAGAGAGCGGGCCTTTCAAGTTCTGACTGGGGCGCTGAAATTGAATCTTTTGGCAGCGACGAAAACTTAGAGCACGACTTAAACAACGACACACATAAAAACGACGGGACAATCGCTTCCTCCGTGCGCAGTTGTCTAAGTAGTGCTCTAATTTTTTATCATTATGCACCAACTTGCCCAACAGCTTGTCATAATGAAGTTCTTCGCAGTGCTTTCTCCGCTGCAAGGACGGACTCTCAAGTAACCTCACCCGTCCCGCACCTACCCACACTTATTTCCACTCACGGCGCACTTAAAAGTAGATGTTTAGCCTTTGTTCCGTGCACGGCGAAAGAATAACTATTTTTTATTCCGTAGTTCCTCGTTCACCCTAAACATTTTGGTTTGATTTATTTATTTTAGGGTTTAACGCAACGACGCAACACAGGCGATGAGGCGCGCTGTAGTGGAGGGCTCAGGATTAATTTTGACCACCGGCAGGGGGTCTTTAACGTGCGCCGAAATCTCGTACACACGGGCATTTTTGCTTTTCGCCTCCATCAGAAAAGCAGCCGCCGCGGCCGGGAATCGAACCCGCGACCTCGTGCTCAGCAGCGCAACGCCTCAGCCACCGCGGCGGGTGCTTTAAGTAACGTAAACTGGGTGCGGTCACGCAAGTGGCAGTTCTTGAGAAAAGGAGGACTGCATAGAGGATTCGTGTTTGGGGAGGTAGATGGGTGCCACATGAAGCTAAGCAATTTCTCTTCCACTCTCGCACGACTACAGACAAATTTCTATCCCCACAGCCCCTTCCCCCGTGCTATCTGCCCCACTCAGTATCCTTCCTTCCCTTGGAAATTTCTGTTCCACTCCCACCGGGTATAGAAGTGCCCGTCCCCCATCCCCTTCCCGCCTTGTGAGCAGTGGGTGGCTCGTCTGCCTGACCCGGACTTTGGATCCCAGAAAGATTTGGTAAGAGGGCCTGGGCGGCAAGCCGTATACGCCTCGAGCTTTGCGATCGCTTCTCCGCGGCGTTGACGGGATTAGCGCTGCGCGGCTGATAGGGGCTCATGCATTGTTTTGGTTCTCTTTCGCTTCCTTTTGCCCTTTCGCGCTTTAAAAAACTTGTTATGGTGACGTCTGTGAGTAAATAGTACATAGGGCGCTTCAAAAGCCGCTGCGTCTTGGTAGGGTGCTCAATCGCCAACAATAGCTATCCGGGAACGTGGTTCTGCGCCCGTCTTGACCGCTGTTACGGGCGTCGGCGGCGGTCGCAGCATACCACCGCTGTCACCTCTGAATACGTGCGGCACAAGTGAAATTTATTGCAGCCTCGTTTAGACCTGATACTGGCACAGTGAGAGGTGTGTTTCGTTTTGCAGCGTGGACAACGAATGCGGCCTCGTTTCGAATATATACGTCGTAGAAAAATATATTTCAGGGATGTGATTACCCAATACCTGATAATAACTCGTGCCTTTTATATGAATATAAGCCTTGCGAAAATGTTAAGTATATTCCAAGGCTGTGCGTCGTGAAAGATGTGCACTCGTGCATGCCTTATAGCAAGAACCAAGAAAAGTTAAACCACGGAAAAGTAAATGGTCTGCAAGTCCGGAAGAAACAGAACAGCTAGCACGGGAATGAAAAAAAAAAAAAAAGAGAAAAACTCAGGGCAGCTTCTGAAATGCTAAAGACGTTCGTTTAAACTTAAGCCGTGTAGGACTCACGAGACCAACTAGTGTGCGAAATGCACTGCTATTTCGCGAGACATTGGGAGGGGGGGGGGGGGGGGGACGCTTAACCATCGTTGTGTACCAATGCGGAGTGAAATCAAGGAATGAACGTTTTAGTAATCACACACACAAGCTACGCGTCCACCTTACTCTAGTTGTTAGACTTCGACGAACAGCTGATCACTCGGCGGACGCATTTTTTGAGGTATGCAAGTTCACAACTGATAAAAGGTGCCGTTGGAAGAGTGGGATATCTGATACGGCCCTCTGATTATCGTTTGTGCTATATTCTGCAGGCTCCCTGCGTCATATGACTATGCTTCGAAGAATGCGCTCACAACCCAGCCCTACCACCCCTCTCTACCCTTTCCTTTCCTGAGCTGTGGGAGACACTGTTGACCAGCTGTCAACCGGAGGACCAGACTCTCCTGGTGACACGAGCCAAGACGGCGAGGGCAACGCATGGATTCCGGGACTAGGGTTCCCCTCTCACATTTGAGCTCATTAAAATGTTTTCTCTCTCTCGAAGAAACGTTTAGTCGCGGACGCGCATTACTCTAGCCCTTCTACGCGCTGCTCGCGGAGGATATATGTAGCATATATGAATGTTTGCGGGCGCTCAGCTCATGACAAGACGTCCCAGCATTAATTTTTTTGTCGTGCGCTGATCCCGGGTATAATTTTAATTATGCATCGTACTTATTTCGTAGAATGTTCATAAAATGTATGTCGAGGGTAGTGATCAATATCTGAGGTATGATATTGGCAAACATAATAACTGGCGTGCTGTCAGGTATGAATGTTCCGTTCCGCACAAAACTTATTTACATCTTAGTGTATAGCCACATCATGACCATTTGAGGAAACTATGCTTACGGAGACACCGTTAGTAAATTTCAAGGCAGTGGAATCACAATCATCTCCATATACATATCCCTGTTTCGCGACGCCGACCTGTGATGCACACCTGGCGCTTGTACAGACCGAATGTACCAGACTAAGATCGCGTCAGACAAATTTACGCTCTCGTAAATGTGCCACATTTGTGAACAGAGTGGCTGCTCCACATAAATATGTATTTCTAGCGCCTACAAGCGGTAAATCTGTCGTGAACGTGCCGCAAAAGCAGCGGCGACAGTGGGGAGCGGCACCGAGACTCCCGCGGCTGCGTTCGAAACGGGACGCTAGGGGGATTTCAATGGCGCACCTGCAGGCCGCGCTCGAGACGTATACCCTGGGTATCCCGGAACAGCGATGTCCTCCACCGGTCCGATGCCATGAGATTAGCACTTACGCTCATCATTACACATTTACTCTCTCTCTCTCTCTCTCTCTCTCTCTCTCTCTCTCTCTCTCTCTCTCTCTCTCTCTCTCTCTCTCTCTCTCTCTCTCTCCGCCTTAAACCTTCGGATGTAATGTGAGTTATTTAGGGGGTAAAAATTATTCCAGGCTTCGGGACACCCTGTTTTAAAGACGGTATGAGAGGTTACATCGATCCTTCAAGTGGCGTCATCTTGCTCTCGGATGACGGTAAGGGCTGCTCTGATGTTGTTTCGGAGCTTTCCTGCTTACAGACAGGACAGAACAAAACCAAAGAATCTCCACCTTTCCTGGACTTCAAGTCAAGGAAAGTACAGCATACTTTTCCAGGGCGTTGGGCAAAATTGTCTTGAACTGCGCTCTTTTGCTACAACTCTTCTCTACTCTATTGGTCTCCTTAAAGGAGCATCGGCTCTTCAAAAAAGTCACGCATGTGAATACGTGCCGATTTGAAAATGTAAATTCGCAAGCGCACGTAAGGACACGAGCACTTGTGCCGCCACTTGTATGCATGAACGCACAGACACTCAGTACATGCCAAGAAAAGTCCCGCAGAGAAAGCGACGGCGCCCAAAGGCGCCACGCTATTGACTCAGTGAGAAAGCGACGCAAGGCATGCCCCTTCTGGCAGACAGTTCCAATTCGGGCCGCTCTGCCGGTAACGTAGCGACTCCGAAGTCTGATTGGAGTCTGTCATGCTATACTTGTGGTCGTGTACGTGGCCCGCATTAACAGAAGCAAATCGATTATCGTTTTGAGAGCTGCGACGGTCAGGTTTTGCCATTTTTTGTTACGATCCGTGGTAATGCAGCTTCACCGCAGTAATAAAAAGAACGGAACAACAGCGTATGTTTAACTTTTTACACCGATGTCCTCAACATATCAATAAAGCTTTTAAAGTAAGGAAAATAAAAGCTATAGATGTCTGTGCTGCGCCAGAATTGTATAACTACAGAGTTAGCATCACGAGGGAGAAAAAAAGTGAGTTTAAACAAACAAGATTAAAACAACAAAACGCGCGTTTTAGTAAATAAACTGCAAAATTTCTTTCTGGTCCGCGCTCCAGTGTTTGACGTATTGCCCTGCCCGCCGTGCTGTTTGTTTAGCAAGGGCCCACGAGTTCTTGGAATGTTCCCGTGGGACGATAAACCCATTCTCTCACTTTCGCTCTTGGCTGGCACCGTCGGTTAGACCAGACAGAAATAGTTGCATAACAGAATTCGGCCGCCTGCGCCTCACATTTTCGAAAACGACCAGATAAAGCCGCATCCCAATTTAGCGATACATGGCGACATAAATTTATTTTTTATCAGCTTTTCTTTTCAGTGTAGTTAGAGAGAGAGAGAACCATGTTTATTTGTAATGTGCGATTGAACATGATTTCTATTTAATTGTACGTAGACAAAACTTGGAAGAATCTAGTTTTATGGCAGAGGACAAACACGGGGACGTCCGTTTCTCTTCGGTAGGAGCCTGTATATTAACAGCAGACGGCAATTTCCCAAGATTTACAAACTACATTGTCAACTACGTACTATTCATGAAATATTTTAAACTATGGGTACTGTTAAGGCCGTCATGTACCTCTTATCGGCTAATTTCAATATGATGTGTTTCTGTGTAGCTTTAATTAAACAGGAGTTACAGCTATGTTCTGTAACCATTCTATGAAAATGGTTTGAATCGGTGAGCGCAAGAAGCCTGGCTGCGCGTGCTAGCTTCACCCAACGTGCACGCTTAAATGGGCCGACCAGTTATGTGCTTATTATTGCTTAAACACGAAAGACACCGTCAAAAGCGTCGCTATGAAGCCCTTCATGGGGCACGCGTACGGACGACGAAAACGCCCGACAAAAACGTGAATCTAGAAGGCAACATGACGCACTAGCTGTGGAGACGAAACATTTTGTATTTGCCTGCGCACACAACATTGTGAACTGAAACTTAAACAACTTCGCTGTGAAAGCATTGAAATAAGCATAAATAAGAATTATAAGAAACAACTAAAGTAAACACAAATAAAAAATTCCCCCGCATTTCCCCGAGGGGGAGAATGTGAAAGTGCGAATGCACGGTTGTCGGCCCGCTTGCGGCGCTTGCGCTCGGCCCCCGCAGCCCACCGCCTCGCCGCCTTCTCTTCCATCTCTTCCATCGGGTTTGTAGTATCACATGTACACCACGCAGTTATCAAGCCGCTATAACGCCGCTGAGTCGCCAACGCACGCCGCTGACGACGTAGTTTGAATGCGTTAAAGATATAAGGCGCGTCACTAACACTGATATCAGCGTCGTGTCCGTGGCTTAGAAGATGAAAGTGCACTGGTTTTCCAGGTAATACCTGGTTAAGTGCATGGTTGTATAGTTTACGGTTCAGTACGTGTTTGTATATAGGTTGTTTTGTTATGCTTTGTACGGCAATAAAGAAGAAAAAAAAAAAGTCGTGTCCGTGGCTTGGTCGGTAGAGCGTCGCGCTGCGGCCGCAAAGTCCTCGGATCGAAACCTAGCGCCGTATGCTGTTTCTTTTTTAAATATAGAGGAGCACTGCGGACGCCGACGCCGCCGACGCCGCCGCCGCCGCCGCCGGCGGTGGATGGTTTGGGGTCGCTTATAAAGTGCATTCGCACTTAAAAATTACAAGTAAATTGACATACATGTTGCAAAATAGTCGTTTTTTAGCGTAGGGCAGAGCGTAGGGTCACCAAAGATATTATTTAGGGCGATGTAGGACTTTTTCTCGAGGGGTGCTGGGCGTTGCGGTCAGAATTAGTTGGCAACACTGCCCAGCCGTCGGCGCGTCGCCAGGTGAAGCGAATTTGTTCTAGTCGCTGTGGCACATTATAGCGTAGGCGCAGATGTCGGGATTCGACGGGTCTCTTTTCCGTCCCCTAGTGGTAGGCCGGTGATGAGCAACTGGGATATCTGGGGAGGACAGCCGAGTCCTCGTTCGTTCTCGAACATACTCTCGCCCCGTGTCTACTGCCGTTTGTAGGGTGTGGAAAACGTCCAGGGAGGCAAGGGAGGAGGCCGTCGTCTGGGAAAATGCAATATATTCACACTATTTACAGAGAACCGTTCAATGCACAGCCATCTTGTCGCCTCGCCTAGTCGTCTTCGTTGTCTTCGTCTATGCGTCTGCTGAGCTCGATGCGAGCTTCATCTTCAAAGTTTCTACATAGGGTGTCTTGAATGTGTCCATCGATGCCGCCGCTGATCCAGAGCGTGTTGTCGGCGTACAGACTGTGGTGAAGGCCTTTTCTTCTTTATTACATGGTGAAAAAAATAGGAGAGGTTGACGCCTTATAGGAGCGCCGGCTATTACTTCTCCGGTTGCGTACTGTTCGCAGAAGGCATTTCAAAAGTCTCAAACTTACTGCCCAGTTCGGTGAGGTGAGCTCTTCCGGGGAGTTCTTGCAAAGTTCATGGAGTCAAGGAGACCGCACCCCAAAACACTGCAAACACAAATTTGTCCTCGACGTCCCTTAATGGAAGTCAGTAATTATGCTAGTCACTTGATGTGGGTCAGGGGAAATCCACACAAAACAACAGATCGCAAATCACACAGAAGATCACAAACAAATCACACAGTAGAGAAGTGACGATATATACAGTACAGAATGGAGGTGGGAAAAAACGGCACAACGACAAACGCAATAAAAAGTAATGTGGCTAGTCGTGCTTGTAGACTGTAAGGGGCAATAATACCGAAGGTAGAGTTACATTTCAAACTAATAAAGTCCTAATAAAGCAGTCTCTAGAAAGAGTTTAAGTGCATAAAACGAGCGCCGTCGCTGACTCGGTGTTGGCCATGGTCCGAGAACTTTGGCGAGGTTAAACGGCCTATTGTCTAGAAACATGAGCACACCTTTAAAGTGCTTCCTGGCATCGTCATGTCGGGGACATTCTAAAATTACATGATGAATCGTTTCATCAGGATGACCACATAAACATCTTGCACTCTGAACTTTGCCGATTTTGTGTAGAAAATGCTTTGTGTAAGCAATGCCAATACGCAGGCGGTGTATAAGGGTGTCTAAGCCTCTGGATGTAGGTATTGAAATTTGGAATCGCAATAAGGGATCAACCTAAAAGAGCAGGCTGCTTTGTGACCGTTCATCAAACCATGTAGTATGGCAAAGGCTGTCGCAAGCTCTCGTTAGAATATGATGTTGCTTAGTTTTTCTGGCAAGCCGAGTAGTGAGACCTTGAAAAGAAAAGGGGAGAGCACAGGCCCTTGAGGTGTACCCCTACCACCAATGCAAAGTAAGCTCACTCAAGGCTGCTGATGGAAAGGGATGCAGTCCTGTTTGTAAGGAGCTCTCTGATGTAATTGCACACTCGCTTTCCCCCGGCGATCTCGGCTATAGTCCCTCTAGTATCGCTCCGTGTCTGATATTATCAAAAGTCTTGCTGAAGTCAAGACCTAAGATTGCTCTTGTGTCCGAAGGAGAAAGTTTGTATCCGGGATTATCTGATGCTTGAATTTTAACATAATACCCTGGGTCAAAAGATTTGCTCTGAACCCTATATATTGTGCGGGCATAGGTCGTTGTCGTCCATGTAGTTGCTGATATGGTTAAGAACGGCGTGTTCGAGGAGTATACGAACACAAAATGTTATAGAGAGTGGTCTAAAGTTGTCAATGAGAAGCTTTTCCCCGGGTTTAGATATCATTACTATTTTGGCAGACTTCCAGATTTTGGGGAGGTTGACTCTGAACCAGCACTCATTACGAATTTGGCTAGCGCAGTGAGGGAAGGCTCGTCGAGGTTTCTAAGCGTCTTGTTGGATATGCCATCGGGCCCCGGTGTCGACTTCGTCCGCAGCTTTTGAATAACCGCACGAAGTTCCTTGAATAATCACGGAGTCAAGCAAGGGGTTCTCGGGTCCGGAGTAGTCAGGGAGCTTGACGGGAGTATTGGAGTAGACGTACTTGTCTGATTATTTGTATGAGCTCGGCGTTTGTCCAGTTGTGCACGTGGAGGATTCTGTCTAAATTTAATTCCTACACGGTTTTACCCGACTCTGGCTTCATAAGGCATCGCAGAATGTTCCATGTTTTGGGTAGCCTGATCTGGATGTCCATGCATTCATTCACACGCTTCGTACCATTTCTGGCGCGAGAGTCGGTTCGCGTATTCTACTATTTCGCTGTTTAATCTAGCTAGTCGTCTTCGCAGGGTGCGGCGGTATTTTTGTTTCTTAAGTCGTTTCTGTAATCCCTCTTTGACTTCCCACATGTGAAGTATGCGGGTATCAGCTGTCCCCAAACTCGCCTCATCTGGTGTGGGTTTCCTAGATTTCTCAACTGCGTCTTCAGTTGTGCTGACCATGTTTCGATGTCGGTTATATCCGGGATACCACTGTCGAGGTCACACTCAGCAAAGTAGTTTTTTTAACATTTTTTGTCAAACTTTTCTCTTTTAGAGTTTGTTTTGACACATCCTGTTTGTTCGGCTTTTATTGGCTGTCCCGCGGCGGTCCACAGCGAGGTTTAAAACTAGTTTGTTAAAACATGCGGAACTGGATAGCGCGGAGGGAGAATTTAAAAGCATGGAGAAACAGAGTCAAACAGCAGAAGATAACCCAGGTAAGAGCAAGCATTCTCTTAGTGTACGGAACAAGATAAAATCATTCCCCTCATACCTGGGGAACATCGTGAAAACGCCCGCTCTGTTCGCACGCCCAAAGAGCATATGTAAAAGCACGCATGGGGCGGTATACAGACGCACAGGCTGCATAATAGAAGCCGTAATCCACATTTGCACATTCATTTTCATACGAAGGCTCAAGGTTCCGCAGAATTCCCGATGTTCAAAGCTGCCGCTCAATTTATGCGAAGATATAACACGTCCGTTCCACGTGCCGAATTTATGTAAATGCCTCGCCTATGTCGGATGAACGCGGTGTTTATTCGAGTACTGAGCTGCGTATATTAGCGCTGTTGCCTCAGATTTCCCTCAGAATAAAAAAAAAAATTAGGAGCCGCTTTGTTTTCCGAACGTGGATAACCAGCGGAGCAGTATCAAAAGAATATCCCTCACAAGGCTAGACAAGGTACGCGTATGTATTTTAAAGACGACAGTCTTTCTTTGGCTACTTAAACGCAGATGTCCGTCCGTCCGTCCGTCCGTCCGTCCGTCTGTCTGTCTGTCTGTCTGTCTGTCTGTCTGTCTGTCTGTCTGTCTGTCTGTCTGTCTGTCTGTCTGTCTGTCTGTCTGTCCGTCCGTCCGTCCGTCCGTCCGTCTGTCTGTCTGTCTGTCTGTCTGTCTGTCTGTATGTATGTATGTCTGTCTGTCTGTCTGTCTGTCTGACTCGATTTAGCCACCCGGCCAAAGTGAAGCAGAATCTGCACAACAGTTTTATTTACACACAGCCAAATCAAAACGTCTAAGTGCGGTGGCAGTGTTCATACTTGTCAACATTGTTTCACAAGAACACATTACGCAAACATGAAGTATAAAATAAATACAAAAGTAACGTTTACAGGGTTCCTTCATTAAAAAATTCCGGATACTTGATTTTTGCGATAGCAAAGGAAATGCATCCACTGCTGAAAATAAATTCCCTCTATCACCTGCTGTCGCCTGTGCCACTATAACTTCTGGCGGAATTTTAAGAAATCAAACAGCAACAGTAACAAAAGGTTCAATTATATTGGTTCCACGTTCTGCTTGGAAAGCGCGTGGAGTAGAGAAACGTGGTTCTATAAACGTAGTAGTAGGGTACCTCGATTCATGCGCGTCTCCGCTGTATACGGCAGCGCTGGCATCGAGGCACGCGGCGTGGAACAGTGGAACGCTGTAAATGTAAACTGACTTGAGCATACCTCTAGCGTATTTATCTTGGGAGGAGAGAGACGGGAGAGGAACAGAATGAGAGGTGAGCGGCAAAGAGAAGGGCGGCATTTACGTGGCAGGGGCGCCACACGATTATCGTCTTTCGTCGACATTTGCAAGGAAAGGAGCAGATGCGCGGCCATTTTTTATCATCATATATGCTAATGCTACTGACTATGGATTTGTGGTTTCTTGTGTTACTCGGAAGGACTGGAGTTTTATTTTGCAGACGAAGATAAGGCTATCCGTTTCTCTTGCGTACAAGTCCATATATTGACCCCCGACAGTCCTGTGAGTGTAGGACGGACATTACAGAACCTTTGCAACTTCACTCTAAACTGCCTATCTATAAAAATTAAACGAAATTTTCTGTAATGATATTGTCGCCTCAGCGGCCAATTGCCATATAATTGTCTTTGGGAAAGTTTCAATAAAGCAAGAATTGCAGCTAGTAGTATATTCTGAGCATTCGCGATGAAGTTGCTTTGCCGCAAGGAGTTTTCTGCGCACGCACGGATTCCTACTAATCCACAGCCTACGTACACCCAGAACTCAGGCCACTTTATTATGTTAAGCAGCATCGATGAAATAAATGCTTTCTCGCAACGTTCGGGATGTGTGCTGCTCTTGAGCCCAGGTACCGAGCGCTTCCCGTGAGGAAAACTACGATCCCGGTGTGTTCTAAACCTGCACGGTCAACATCGGAATAATAGGCCGTTTGAAAGATGATAGGGATCCCGGAAGCTCTCTACAGTCACGAAGAGTCGAGGGAGAAGTAGAGAGAACTTTCTTATTATTATTTTTGTATTGTCGCTGTGGTGGGATCCGCTTAGGCAGCTGCTGGTAGC
Source organism: Haemaphysalis longicornis (assembly GCF_048455015.1). NCBI lineage: Eukaryota > Metazoa > Arthropoda > Arachnida > Ixodida > Ixodidae > Haemaphysalis > Haemaphysalis longicornis. Next base: position 6,824,605 of record NW_027526460.1, read on the forward strand.
ACTTCGGATGAAGGCCACCAGGTCCCGTTGATCTTGGTTATTGCAGGCGGTAGCCAGCCACTCCTTAGTGTGATGTGTTCTGAGTGGTGAGAAGTTTCTGCATTCCCACTAAATATGCTCTTGTTAAAGTGTGGCGTTGCAGTGGCTGTACTGGGGTGAAGGGGGGAAGGAGGGGGGGAGGGGGCTAGTGATCCCATGTCTTAGGTGGTGTAACCATGCCGGTGTTTGTATATGCGTTTGTTTGTGCTTGTCTGAGAGTGCTTTAAGAGCGAAGCTTTCTAGCACACCGCAAGTTTTCGTGTCCGCAGTTAAAAATACCAAGAAATTGCCGAACGCGCGCACGAGAGAGCGGGCCTCGCGGCGACCACCCAGCGCCATCGGCGCACGTTTGCACGCCAAGCATACCCACGTTAAAAATTGGCCAAGATTGGCAAAAAAAAAAAGAGAGAGAAACACTCCAGCGTTCGCAGGAGCACTTGCTCGGAATGAGAAGACAGGTCACTGCGTACGCCTCTCTAAGGTCCACTGATTATCACTTCGATAAAACTGAAGGAAGCTCACACTTATAGCCACAATGATGGAAGTAAAGGTCGTTGCATCAGCAGCAAAGATACAAATCGGCTGCAATCGTATTTAAACCATCGTGATGGTCGTGAAGGTTACGTACGGCTTCACTACCTTTGAGTCTTGCGCGTTAGTGTGAGCTTCCTTCGTTTTTTCTTCTCTGTTCAACAAAGGATGTGGGGATGGGTACTACGTCCTGTCGTAAAAGTACTGTTTCTATTTGATATTAGGGGGGGGGGGAGGTGAGGTTAAGGGGTATGGACATGGTCAGCGGGAGCCCGGATGAGCGTTTCACGGGCGAGTTGACTTGCTCCTTCATTCCCTGTTAACGCGATGTGCCCAAGTACCCAGTGAATTCTAGCCTGTCTTTTCACTGTGGCTGTAAGTTGCAGTGTAAATGGGAAGGTGATTCCTCTTGCAAGCAGTTGGCATTCCTTCTTGGAGTCTGTGTGGATATTTGTCAGCGTAGTGGGGGCCGTCGTTCGGTGTATTGCGAGTGCTGTGGCTAGCATTTCAGCTTCTTCCAGGTGGTACAGCTCATGGGTATTGAGAATTCGTCCTCTTTTAGGTTGGTATACTCTATGGCACACATCGATTTTTTTCTAAGCTGCATCTGTGAATATGTGTTTTTGGTAGGGATCTCTACAACTTTCTTTGAATCAAATGCTGCTCTAGTTTGTCGTCGAGAGGAATTATTTTCTTTGTTCACGTGCCTTGCGATGGGGGCCACGTGTATGTGCTTGAGGATGTCTTGCTTAGTGGGGGTTTTATCAGCCTGGGGGGGCTTGGTTGGTATCCGAGTTCAGTGAGTATGGCTCGTCCCAAGTGAGTGCTGTTTAGCCGTAGTAGTTGGTTGTAACGGTGTGTGGTTATAATTTATTCAGTGGCCTCGAGAGTCCCAGTGTTGAGAAACTTCGTTGTATTGGCGCTGAAGGAGATTCCTAGGGCAAGTTTTGTTGCTTTCCTGATTAGTGTGTCCAGCTGATCTTCTAATGTTTTCGTGAGGTTTACGTAGGGGCTTGATATCTGATGCGCGTGGTAATGAGGGCGTCCCTAAAGCGGATAAGTCTGCTTCCTTGAGCCCTTTATTTCTGTTTAACAGTCTTGTCATCACGTGTAAGGTCTGCTCACGGTGCTGTATGATTAAGTTCACAGCTCTGTGTCCTCCGCCTTCACATTGTATGTGGATGACCAGAATTTTTATGGGGGGCTTGGGATATATGTTGTTGTTTCCGTGGCTTAGGTGTATGTCGGGGGGCTTCCATCGGGGATTGCGCACTAATAAGAGTTTTTTCTTCGGAGAATTCTAATCCTATGCTGTGGGATGGTCTTCCTACTGCACTCAGTGCCAATTTCAGGGTGTCTTGTATGTGGCCTGGACTTTCCTTATTGATCGAAAGTGTTATATAATCTGCGTACAGGCAAAATTTTATGTCAAGAATCTTGCATAATTCTCTGTGGAACTTCAATATGGCAAGATTGAATACTGTGGGTGAAAGTACAGACCCTTGCGATATGCCTCTTTGCGGGTGAGAGAAGGGAGCAGTGAGATGGTCGCCAATGCCCATGGTGAGCTGCCTGTCTTGGAGGACATTTCTTACGTATTTGTACATACGCCGGGTCCTGACCGGATAACTACAGCCCATTTAAGAATCGAGGGAGCCAACGATGTCTAATGGCGCTTTCCTCAAAGAGGAAGGAGAGGAAGAAGACACCCAGAATTCTCTTTCTTTCTTTTTCTCTTTCTTTCTTTCTTTCTTTGTTTCTATTTTCTTTCTTTCTTGCCTTATTACTTTTTCTGTCTTTGTTGCTGCCTTTATTTCTTTCTCTCGCGTTTATCGTTCTCGGTTTTCATCTTCACCGCACTCTAATTTTTCTCTTTTTCTTCCTCAGTTTGAAAGTACGGCTGTCCCATTCATTTTTTTCCTATTTTTCTCCCTTCCTTTATTGAAACACCTGCCAATAACCCGAAGGCAAGCAACAAACAAAAAGTACTTCTGGATCGAAAGAGAAATCGATTTGTGGACGCCGCCCTGAAGCTTCAATGAAAAATCATTTTTCCCGGAAAGGGGACTGCCTCGTATCGTCCCCCTGGAGCAGCGGCTTCTCAAAAGTTCTTGCCGCAGCGCAGCGCTGCGGAGAAGGTCACCTCCTGTCCAAAGCCGTTCTCAGGAAGAATTTAAAGTAAAACGACTGACGCCCGAAAGGACGTAAACACTCAAGGCGAGGTAAAAGATCCTCATAGATCGGAGCGCACAGCTCTCGCCTCCAAGTTACAGTCGAGGCGTAAACCAGCAGAAAACCTTCTTTTTTATCAGTAGTGATCCTGCTGAGTGCCGCCATGAAGGAGATGAGCGAGGGACAGTTGAACGACTCCAGGCGAACCTGGCTTCAAAGGAAGCCGGTGCAGTTAGAAATTTATTGGTAACGTTCTTCAAGGGAAAATACTGAGTACGTCGAAAGTAAATGTTACACCAAGTGGCTTTCGAGCAGCAACAACAACAACAACAACAACATAAATGGAAGCGCAGGCACTGAGGCCTTTACAAGTTGACACTCCTCCATAAAATCTTTGAACGCAAGGCCAGAATCGGCGTGTGCACACAGGATGTGAAGGGAGAAAAGTATTTACAATTTGGCAGATGTTCCGACGAGCCCAATTTCCTTCTAGGGTGAAATCTCTACAATTCCCATTACTGGGAAAAGCGGCGGCGTGACGAAGGATGACCATAAAAATACGTCATCAAGCGAGCACCGAACAGGAGAAAATCAACAATAGTACAGCGGAGAAAAAAGAGGACACGTGATTTTCCACGTCTGCGCAGTGGGTGATCGCCCCCCTCCACGGCCCGGGCGCGGGGCCAGTGGCGCCCGCGCTCCTCCAACCGAGCTTCGCCGGCACCTGCCTCACCCAACTGTGCAGCAGTCACCATGACGTCACCACTGCTGCTCGTCTCTGGCGCCCACAATACGGACAGGAACAACTTTAACACATGCACAAAGGTTATCCAAAACATTTCATCCGTATATAGGAGTATAATGATTTTACATTTCTGTACGTAAACAGACAAGTGTCTCTCTCCTCCACTGCCATTTTCCTTCACCCAATGTCATATGGAACCACTGGTATGTTTGCTGGGTCAAGTTAAAGGAGGAATGGAATAGAACACCCTCTACTGCAGCGGCCGCTCGAATGATACGTTTTCCCTCAAATGTCTTGCGAATATGTATACAGGTATGCCGTTCATCCTAGCTATAAAATAACGAACGAAGGCCCCTAGAAAATGTCAGCAAGCTTATTCAATTCTATTGAACGAAATATCCGGTAGGTGGGCCGGGTCTTTAGTCCAAGACTTCATTGGTTCTACCCGCAGCCTTCACCCTTTCGGTCAGCTCTAGCTGAAGGTAGTGTGTAAATTAATGGAAACGAAAAAAAAATGTCTAAGGATAGCAAGGCCATTACTGGAGTTATTAAGCAAGCAGCTTTTAAGCGCCCGTTACTGCGTTCGAGAATAAATGGGATCACACTCGAAGAGAAGAGGGTGCGGGAAGGGAAGTGGGAAAAGAGCAGCGCAAGCAGGAGGAGTAAAACGGAGAAGGAAAGCATGGCAAAAAATTGGCCGCGTATCAGCTCCTTTCGTTGCAAATGTCGTCAAAAGACTTTGTAGACATTTGCCAAGGAAATGACCCCTTTGCTTTCCCGCTCACCTCTCATGCTGTTCCTGTACCGTCGCGCTCATTCCAAGGTAAACACACTAAAGGTTTGCGCAAGGCGATTTGAATTTACCGCGTTCCACTGCTACAGGCCGGGTTCCTCGATGCCAGCGCTGCAGTACGGCGGAGACGCGCGTGAATGGAGGCAGCCGACTAGAAGGTTTATAGAGCCGCGTGGCCGTGCTCCACGTGCGTTCCAAGCAGAACGTGGAACCTAGCTAGTGGAACATTTCGTTGGCGTTGCCGCGTGATTTTTCATATGCCGCCAGGAGGCGGCGGTTTTCTGCAGTAGATGTAGAATATCATTTGCTATCGAAAAACCAAGCATCCAAGAATTTTTTGATAAAAGAACACTGTAAATATCCCTTGTGTACTAATTTCCTGTCTAATACTTTACTTTTGACACCGGCCCTAAAAGCTCATTGCATATACTGATTGCAAACTCACGTTCTTACTGACGCAGGTACCCCGGTCGCTCGGGTTTAACAATGTGCAAGTTTGTAATTACGTGTGTCTGGATGTCGTATTATTAAAGTGATAGTATCAGCGTCACATTTGAGACCAGACACTACTCCGCCGGGCACGCATAATGGTCTCTTTTTTATATTTCTAATTACAGAAATTTCAGATGAGAAATTTGGTATTTTGTTACACTAATGCGCAACAGAATACTGAACGCGTTGGGTAAAGAAAAATCAAGTGTTGCACAGGTATAACATTTTATGTTCACTTATCTGGTTTGTTTGCCGTCTTAAACGAGGAAATTAAGTTGACGATGATAGGTTAAGATAGATGAACAACTCTAAGCCTTTTGATTGACACAGTAACAAAAAACGCAGCCACCGAAGAGAAGCCCGCTTGTAATAGATCGCCAGCATGAGGCCACGTTACTAAAAAATACAGCAGAAAGATACGGCTACAGCCGCTGTCATATCCCTGCATGGTGGCAATATCATATCATCGAGGCTTAGTAAACCTTGGATGTTTCCTGGTCGGTTCCCTCCTATCAACGGCCATCGAAGCGATGGGTGCATCAATCATTACGCTGGAGGAACTTCCAAGGCCGCTGTGGCTGCCGCTTTTTGGAGCCCCCGATCTTTTCAGTACTTCGTCCTTCATACTGCCTTAAGTACCACAGCTCCCTGTTTACGTGCGACGTGATTATATCTATGGAAGGAGGCCTTCGGAGAAGAACAGACCGACGTCGCCTTCAGCTGCAAAGGCTTTCGCTCGATGCCGCCCCGACTCCGTCAGGAATCTCTCTGTCAGCGAACGACGCAGCGCTCAGTCTCTGGAACTACGCAATTGCTAAACTAAACATAGGCAAATGATCAGGGTGAAATGGCGCTGCGAATAAAAATGAACGTTGATTATTTGGTGACGCACCGACTGTCTACGTACGGGGAGCATGTCCACCTTAAGGAATTTGCCCTAAATCTGTTCTCAACACCTGTCCATCACTTCGAGTTGTTGATCAATTCGCTCTCGCGATACAAACGGCTAGCCTCCTGGTTAGCTCAGTTGGTAGAGCGACTGCTCCGGTTAAGCGGTGGTCCAGGGTTCGAATCCTGGACCAGGACGAATTTTCCTTCAACTGCGAAGTTTCTGAGAAAGCTGCATAGCTTTCCTTTGTAGCCGTACGCCTGCGTTCAGGTGTATGTCAAACTTTCCTTTGCAGAAACTTACTGCACCTTGGGGATTTCCCCTAAATCCGTTCTCAACATGTTCAAGGATGCCTTGGAGGCGGACAAGTCAATGAAGGGGTTATTCAAGGTTTCAGAGCGTGCCTTTCCGCCGCATGTGTTGAAGACAAAATTAAATTCTGGTGTTTAACGCGTCTAAGCTGCACCTGAGCTACGAGGCACGCCGCGGTGGATGGCTCCGAATTAATTTCGGCCATCTCGGGGCTTTTTTCGTGCGCCGGAGTCTGGACTCCCGGGCGTTTTCGTTTTTGCCTGCATCAGAGAAACAGCCGCCACGGCCGGGATCGAACCCGGGTCCTTGGGCTCAGCCGCACAGCACCTTAGCCATTGAGCTATTGGGGGAACCCTGCCGCGAGCCTAAACGCAAGAAGCGAAAGAACTAGCCGTAGCCTTAGCTCTCTCACAAACCAATGCAAATGTCAAAATTACTGACTCACAAGAAGTAAGCAGGAGTCTCACGTCGGGATGGGTGGCTCCAATGAAATACCGCATATTGTCAAGCAAGCCACGAGACAGGGTAGCCGAAGTGGTGTGGGTGCTGTCCCACTCTTCCATAGAGGGTAAGCCCACCTCAAGGCCCGGGGTTTCGTCGACCAGGCTGCGGAGGATTCACCGGAACCTACGCCACTCACGACCTACCAGGAAATTACAGAGCACTACAGACTCGGTCGCAGAACACTACCGTTTCCCCACCCACAGCTAACAAAGACACAAGAAACTGCGCTCAGACGTATACAAACAAACACGTATACCCACCCAACACTGATGCACCTTATGTTCCCAAATCAACACGAAGCCCAATGCAAATTCTGTACACACTCAGGAACACTTAAGCACGTTATCCTTGAATGCACCCAGAACCCTGATTTGCCACCTTCACCCCTTCCCCATTCCACCGAGCAATGGAAGGCGCTGCTTTGCAGCTCCCGCCTTTGAAATCAGCTCCTGCCGGTTGAGAGAGCGGTAGCATCAAGGAAGGCACATGGCTACCTGTAAGAAGGCTCTACTCCCACAAGCCTCTGCCAAATGAAGAAGTTTTCTCTCTCTCCCTCGCGGCAGGTATATGTTCGAAAACAAGAAAAAGAATTAAATTGGTAGTGAGTACTTCCTTTAGAGCACTTCCTTTCATAACAAAAGTCCGTAAGACGTTACCGCGATTCCTGTTAATGGTGAAGTGCGTTTTTGCACTGAATACCACCACAAAGAGACCCGCGGCGGCGGGTCAGTAGTTCAGGTATTCCATTGACGAGCGTTGGTAGGCAAGTTTGATCGCGGCTGAGGAGGCTGTTTTTATGATGCAGGCGAAAAGCCAGAACTCCCGTCTGACGGGATTTCGGTACTTGTTAAATATACTCAGTATGTATAAATTAATACGCAGCCCTCCACTACGGTGCGTCTCACAGCCAAGGAGCTGCTTCGGAGCGACGACACACTGTTTGATTTCAGGTTATGAATAGAAGGGAAAACATCGAAACTGTTTGCTTTACTTTTCGCTTTTTTTCAACCTTACGAAATTTTCGGGGTCGATAATGGCATTGAATATCAATACAGTTTCCAGTACCGCCGGACACTTGATAGACCACTTAGATAATCAGTCCTGAACGCCTATTTGAAGAAAGTGCAAGGGCTACAACATTTGCGACCTCTGTGGCTGGCATTCACAAAAAAAAGTTTTCACTTCATGTCTAGCGAGAAGTCTTTAGTAGTACAGTCTTGCAGTCCACACGCGGACAAAGAAGCAGGGTTACAGATCACTGACGAACAACTGAGCTCGGGAGAGACGATGTCAGTCTACGCACGTGTATTTGGCTTGCTTACATCACAGCCCTTGTTCAATTAAGAAACACTGTCACAGCTGTGTATTCCTAGGTTTCTACATGTGTGTGCGTGAACTGAACAAATCGGTGTACAACGGAATTTTTTCTCACCTAAGAGATAGTGTTTTGTGTTCCTCCGTCAAAGGCTTCTGGAAGGACGTTTTGACCGGTGTTTTCCCGTCCATCTCGGAGGGCTTGCGGAGAGACGTTTTGGCGGGTGTCTTTCACGTCTAAGCACACGCACACCACCGCTTGCCCCTTTATGTTTACGGGGGGAATGGAAAGGGGTAAAGAAGGTCCGAGCGGGCACGTGCAGCCAGGCTTCACGCGCTCACCGATGACATGCCCTCCGTGCTGGTGGGAGATTTCACAGTGGACGTCACACGGTCCGATGCGACCTAACTGCTGTCCTCCGCGGTCTAGTGGTTCATGTTGGTGCGTTACACAGACGGTAACATATGCCTAAGACGCGAAAGGGAAACGGGCCGCCCCATGTTTGTCCGCTAGAATAAAACTCGAGTCCTTCCAAGTTTTATTCAGCTAAATAGCTAGAAAGTTATGCTCAATAGAAAATTACAAACTTGTTTTGTTTCACGCACTCATTGAACTGCGTCCAGCTTCACTGGTCTATGAAGTCTTTTTGCACGTCATTGACCCGGAGTTGAAATCAAGACTTCCAAGACAGCTCTCTCTAGCCTAGAAACATTGTATCATCGCCTACGACTCAGTTACCTTTTTCGCCTTGGACTGACGTCCAACCCGTACTGCGACAGCTGTTCTTCTGTAGAAACCGTTGAACATACTTTATTAGAATGTGTGGCCTACTTGGCAGCAAGATACCATTTTTTTTAAGATATTGAACTCCTAGATCAAAAGCCGGTAACTCTGAAGGCTATCCTAGGAGAATGTTCTTGCCCCTCAAAGCAGCGTCAGGCTCTGAAAAGTTTGTTTTCTCATTTGGAGGACATTTGGTCACATTTTAAAATTGTGAATTCTGTGACACAATCTACAGAATAGTCCGTCAGGCACATCAAGCCTCCCCAGTGCTTTTTTTTTTACTGCCCACCTCTTTCTTTCAGAGAAGCATGTCGGCGATTGGACACACCGACAAAACTCTCTGCTTTTTCAACAAAGAGCCTTCTCTCTCTTCTATTCCTCTTTACAATGTGGCAGGACTCTTAATTTCTTTTAGCCCGAGAACGAAAATGTGCCACTTGCGTAAAGCCGTCCTGTGTGCTAAAGCAACGCGAGCGAAAGAATGCTATCGCAAGGCAACGCTGGGCGAACAGTAAAGTCACTTCCCGCTGCCGTTACCTCGACTCACGGAATATGTGGGGGCGATGTAGGGAAGAGTGCAGTGCGCCAAGCTGCCCCCCCCCCCCCCCCCTTCAAGAATGAAAATTACGGCCGTGACGAATAGCGCGGGCTGAGGTCGCCGGTCATCATTTAATTCACCATCACACACCATGGATGGTTTCAATTGTATTACCGCCCCGTAACGACTGAAGTAGCTGTTACTGGCAGCCGTGCCGTATTGCACCGTGATTTCCTGAAACACCTAGTCCTGCCTGTAAAGCATGCACCACTGCAATAATGCATTTACTGAGGGTAAATCAAACCTACCTGCGGAAAGTGAGATATCCCCCCTGTAAACCCTTTTCCCCAGTATATGCATAGAGCCTACCTGAACCCTCTTTTCAGGCCTTATCGCAATGCTACGGTGAAGGGGAAATGCGAAGGTAATGTGAGAGACTCCATTAAGGGGCCAAAAAATTAAAAAAGGATGGCCTAACTGAAAGGAAAACAAAACCAAAGCCCTCTGAATGTGGCATACACTCGCTCCGTTTGATCTCGGAGTGCTATAAAAAGACGACTTAAGAGTTAGCCGTCAGGACGCATAAAAACGGCACAGTCCTAGTGTATCAAAATTGTGTCAATAACTAAAAGTTTGTGTGCATGACACGCTAGCAATAGCAAGCCAAAGACTAGAAAGAGAGATGAAATATGTTTCGGTTCTACCACAGAGCTCAACAACCCGCCCAAGCCCTGAATGAAGGATACTACATAATATTTCAGTGAGCACAGAGACATTGTAAAAACAACAGAAAGTTGTCTACAACGTCGCAGTCGATATCTCTTTTCGCAATTGCCCCATGATACTGTATGAAGCATGTGCGTCTGATTGATGAGCTAAAACATCATTTTGAGCTTTTAACTCGCCGATCCTTCCATTTCTCTACGCTACTCACGAAAGTGGCTTTCAATCCGTGTATGGTTCAAGTAAGAACAACACCACGGAAAAGGGAGGGGACAGGACTAATGCTGCCGCATGTCTCCTCCTTTCAATTGTACGTTGTCAGCTCGTTGCCTGGAACATGTCAGCATTGTACGAACGCTTCCAGGTCTGCGTCCTTTTGAAGCGAATTCGTTCCACGGGCACATTTTCTTTAAAACCTGAAATCCGTAACTTAATTAGGAGCCTCAAGAAGCACTAACCATAAAATGGTTTTGACGAGTTGTGATGGAAATAAAAGGTCCAAAAAGCCGTCGAGAAGAATGCTAGTGACTGGAAAGGACTGAATGCTGGAAAGGGTAAATTATTCACTTTGGTCATGATTTGTTTTCTGTTTCCTTCTTGCGCTGGTTGTTTTCCGTTGTGAACGCTCATGTTTTGTCATAATGCTATGATCCCCACCGAACATGTTTATTATAGTTTGATCAAGAAAGAAAGAATATATAAGGGTGTTGTGGCTGCGTTCATACAACTGTAGAGTTTAAGGTTCCCGACGATATAGTTGTAAGAATCCTCGCTTGGATTTAAATTGTGACGCGGGAACCCATTGTGAAGGGCGGGGGGTCTCAATATCAGACACGTTCTTATAGTAGTTTCTCCTGTGGGATGGTTCCCCCTCCGACAAACTTACGCGCACCTTTTAAGTGTCTGGCTTTTCGCTTGACGTGAAAGGCATGCAGAAAAGCCAACTTTGCAGCGTTTTTTAGGTGAAGGTGTGCCACAAGCGGAGTGCCAAAGAGACAGATTCATGCGGAAGCGGTTGGACAACCTCTGTGAACAAACTAAAGTAATTGAACTGAAACATAAGGAGAAATTTGAGGAGAAGCGGAAATCGAAGAGGCGCATCCAGGATGCTTGACAATCGCGAATCCTCACCGCCACGACTTCGCCATGATTCTAGCTTACTAAAGGACGACTCAGGGAGGGCGCTGTGGTCTTAGGCATAAACGCGTGTTTATAGACCTTTAAAAAAGTCCACTTGAGCAATTTGAGCATGCAAAGTAAACACTTGGACTGAATACTGGAAAACCAGGCAGCCAATTTTACGCGCACATTATTATTCTTAGGTTTTGGTGGGGTTTTGTATACGTTTACTGCGTGTGCATAAGAAAATAAATCCGCCTCCATTCCGCCAAGGGGATGGGGTGGAGGGAAGGTAACCTTCCTCCGCGACAGAAATTGCACTTTCATTTGGCGATCAAAATATGCCGTCAAAACCTTTGCACAGACCGCGTCTGTTCAGTGCAATTTATGGCCCCAAGTTTTGCTGAATGGCGAAATAGCGTTCCGGTTATATCTGTGGGTAAGCTGATTGGTATCAGCTTGTGCTGAGAACCTGATACTAATTCGGGGTCGCATACATTTCATCTCCAATACTGGCCGGTGATCGAAAGAACATTTATTAAGTTACAACAAGCAGAACTATCTGGAGACTTTTTTAATGGATTTAAGCGCAATACAAACACAAGCACTGTCGAAACGAAGGTTTTATGGATCGGTGCTGTTTCTTCCATCTGAGCCTACAAATCCCTTACTGAGCTTCATAAGCGGAGGAAACGCGCTCTGTGGGGAAACAGGGTTTGAAGCGCTAAACGAGTACTGCAAGCGCTGATATGACACCAGCTCTAGGAAAAAGAAGGAGTAAAAAGAGGGATGACGTGGTGTGGCAAGTATTCTCCTTTGAAAAAGCATCACTGTTCGCCGAAAAGAAGAAAGTTAGCCCTAGTATCACGTCCTGCTGCAACTACTCTGCAGCCATGTTTCCTGCAAGAATAGTGGACAAGGCGAAAACGTGTACACACTACCAGTCCCCCGCCTGTTCGTTCTTTAATCTCCCATCCTTTTGTTTTCTTTTCCCTCACCAACATTGAAGCGAAACTTTGCGCTCTTTACAGGTCATGTTTTCCTTTCGAAGCCCACTCTTAGTCACAACGAGAAGGCAGCCCGTCAGCAGCTTTCCCTCGAAGGCACGTAAAGGAGCGCCGCTTCAAGGATTATAAGAAAGAGAAAAAAAAAATGTCACAGTAATAACATCGCCATGGAAACACCCCAAAGCTGCTGTCACTTTTTTCCTTCTTGGCAGAAAAAACGCACGCAAGCACAAATAACTTCTCTCTCGCTCTTGATCCCTTTCTTTCTGTGTGCTTTTGATATGACCATGCTGCATCTAAAAGCAAAGAAATAAGCGCAATAACGCACGGGGCAGCAACCACTCTTCAGATGGCATTCAAGCGGAAGCCCTGTCGCTTCGTGCACTCTGCGACGCAGAGATTGCCGTTCGTTGTGCTTTCGCGGATTTAGCTAGTTGGACTCGTCACTTCACGGCTGGTGGTAACGACTGGTGTTGACACTCGCTCCATATCTCCTTCCACATTTTTATTAATCAGCGGAGCTGTTTAACCCGGCCAGAAGTTGCCAAACGCGAACGGAAAAGAATTGCCTGGGGACTAGGATACTCCCTAATGCGATATTTGGGCGGAGCTGTTTACCTGTTTTGATTGCGAAAGATATGTTGAGGCAAATAATTTCAGACATATTTGTATGGTTGCAGAAAACTTGTATCTGCAGTGGCTGACGAAGCACATGTACCGGCTGCCTCGCTCATTGTGCAACACTCATTCGGGTTCTGCTGAACTGCCTCACTCGCAGTTCAGCACACACTTCTGATGGCTGCAGTGCGCTGGGGCAGCACTCACTCGTGGGTTCTCGCGACGGTAGCTATGGTGAGCCTCTGTGCCGGCGGCGCGAAGTGCGTCGCATGGAGGGACCACGTACTGCGTCACAGGAAGCGAACGCACATCATCGTCACGCAGACGCCACCCTCACGTTATCGCCAAGCGTCGCGCAGTCGAGCGTCTCGCACGCACACAGCATACTGCTCCCTCCCCCCCGCACACTTTCGGAGAAGCGCCTCGCACCGCCCCGGCGGACCACCCCTCCCCCCTAAAAAATTCCCCCGCATTTTCCCGAGGGGGAGAATGTGAAAGTGCGAATGCACGGTTGTCGGCCCGCTTGCGGCGCTTGCGCTCGGCCCCCGCAGCCCACCGCCTCGCCGCCTTCTCTTCCATCTCTTCCATCGGTTTTGTAGTATCACGTGTACACCACGCAGTTATCAAGCCGCTATAACGCCGCTGAGTCGCCAACGCACGCCTGTGACGACGTAGTTTGAATGCGTTAAAGATATAAGACGCGTTACTGACACCGATATCAGCGTCGCGTCCGTGGCTTATTCGGTAGAGCGTCGGGCTGCGGCCCGCAAAGTCCTCGGATCGAAACCTGGTGCCGGATGCTCGGATGCTGTTTCTTTATAGAGGAGCACTGCGGACGCCGCCGCCGCCGACGCCGGCGGTGGATGGTTTGGGGTCGCTTATAAAGAGCATTCGCTCTTAAAAAAGGTGCGCCGTCTGTAAAGGGTGCACCACCAACAGATATCAAATGTGAAGCGGACTTTCACATTTGATCGAGTGTGAGCACAAGTGAGGATTGAGTGAGTGAGTGAGTGAGCGTTCGTTCGTTCGCTCGTTCGTTCCTTCGTTCGTTCGCTCGCTCGGTCGTTCGTTCGTTCGTTTGCTCGTTCGTTCGTTCGCTCGCTCGCGCGTTCGTTTGCTCGTTCGTTCGTTCGTTCATTCACTCGCTCGTTCGTTGAACTTCGTTCGCTCGTTCGTTCGCTCACTGGCTCGCTGTTGCTTCGTTCGGTCGTTCGTCCGGTCATTCGTTCATTCGATCGTTCGTTCGCTCGCTCGCTCGCTCGGTTGTTCATTCGTTCGTTCGTTCGTTAGTTCGCTCGCTCGCGCGTTCGTTCGTTCGCTCACTCGTTCATGCATTCGTTCGTTCGTTCGTTTGTTCATTCGTCCGGTCGTTCGTTCGTCCGGTCATTCGTTCATTCGATCGTTCGTTCGCTCGCTCGGTCATTAGTTCGTTTGTTCGTTCCTTCGTTCGTTCGTTCATTCATTCGCTCGCTCGCTCGTTCGTTGGCTCACTCGTTCATTCATTCATTCGTTCGTTCGTTCTTTCGTTCACTCTTCGTTCGCTCGCTCGGTCATTCGTTCGTTCGTTCGTTCGCTCGCTCGCTCGCTCGTTCGTTCGTTCGCTCGTTCGTTCGTTCGCTCATTGGTTCGTTCGCTCGCTCGGTCATTGGTTCGTAGGTTCGTTCGTTCGTTCGCTCGCTCGCTCGCTCGTTCTTTCGTTCGTTCCTTCCTTCCTTCCTTCCTTCCTTCCTTACGGTGAGCTTGCTTTGGTGGCGTGCTAACACGATCCGGTCCTGCCAGTCACGGAGAACTTTCAGCGGCAATTTCGCAAACCTATGTGAGGTGCAAAAGCCGGGTCTCCGACGAGGGAGAGGGAAGCTAGCTCTCTTGTTTCTCCAGCTAGTGCAAGTTGCATCATTTTAAATGCAGAGCATTTCTTTAACTCACGATGGTATGCGTTCGTAACTCGGCGCCCGCAGCCAGCCAGCACGTGCGCCCCTCCCCCGCTCCTCCTCGCTCTAAACAACAGGTGCGGGCGCGCATGCGCGTGCTCCGGCGCTGAAAGAGGCGTTGCAGCAGCAGGTGCTAACTCCTCTCCCTCTACTGCGCGCGCTACGAATATACTCGTTGCCCGAGCGAAGGATCCGCGGCCCGACGTTGACGTTTGGCCGCGGCTTCTCGTGCACGAAGTTCGGCGTCGGCAGCGCGCTTCAGACGCTTGCGTTCGGCGTCGGCAGCGCGCCGTCTCGCCGCCTTGTCTTCTGCCGCCGTCGATGAAGAGGATGGCACGATGTCGTGAACTGGTACTGCAACGCTGACGTTCTCGCCTCGCGGTACTGGTTGAAGGTGTTGCTTCCATCGCTTATGAACTTCGACGATGGCGCACTGCCCTCCCGAGAGGGATAATAAGAAAGAAAAGAAAAGAATAATAATAAAGATCCAACCGATTGCCCCGCAGGGTGGGGTGCAAACGATGGCAATATAACACGTTACGTACTTACGTCTCTCTCTCTCTCTCTCTCTCTCTCTCTCTCTCTCTCTCTCTCTCTCTCTCTCTCTCTCTCTCTCTCTCTCTCTCTCTCTCTCTCTCTGTCTCTCTCGTCTCGCAACCCAACTACCCAACCCCTACGACAACAACAACTACAACTACCACCGCCAACTACCACAACCTACGCCACGTGACCACCCCCAGTGCTCTGCATTTACTCGTGTCCCTCACGCGGGGCATGCGACGGAGGTTTTTTTTTCTTTCACATACAGCAAAATGCGTCGTTGCAAGGAGTCAGATTGAAATGGGGCTGAAGTTCTCCAATAGATGGCGCCGAAGCGACACCTGCTTTTCGGTATAATTTTGACCCCCTCAGAGGCTGTAACCTGCACTAAATGCTCGCGTGCACGCACGCACGCACGCACGCATGCACGCACACACTCACGCACGCACACGCACACGCACACGCACACACACACACACACACACACACACACACACACACACACACACACACACACACACACACAAAATAGATGCTTGCGATGCACACGCAGAATTGTAAAAATATTTTGTTTGCTATTTTCGATGTAATCAAGAAATAGGAAAATGTCAAACTGTGGCCTGAAGCTTCTGATTAACTCTAAAATTTTAGGAGTGCTTGCAGTTCTCCTAAACTGACGTGACGCATCATGGAGTCAATGTAAAAAAAAAAGACTCTGGCCACAATTTCTCTTGTGGATAATGATACTCCGGCAATGCCCGAAATAGCAAATGCGCAATTATTATGTTTTTCGGCAGGCAGACACCTATCCAAATCCAATAAATTAGTACCCTTAGATCTGTTTATCCTTGTGTACAATTTCCTCATTTTTTCTTGTGGGCGTAAATATATATAGTTACTACCAAATTTCAACAAGACTGGCAACGAAGAAATAATGCTTTGCTTAGCTGGGGATTTAGTTAGATCGAAGTCGCGAGGTCAGCACAAGCTACTCAGTGAAGGTTATAAACAGTTCCTTTATAAAAAATTCCCCAAATGATTCTCTTGGAGTTATGCTTTATGCATTGAAGCAGCGGCTGACAGTGCGGCACCAACCTGCGTGGTCGCTAGAGTAGATGGGTGTGTAGCGCCACGTTGATTACTCTTTAATTGTGCTTAATGATCAAAGTAAGCCGTCGATGCACTAAGTTTTCTAGATTAAGTCCACATTTTGTTTATCAGTCTCAAAAATTTCTTTCGCGAATCCACCCAAAACCCTTGTCCCACAAATTTTACTTCATGCATTTACAAAAAGTCCCCAATTTCTCTACTTATCAGTCACATTACTGACCGCTCACATGCCATAGTACTTGGTAAAGTTAGTTGTGCGATAATTCAAATAATTAGCGAAGTGTCACGAGGGGTTATACTGGTACCCGCTAAGTTCACTACATATTTTATGGGCCCAAGTAATTCACATCTTACTGCCACATTTTCAATACGCCCATGACAGGATTTAAATATATAAACACAATGGCTATGCAATGATTGTAAAAAAAAATACAGTACGGTTGTGAGCAATTAATGAAATTATATGACAGCGTCATATTCGGGTTAATAAAAATAAAACGCAACTTCCTTGTTTAAAACAATATCACGCAAGGCTTAACGATCTCTCTACGTGAGTCATCGTATTAATGGCAGTTGTTCTACAGTTTATTACGTCTCGGTAGTCTATTTTTTATTTAGACACGTCAGATAACACTAAGTTAGTTATGTTCTTGCCCAACTTTGTAAATTTGCCTCTTATCGTTTTCAACGTGGTCGCTATGTCTGGTTTCACTAAGCAAATAGCTGTTGCTTCTTTACGTAACAAGGCCAGAGAGGTAAGCACCTTTACTCTCAACTGCCGGAAACTGCCCCTGAATCCTTATTGGATTCCGCTGGCCCGCAAGTGGACCATGCATTTGCGAAATAAACATGCTGTTATTACTATTTATAATTAGGTAACAAATATAACTTAGTAGCCAAGACAGGCTCGACCACTCGCCACGGGCTTGAGTGTCGATGCAGCCCTAATGACGATACGTGCTTTCTCCTCAAAATGGGAAAGTGGTTTGTGACATTGAGGGTGTTTTTGAGTTTGTTTTGGACTCGGCGTTTGCTGAACACAGGATAATGTAGATGTTAAAATGACGGCATCTTGTATTTTCCTGGTTCATAATCATGCAATTTGTTCGGTTACACCCTGAAGACCACCCTAGAGGTTACTGCACAAATCTGCGGATAGTGCTGTACTGCGATCAGGTAACACTTTACTAAGGGTAGAAATTACGCTCCCCACAAATAAACAGGTATCGGTAAACGACGCGGCGGTCTTATGACTGACGTCTGTGCCACGTTTTCGCTCGATCGGTGTGGTTTCCCGCCGCCCGGTGAGTCCGCCCTGAGACGTCTGCGCGGCGTAGTTCTGCGGCGCCGACAGCGGTGGCGGACCAACAGCTAGTCGGGCGTGGGGAACGGGTGCGAAGCCTGGGAAAGTTCGATCCCTCCGGGCGGCCACGGCTGGGCGCTCGTTAACGATCGGCCGCCGAGCGTGGCTTGTGCGTGCGCCCTTGTCGCCGCCGGTCTCCCTTGGAGAGGCCCGCCAGGCCCGCCACAGCAGCCGTCACGCATAAGTTCATCGACCTTTGCACTGCACTATGCACCGGCGTCTTAGATCTTCGTCTTCTGGAGGGGTACAGAAAACGGAGTCGCAAGGATATAGAAGAGCAGCGTAGAGACGACCAACGTTACGAGACGACAGGGTCCAGGCTGGCTGTTTATCCACATCTCCACCGCAGCAAGCAGCTGTGAAGTCATGCCGCCGTCCTAGCTCTTATATTGTTCGTTTATATTGTTTTGTTCTGGAGCTGCGGTAACAAAGAAACTGTGGAGAACCTCTCGAGGCTATGGGTGAAATATACCAGCGGGAACGACTAGTAAAGAATTTTAACAGAAAGAGAAAAAAGTGGGGAAGATATCTCGGCCTATTCTTATGAGGCGGCTATGTGAAAGTGTTTTCTTGGGTAAGGTTCTTGTTGCGGAGGGCATTCCCCTCTCCCGCTTTACGGTTGCAGGTGGCTGCTGCGGCGAAGCGGAACGTGGAACAGCGCCGCTACGGTGACGCCAGCTGTGTCATCCTTTCGCCAACCTATTCGAGAAAACTTGGTGGCACCTAAGCAATTGTAATAGTGTGTAAGCGCGAGAGCATTACTCTCTGGCCTGGTGATGCAGACGTGCGTTACTTCCGTCATAAGATGCCTTTCTGTACCTCAGATTCAGCCTGCTCACCTTAGGACAGCTTGCGTCATCCAGTGATACGCACGCAAGGTAGCGCTCAATTACATCTTCAGCACCTTGTTTCTGTACCTCAGGTTGAAACCAGAGGCGCGCGCCTTCCCTTTCGTTCACGTCTAAAGTACCTAGAACGCCATGATTCACGTATGCCATAGGTGTAGAGTATAGTGATTACGTCACTTGCCTGTCACAGCGCGTCTCTGTGTTTCCCTCCAGTTCCTGGCAAGGTTCTTTTTTTGTTGTTCAAGGACGCACTTTGTATGCGGCAGGTGTTGGCACCGGCATCCGTTGTGGTGGGAGAGGTCATGCACTTTCCGGAATCGGCTTTTGCGGACGTCAGCTGGGCGCGTGCTTATGCCAACCTAGCATAGTAATGCTTTCGCGTTAGAACTATGTGCCGTCGGTCCGTTCTGGGCAATTGCAGCAGACCTCTGAATGTGTTCATGTTCGTTTTTTATATGGGACATGAGGCCGTATGGCACCCCATCTTGACACGAAGCATCACTAAATCTGCCTCTGCTCTTCTTCCGCGAATGAAACCAAGGGATTCGAGATGTCTTTAGGCACTATTGTTCGACATCCCTTCATTATATGTAAACTCTTCCAGTGCACTGTATTGTCCGTGTGCCTCATGTTTGGCGCATGGGGCAATGTCCGCATCACCTACTGCGAAGGCCGATAGCAAGTCCTCGATTCGTTGGGTCGACGTGCCATTTTATTCTACCCGCCGCGAGATCCGTCACTTGTCAGGGGTATCAAGGCATTGCTATCCTGCAACCCTCCTTTCCCCGTATGCACAGGAAGCTATATGACCATGTTTATGTGAACAGTAAAACTAGCATTTTGGTGGTGATGTTTAGAAGAGCCTCCCACTATGCGTATTTAGACGAACGTATCTCACGGACACTGTTACAATGGCAGGTTGGCCTTACGTCAGGAACATAACTGCCGTTACCTCCAACCTTGTCAGCGGTAGCAGAGCACTCGATGCCATCAACCAAAGGCGCGAGTACCCTGCTTTAAAGCGAAGCTTTGGTGAAAGGCGCAAAAAAATACGTTTATACGTAGTAGCGAGGAACTGGGTGTACTAAGAATGCCACGGGTTCATGATGGTTGCTCATGGACTTTATTAATAGGATTCGGAATTTTCGGAGAAGCTTAAAAAATATCGGTCTTTCTGATCGCAATTGAGTAACCGATGACACATAAATTGAGATCTTCCCTATACCGCATTGATGTTTGTTTAGGCCGCAGGGCGCCACTCCCGAGCTTTTCTAATGACGTCACTAGGACGGGGGGGAGGGACTCAATGGGTAACAGGATGTGGACGTGCGCGCGCAAAAAAAATACGCGCTTTAAGGCGCCTTGACGCATTGAGAAGCGGGTGAAGAAACGCTCGGTGCTTCGCCGCTTTACGACCGGGGCGAGAAATCGCGCCTGGAGCAGCCGGCGATGAAGAAAGGCCCGAAGACACGACGCCAGGAGTCAAGGACCGACGTCGGTCGTGAAACATGGGCTGAATCGCCGATTTCGGGCGCTCGTTTTATGAAGTATATCCGTCTCACATTCAACAGCCTCGATGGTGGCGATGCAGAGGAACAAAATAATCGGGGTCAAGTGAGCACGAATCGGGAAAACAAGAGATAGGGCGGAAAAAGCTTGCGCGATGCCCTTTTTTCTCGAATCGAACTGCCCCAATGAGCAAATACAAGCATCAAGGCGAAATAAAAAAGAAAAAGCTGTCGAGTGCGTTTTCTTCTGAGGTAAAATTTCAACGCAGCTCTTTAAACGTTTAATTGCGGTCGTATTGATTTTTATAGCGGGAATGTATGGCTTTTCACGAGCCCAGAACGAAAGGAAATTACAACAAAAGTCTGCGCCTGTTGTCGAGCGAACGCTTGTGAAATGCCCTAATGTTCCGATGAATTCTCAGTCTCCCTTGGGAACTGATTCCTCCGCGCTCAAGCGTTAACATTCCACTGACGCTTGCTTCGTGGTGAGCACACCTGGTCCTGTTCCACGTACGAGTCACTCTTCGTTACCATGACCCCGAAACATTACTAGTCTCCCTCTAACACGCTGTGCTTTCCTCGTAATCATTCTGAGGGACGGCGCTGTTCAACATCAGGAAGGAGTCTTTCAATCAGCGTCGCTATCCCGCCTAATTATTTCTCCTCCCCGGTTTCCACCACACGAATCCACGACACCGCTTTTCTTCGGATCTCTCGTTGCCCCATTTTCGGTATCACCACGTTCTGCGTTCCCAAGGTTACACCGACATCTACAGAACACAGGGATGGATTCTTAAGGGCTGCGATCTAGAGTTAAAAAGGAGCCAGAATGTCAAAGGTTACACTGGACTAACCATTGACGGCACGTACACGCCTAGACTACTGTGGTACTCGTTTGCTCTTCTTTGAAATGTGATCATAGCGGGGGTTATTTGAAATAGAACTCATATACTTCTGTCACGCATTGAGACATCCGATTTCTTGTAACATAAGTGGGATCTGTCATCTTTCTCGTAAGTCGTCGAAGTAATGTATGAGTTCTCTGATGGGTGGTGAGCACCACAATCATGAGAGACAATACCATGTGAGGCGAAGTTTTAGTTATCAAGGACAATTCCTCTACTGCCTAAAGGCCAAACTATGCCACGTGACCGTAGACCACCTAGAGTCCTGCACCACAAAGCAGCGAAAAACGTACACTTGTTAGCGACTATAAGCTCGAAGACGCAGCCACGCTCTGCTGCCACATCATTCGTCCGAGCACGGCGCCTCGTTGAGCTCGCTCGACGCTCGTAACCCTTTGCAAGATGCCTTTCAAGCTCACACGGCGTTTCTGAGGAGCGAACATTGGATACTCTGGCCGCATTTCTTACCCGGATGCATCCGTAGACATCAAAACTCTGGATTGCTTTATTTGGCAGCTCTGGTGCGTCTCTCGCCCCTCGGTATCATTAGACACTGGCCACCGTGCTTGGTGCATCTTCGTATGCCTTTGTTCCGAGTAACACATGTTCGGAACCAACCAACATTGAGAGATAGTTATCGACAGAACCTTGGGGTATTGTGTGCTGGCACGTGCTGCCTCGCCATAGGTTTTAATTCATCTGAATTAGGTATAAAATACTGCACTTTAAATTTGGTGCTGTTTCTGATGGCAGGACTAAGCAAGTTAACTTCTGTTTCTAACACCTTGAGGTAACTGTTTTACGTCATATTCTCCTTCGTGGTTTTTCTCTTTCACTATTCTGACATTCAATAGTAATCTGTTTACTTTCAGTGCCTTATCTTTAAATCACAGAGTTTTAAAAAGGTGTGCAATTCTCAAACATGAATTTGCGTGGATGCTATTACATCCCCAAAAAACGGGCCGAATCGTCCCTGTTCTTTTTCGGCATACTAGACACGTCTACTGAATTCTTTCTTTCGAAGCTCTCAGTTCTCGCACAACCTGTTCTAGATCCAAAAAAAGCTAGGGGCCCCAAAAAAAGCAAACCAAAGCAAAGCACAATTACCGTATTACGGTATTGGCGTGCAATCTATCACAGCTTCATCCGCCAAGTGTCAGGAAGGCTCAGGACGAACTTCAGCCCACATAAACATGGGTTAAAGTACACCGTATATATATAAATATACGACGAGGAAACCGCTTATGCACCAAGACTATAAGAGGGGACTGGATACAGATGGACCACAAGACCTGGTAATGCAATTCGAATTAGCGGCATGACGTAGAGGAGAGTATGGAAAACGTATTATTCTTAAGGCAGAGGGGTCACCGGCAACGCCACGCAACGAAGCACGGTCCGGTGTGCTGGTTGAAAAAGACATCCTGTCACCCCAATTTTTACTCCTTAACGGCCAAAACCGTAGCGAGCCGATGGCAGGAGGCAGCTCGGATGTCTAAATGACGGAAGCACAACGGAACGCGGAGGAAAACAAACGTAAGAACGCACAGGCCTTGTTCTCTAAGTGACGCTGAGGAGTGCGGGGAGGGATAGCGGAAACTTTCCCCTGTTTCCTCATTTCCGCAGTGGCTGGCGAAAACGACTCGCGTGCACGCATCCTTCGTTCCTTCCCAGCGTTTTCTTTTTTCCCTAACGCGACGTGACAGGCTGTTTGTCTTCACGGGAATGAGACGATTGAAGCTGGCGTGTGAAAAGCGAACGGTGCGGGGCGATTAATTATGCCGCCGCCTTTCCTTACTCAATTACGAAGACGGCTTTTCAGCCCGGCTTTCCCTTTCCTCGCTTATATTTTTTGAGTGTGCAGTACACAGCCCGGCGGCAAAGCTTACCTGCTGCGCACAAGCGGCACACGCAAGACAGATTTCAAGCGAAAGAAAACATTGTTCTTGTTGACTCCACGGAGGGGCTCAGAAGGTAAGTAGCATATATTAAGACTGGCGCGCTTTGTATGTACTCAAAACCAAGTCTCGACATACGTACTGCCATGAAAAAAAGAGTTCAAGAAACGAAAAAAAATTCACGCATCTCCACAAAGTGAATCATGACGAGTGGGCGAATCACTGGGGATCGTTCTTACCGTAAATCACCCGTGAGAGTGCTTACTGCTTCTAAAACGGTTTCCAATCCAATACAATTCAATATAATCCAATCCAATCTAATCCGATCCAATCCAATTCAAATCCAATCTATAGCCCGACTCTCCAGGAGGTCTCTCTCTCTCTCTCTCTCTCTCTCTCTCTCTCTCTCTCTCTCTCTCTCTCTCTCTCTCTCTCTCTCTCTCTCTCTCTCTCTCAACTTTTATTTTGTTGTTGTTAACCTTTTGTGAACTTTTTGTTCACAGATGTGTCGATTTACACGGTGCTGTTCCGTGAGCACGGACGCCGGATGCCGGACAAGCCTCGACCTTAAAGTGCTTCGCCCCTAAAAGACCTGAATATAAGTCTAGTCCACTTATAACAATATCCAAGTTCCAAGGAAATCCCATCGTTATAACCGATGATTGTTATATGCGGGTTGCTAAATAAAAAGACGTAGCAGAGCTCAAAACATTTTATTTGCATGCAAGCAAGGTTGTACTGCTATACTTATTTGTGGAAAAGAAGCCATACTCGGTCAGCTTTGTTTGCTGCACATGAAGCTGGGCACATATTTTTCAAGATCATCTATAGGTGATTCACCTAGCTGAGCGAAGGGTCCTTGGTGGAAACGACGTTCCTGAGAGACCATCATGCGTTGGGCCTCGTGCGAAGGTGCTATTCGAGTTGGCTGTGCAACCGCGTCGTCAGACTTGTCACTGCCACCGCTGTCCACAGCACGTATTCGCGCAACGATCGCCGCTTCACTGAGGCACTCGGATGTTTCCAAAATATCGGCCCTGATGTCTGATCCACGGAAAAAAAAGAGGCACCTAGTCAAATTCAAAGTAGCAGGCACGGGGACGGGGACACAGCGGCGGCATCGGTAGGGGTGTTTGGAAGAACTGTTTGGAAGGAGAACTAAGCGGCGCAGCTGACTCGTTTTCTAAGGGGTGGATGGGATGCGAGGCGCATCGCGGCGCATGGTGTCGGCATGGTTGGCGTGGAGAGCCGGCGGCAGCTCGTATTTTTAGTGCTTGCTGTAACCGGATTCAATCGTTATATCCGATATCGTGGCACTGGAGCATTGTAATAAGCGGTTTATTTTCCCATGGAAAGCATACAGAAGCTGTCGGTGCCATAGCTGTTGATCGTTATAGCCGATATATTGTTATAAACGGTATCGTTATAAGTGGACTCGACTACCACCAATTTCGTTCGTTTGTCGTGTCTGGTCTTGTGGCGGCTGGGAAGTATGCCTAAGTTTCGTGTACCAGCTAGCCCAGCCTCAACCCTTACAGAAATCTTTTAAATGCCACATAAAGCATCAAATAAGACGAATTAGGTTGAGATTAGCGCATACTAGATGAGATATTGGCAAGTAGTGCTCCATTGTTGTTGGTCACTTCAATAAACTTCGTCGGTTTTATGCAATGCTCTAAACTTTATATTGAAGACATAATAGTCAGATGGGCGTAATTAGAGCATGCGACACGTCCCCTTCGCGATTCGCTGCCCTCCCGATCTAGCACTCAAAAGGTTACCTGACATACGGCAGCACGTAGTGTGTCGCAATCGCAGTGCGTCAAATCCTGCATACAGAGCAACATTTTCTGAGCGTCGCACGAACGCGATAGCGACAAGTGCAGTGCACTGCGGGTCAACGACTAAACTAACGTCTATGACAGGCTCTTCGGCACTTCGTCTTCACTAAAGGAGGATCGGGGCCTCTGCGAGGTACAGCATGTCCATCTGACTGCCCCGTTCGTTGCTAAATAGAAAATTGAAAAAGAAAAAAAAGAAAATGCTGGGCCGAATCACTCATAATGCCGTAGTCCAACCATCGGACGACAATTGAATGGCATTGAAAGACCACGGCTCTTCAGTTCAACACAGCTCATGCCATCGATCCCGCCAGCGTATAAGCGTTTCCTAGTCAGCACAGCCAAGCGGCACATGGCGTCATCTAGGGGCACGTGTGAAGCTATGTCCACGTGCATGTGGCCCTCAATTTAATCGCTCAGAACCGCTTGGTCTCGTAGTGTAGTATTTCCACTCCTGAGAAGCAAGCATCCTAACTCGGCTTCAAATCGCGTTACCGCTTTTTTTTTTTCTTTTTCAGGGGTTTGTCACATTTGAATATTAACATTTTTTTTCGCGCATATAATCTATTTATGACATCTTTATGCATTCTAAATGGGATTTAGGGTATTTTCGTTGCCTTTTGGTCAGTTTCAGCAACTGCTTCTTGTATGTTTTTGCGGGTTTTCCCCTTTTAGGTCAGTTTCGGCTATTTCTGTTGAATATTTTTCTACACCATGGTTTTCAACCATTGCAGGTCCATTTTGGCTGTTATTTATTTCAGTTCGGGTGGTTTTGTATGCTTTAGGTACGTTTATGCTGTGATATAACTCCCATAAGCAAGCTCAGGTGACGGCTGGCTGTACTGACTAGGAAACGCATATACGCCGCCGGCATTCCGCCTAGGTTGGTGCGAAAGTGGATGCATGTTCAGGCTCGGGAAAGAATAGGAAGAAGAAGCTTGTGTATGTGACCAGGGTCTTGCGTCGTCATTAGACAGTATGGAGATTTAGGCGCAATTTCGGCATTAAAATATTTGCTCACGTGTAGTAAGTCTCACAATTACGCCATGATATGGTGGCGGATTACCGAGCGATGCTGTTTCGGTCTTATTAAAGGGGCCATAAAGACAAAACGCAACTTTGGTTTATTAGAAAGATTAGGTGTTTTATAGAGCCACAGCGCTTGTTCGGCAGCAAAGGATGCTTTGTTCCCTGAGAAATTTGACATTTATTGCCAAAATTTTAATTCTCCCGCTAGATGGTGTGTTTCGTGACTTCAGCGATGACGTATCCAGGGCAGGTATTTGAAACGAATGTCAAGTATGTTGACTAGGGCTCGAGAGGATGACGAAGCACCATTCGGTGCTTCGTTTACCATTCGTTCTCTAGATGGCGCCACAACACCGCGCAGGCTCGCTGTCCGCGCTCGCTTTGCTTTTGACCGGATTTGCACCTGCTTATTTTTTTACGGTTGATAGTAATCGTTTCGTGAAACATTGGATACGTTCGAGAAACAGAGTCCCGTAACACAATTTCGCTTTGCCAATTGGCCAGTGTCGTGTGAGACAACTCCAAAGCGCCGGACTGCTGTGCAGCTCTAACAAGCATAGTGCGCGCAGTAGGCACTCGTGCTTTTATGTTTACGCGTACGTTCATAACGACTCTTGTTAACCCCACTATTTTTACTGCTATAAAAATAATATGCATTACATTTAAGTAAAAATAGCTCGCTCTGCAAGCTGATAAGCACTGCCTTACTTTCGTTTGCTTTTGCCGGCCTCAGCCAATCGCACAGTTGCCCACAGCTGCTCATACGTTCTAGTTCTGGAAATGAGCTCCAGTTGTTTGCAAGGCAATTCTCTTTTTCCCTAAGTACATAGCTCATTTCAGTGAAGCTTGTGTTAAAAGTGGTATCAGCGTTGTTGTAACGAGGCAATCTTTAGAATTAACCAAACTTGCATTTTGTTTTCGTGGCCCCTTTAAGTTTCACACATTCACGAAATAAATCCCGATTGGCCGTAGCGCAGTGCAAAGGAATACAAGAAACTGCCACACCCTCTCCCCCTTTCCGCGGCTCTAATTCAGTGCCGATGCCACACTCTCGCCCCACTTCATCAATCACACATTTTTGTGCGGATACAGGGCGTTGAACGGTTGACGCTCTGGGGTACTGGTCCCCCTCCCCCCTTTTTCCACACCTTTATATTATTCCCGCCATCTTAAAAGTAGCAAGCTTGGTCTTTTGTGCCCATGGGGTTGACCTTTTTGATTTTCATTAGATATTTCTCCCTCTTATGGCATGTACTATTCAAACTTGCCACATTTGCCGACATTTGCCACATTTGCCAGTGCATTTGCCACAAAACCTCCTCATGATTACTCAACCAGCACCTTGATTTTCGCAAAGAATGCTTACCCAATGATAAGGAGGAGTGGGTTGTTTGAAGACTTAACAGTCTTTGTTGTATAACGATGTATGAATGCACCCACAATTGGCTATTAGCTCGTTATCATTATTGTCATCATAATCCTCAACAGCCACAACAAAACAAAAACAACACCCTACTTAGGGTGCCGAAATTTACTGTCTTTGCAAAGGGCATAAACACCTCGCACCTCGCAAATGGACTTACTTATTGTTTTTCGCTCTTGAAAAATAAAAGAAAACATTATTTCAATCCTCGGCTATCCCATCGCTGCCTTTTAGAGAACTCCTGTATTTGAGCAGCTTTGTCTTTGGTCGTTTGCTGCGCCCCTTCAGCTGCTCCAACGGGACCCTTTCCTCGCCCAATAGAACTCTTTTTTTTTTCTTTCGGTGCCATCCCCGAATCCCCTTCGTGCAGCCCGGCAAACAAAAAAAAAAAAACCTATTCTCTTGCTTTTCTTTTTCTTTTTATATAGCCCTATTACCGAGAGCCCTATTTCGGGAACGCGAGCAAGGTATAACGGAGGCGACCCCGCCTGATATCTGTCGCAACAGGCCGTCTACGTGATAAACAGGCGCCGCAATCTTTCTCCAAAGAAAAGAGGGACGGGGGACGGGGAAACGTGCTTTGGTGGAGAGCCGAGCATTCGCGTAGAGGCTGTCCTACTCGAATTCGGCATCGTTTCACTTTCTCAACCCGCGCTTTGTGTTGGAGTACAGTACGTGGCCGCGCCTTCGAGAGGCAACTCAACGCGACGCTGGTTCAATGGCCTTATATCCGAACCGCCGGAGATCAGCATCAGAAAAAAAAAAGATATAATTTTGCAACCGGATGAGGGTCTGCGAATGGTGACGTCGCTCACCGTTCAATGATTTGGCGCCCTTCTATTCCACACAGCGTCCACAAAGTGCTGTTTTACGCGTCCGCTCTACATGGTCGGGATGGCCATCCTTACCTGCACCGTTAATCGCACCATGCTGTAGGGCTAGGGAGTTCTTTAAACCGTTAGGAAGTTTCTAGCGGGTGTGGAAAACTAGCACACATGGGCTTTATTGTTCTTCTGCCGAATATCGCAGCAAACACCGATAGAGGTAGAGCAATGCTTTGTAAGTATGCTTCACAGCGTGACTAAACTGACATGCGGTGGAGCTGGCAACTGCAGCGCCTGCATTTAAAATACGCTGTGTCTAAAGGTACGTCGGACGTACCCGCAGTATTCCTAAAGATACGTCGGACGTACTCGCAAAGTTTCTTAAAGATACGTCGGACGTACCCGCAATATTTTTTGAAAGCCTTGCCGCCCTTGATGCATCAGAACAAACCTTCATGCTTTTCAAGCTTGTCGCTGATGAAGCGCTTCACTTTTTGCCCTGGCCGCAGTGACTGATCTAAAATCGCGCACATAGAAGTCGACGAGGTTTTTCTTCGCCGCACGGTCACCATACGTTGGGAACTGATCCCCAACTTTCATTTTTCCAAGCCAAAACTGACCATGGGCGCAGAGGATCGCGATGGGGCCACGTGTCTGATATCACAGTTCACAGAACCGATTGATGTTTTCGGTTAAATGAACTAGCTTAAGTCGGTGGAAGGTCCGCGAGCGACGTACGCGTGTGCGCTCGCTCGAATGAGTGCGCGTTCTGCGCTTCGGTACGGAAAGACTCCAAAGGACCACACAAGACCAAAAACCATTTTTGTCTTCATTTTATTGTCGGTGCATGTGCTTTCCAGAACGTAAACAAACAGCCTCGTGAAAGGGTCCATCCGTGTACGCACTCGTAAAGCACCGAGCCGAGCACTTAGCTAGGAACAAGGAGGATGGTTAACCAACTCCGTATGTCAGCGTCATCCTACGGGCGCGCAAGCAGACCGCGGAGCGCTAGACTGGCAGAGCAAGAGCGTTGCAACGCGCGGGCCGGCCTCGCGCACATAGCGAAACTTCGACCGACTCACGTAAACACGTACCGGAACGACGAAACAGAAACGTATGAGGGGAGAGGGGAAGAGAGAGAAGGAGAAATACTCGCGTCGCACATGATTTTGTTTCCCTCTTCTCGCAAAAAAATTGGGCCCATCTCCCCGCGAGGGGGACTCGAGTAAATGCGTCGCATAGGGGGTGGGTGTATTGCGTTAACGTTTAGTGTTTGGGGAGTTGGTGGTATTGAATGCGTTGTATCAGCAGCTTCGTGACGTAGTTTGAATGAGTCAAGGATATAAGGCGCGTTCGTAGCCTCCCATTCTGTGTCGGCTTTGTGGCGCAGTGGGTAGAGCACCATGTACATTGCGTTCCGCCCGCAGGGTCGAGGGATCGAAACCAGGCGCCGGATAGTATTTTTTTATATAGTGTAGGGGGAGGGGTGCGGACTACGACGGTGCGGACTACGACGGACGTCAACGTGGGTGACATCGTGAGTTACTGAAATGCTCTGCATTCAAAAGAAAAAAAGGTCGCGTGACGTAGTTTTCCCCCTCGCGCTCCTACCCGTGCATGTGGCATGTGGCGCGCGCCACGGAGGAAAGCGCCATCCAGCTGTCGCGTCGGAAAGCGGTTCATAAAATTAATATTAATAACTGGTGAATATATGTTCAGAAAGCTGGACGTGACTAAGATATTTTGCGGGCACGTCTGACGTATTTTCAAGATATTTTGCAGGTACACTGGCCTGCCGGACATTCCTCAGTCATTTTTTTTTTCAGCCAGCGATGACGCAGGCGGCGTAATTGGCGTAACCCGCAGTGGGGCGCATTCGATCTCTGACCTCAGCGAAGGCTCTAACCGCCCCTTCAAATAAGGTCCAACTGGAGAACACGACGAAAAAAATACATTCTGGGCCAGGTTAGGCATCGTCAGATTCGTGTCAAACGCGTTTTGCGGTCGATGGTTAGAGATAACCACGCTAGTTTCGAGCAACGCCGCCTTCGAGCCACTCTGGGCACTGTGCGTCCGACGTATCTTTAAGAAATCTTGCGGATACGTCTGACGTATCTTAAATGAATAAAGCTCTTTACAGGTTTTTGTTCTTTTTTTTTGTTGCAATCAAAACCAGCATGCATGAAACCAGCTGATCAGACATCATTTTTCGTTGTGTAGAGATAACTTACGAATGTTGTATTCGCGGGTTCAGATCTCATGATGTAGTTGTTTTTTTCGACGTTGCTGGAGTGTTTTAATAGCTGTACTTCACGCCCGTTTTACAATTCACGTGGTAAGAGCAGTCGGTCTTGATTTTTGCTCAAACGGCCGGACCGCTACCGTTCACTGAAGCCAGGGCCAGCGTAGCCGTCATTAAAGTTACGTACGATCGTCTGAATACACCGACGTACTTTAAAACGTTTTGGGGATACGTCTGAAGTATCTTTAAGAAATATTGCGCGTACGTCCGACGTATCTTTAAGAAACTTTGCGGACACGTCCGACGTATCTTTAAGAAATCTTGCGGGTACGTCCGACGTACCTTTAAACACAGCGTTTAAAATAACAAAAGCGAACATAGTACAATCACCTATACAACAACAACACCACCACCACCACCACCAACAACAACAATTGGCCACGCATTTGATCGAAGTGTCATCGAAAGACGATAGCCTTCTGCCGCCCTTGTCACGTAACTGCCTCTCTTGACTCCTCTGCCGGCGGCCTCTCACGCTGTACCCCTCATGCTTCGGTCCACCCATGGACGTTTGCGGAGTTCAATGTTGCCGCATTCGCGCCACTGGCGTGCCGTCTGTTGGGTGCACGCGCTCGAGCCACGAGCGCGACGCTTGGGTGCCAGCATTGTTTATGTTGTGTGGTTAACACATTGTTTTCGACGCGTTTTTTAGGGGCGAAGCTCCTAAAGCCATGGGTCTGTCCATCCCTTGTGTCTCGTGGTACGTGACCGCTGCATGCTTTCGGAGATGTCGCAAAGTGGGCCGCGTTGCACGCGCAAGAACCGGCTTCAACCGGCAGCGCAAACTCGGCACCGGGAGCGCGAGCTTGTCTGTGTTCGCCAACGGAGGCGCGAGCGCACGTGCACTGCGAGGGGGAGATCACGCAAGAGATCACGCCACGAACGCAGACAGTCGTTCTCGGAGATCGAACGAGACGCAAGGACCTTTGCTCGTTTCCTCTCGTCTTGTTCGGGCACAAGTTCGCCCTAAATAAAAGTTATTTCTTTACCGTTGTGTCCCATCTTACGTGACAAATTGTGGTGGAGGTGCGGGGTAGTCCTCGATGGCGCGGGGTCTTTCACCAGGTCTGGGCCTGGGAGCATTGACTCCGAAAATAAAAGTTGATTTGTACAATGTGCGCACACAGTCTTACGTCTTTCTTAATGATGTAATGGGCGAACTTTCACGGGAGAGTTGCGGTTACCGATGATCTCCCCCTCTCGAGCTTCGCCCCACTTATCATCATTCATTCCGTGGATATGGCGTGATTTTTTTTTTTACGAGGATGGCTTGGTGGGCTTGTTGGTGTTGCATATTAGCAGGGTCACCCGCACACGCAGACGGGGACACGGATCAGCGCCTTGTACTGTCGGTCCTTCCAATTCCGTGTCCCCGTCTGCGTGGGCTGGTAACCCTGTCAGCACGTTTTTTTTTTAAATTGCTCTCGCAAAAATCGAGGACACGTCTACTTATAATCAAAATAACGCTGAAAACACCACTTATGTACTGTCGTTTTTCCTCAAATAAGCCTAAGACTACGTTTTTGCTGAAAAATGTTGGCAAATATGGAGCATCTTTGTAGATTTATTAGATTTAAAATGTTTTGCCTATATAAACGGTCCGCTCAAAAATGCTTTCAACTTTGGCTGGGCGACTGAATCGAGGGCAGACAGACAGCCACACATATCGACAGAGCAAAATGTTCGCCTTTCAGTCACCCAAGAAAGACCATCACCTTGAAGAATAATACCTGTGCTACACGGCCGTTTCAAAGGCCATCTGAAGGCCGTTCAACCTTTTGTCTATCGAATGCCCTGTTATAAATACATAGGACGCACTTGTAACGCTCCATTGTCAATTGAAAACTACCGTTGTCACTTAAAAACTGCCGTTTAGCACAAGGCATAAGACAATACAGAACAATATCCCTCTTTAAACAGTGGATGCGCCATCCCGACGAAGCCAAAGTGGATGTGCAGCGAAGCTGCTGCAAAATCATTACACTTTGTTGATGGGTATATGCAGGACTATGTTTCTTTTCAGTTACGGTAGCGGCAATCGTTTTGTTGCGAAGCCCAAATCCATACACGATCCCTACCATGTGGCTTGTTCGGGGTCACTCAAGCCAAGCAGTACAACAAGCCATTAGAACAAGCTAATATGCTAAAACTATAATAAGTAGCGGGACTCCCGCTACTTATGAAAAAGGGGCAGCGTGAGACCGCCCTTTTTTGCATTAGAAGGGCGGTTGTTCCGCACGAGATATGTCACCAAACTACTACCACCTGTCTACTTAGTTGACAATTAGGTGACATGGTTTGAATACTTTTGTAGACCTAAATGCGTAAGATAACGTCAGATTCATTTTGCATTCCTCCGTAACTCGATACAGCACTACCAGGCAGTTTTTACGTTAAGGAATTAAAGAAATGGGATTGAACTGCCCGGACATTCCAGAAGGGGGAATGCGCTAAGTTTTGTCATTCCGAGGAATTGAAAGCAATGGGATTGCGACAAGTTCTAATTCTTGGGAATGGAATTGGAATGGAATGGGGATGCCCATTCCGCAACACTGATTAGTATACCTTTATTACATAAACCACGTAACGGTGTCCATTTGCACCGTTCGTAGATGCGTTTACTTCGTACGCGAGAAATCGTCGCACGGGTTCGTTCTTCGCTGGCGATGTGGGTCATTGACGGGTTTAATGTGGCGAGCGGGGGGATCGAGGCGAAAGCTCCGCGTACTGGAGCAAAACGGCCGATGCTACAAAAGAGGGGCTCTGGAACTATTTTTGGCCAACCCTTTCGACAAAGAACAAGTACA
Source organism: Haemaphysalis longicornis (assembly GCF_048455015.1). Classification (NCBI taxonomy): domain Eukaryota; kingdom Metazoa; phylum Arthropoda; class Arachnida; order Ixodida; family Ixodidae; genus Haemaphysalis; species Haemaphysalis longicornis. The sequence continues at coordinate 6,857,514 of NW_027526460.1, forward strand.
GGGCCACTGAAAGAGCAGTGTTGGGGCTCGGCGACTGTGAAGTTCCTGAGTCCCATCTTCGTCTACTACGGCTTGGTCCGCAGTTCTGTATATATCCAGCCCTGAAGCCAGTGGAGAAGCTTACCATGCCCAGGTCGGTCACACAAAGGGTCCTACCAGATGGGAGCTCTCTTTGTCAAAAAGAGTGCGTAGCTGCGGTGTCCAGGTATAACCCGACGCAAGGAAGTGGGCGCTAGTTGAACTCTTTGGTTAATCACTTTGTCGATAATCACCTTAGGTTGTTAACGGCAAATAAAGAAGGATTTTCCGTACTCCTTCCTGTAGAAACGTTTTGTTCTAAGGCGCTTGATGGTATTGATAAGCATTTTAAACAATCCCCACTGAAACCTTCAAACGTGAAGAAACAGTGCGCTACTCTGTTAAATGAATTGAATTTGGATGCCCTCAAGGCTAGTGTTAGTAGGACAAAAAAGACACTGGAGGCTTTAATCTCGGCAAAGACCCATAAACAAGATCTTCCCTTTAGTGGGATAATCACGGAACGGGGTACTTGGCAGGGCATTGTTCCTACGGTCCTTCAAAAGCAGTTGCGATTATTGACGGTCGAAGATCCTTTCCTTGTGAATGGCTCTGAGCAAGTAGTGGAATATTTTCTGGAGAAAAACCGAGCAAATGCGCTGGATTGAATGTTGACGTGGTAGGCCTCTTCTATTCTATTCCCCATGGCAGTCATCTCGCCTGTGTTAAACAGTGCATTACGCATCACAATGACGAAGAGCAGTTTGTTAACACTGTGGCATGTCTATTGGGAGCTTTCTGGAACTGTTGAACTTGTATTTTAAGTCCACCCTAGTTTCTTGGGAGAGAGACACTCAAAGGTCGCGTGTTTGTATTGGATGTCGTGTGGCTTCTGTACTTACCAATATTTTTTGGCAAGCCTGGGAACTGTCCTGAAGAAGCAACTGGAAGGCCTAGCTTTGAAGGCTTTTAGGTATGTACGTTGATGTACGGACATGTACTTCTCAGCAACTTGTGAACAGTGTTTTGAGGGTGTTTGAGGAAAATAGTCATGGTCTGGCGTCTACAAGTGATGTTCCCCAAGGGGGAGTCATTCGGTTTTTGGACTTGTCGCTGACTTTCCAGCATAAGCACGTCTGCTGGTGTATGCCTCAAGGTCAAACAAACCGCCATTGAGTCATTCGTCTTGCCACTACAAAGTGGTAAAAACAGGTATTGCCGCCAATAGCCTGAACTCGCCCCTCACAAAGTCTTGAGTCCACACCATGGGTACTAGCATTGCGCGACGAATAAATAGATTGAAAAAGGCCGTTTTTCCTGATCATTCCCTGGTGTTTGCTGCCAAAAACGTTTAACAACGTTGAAGTATCAGGGAAGATCTGGAAATGCAAAGGAATCGCGCAAACAGTCTGCTGTAATTTTATATCTTCATGCCATTAGCATAGAATAAAAAGATAGCAGGCAAGTTTGATGTTGGAGTGGTATTTTCGGCGAACAATAAATTAGAAAGGCTCATACCCGAAATTGAGAATAAGCTGTCCAGAAAAGGCGATTCGCAAAGAAAGGGTTGTGGTGTTAAGCACCAGACTCAATTTGTCGATTGTCGATACAGTGTCGATGCAATGCCTATGCCGATGCAATGGCGTGTACTGCATTCCTTTGAAATGCACGATAATGTACATCAGGCAAACGGGGCGATGCGTCAAATGAGCACCTCCGCGAGCATCGAAACACCCAAGGGCACGCCCACGTCACATTTATTATCTCATTGTAAAAGCTGCGGCTGCTATCCAATGCTTAACTGAACCACTGTTTTGATGGCCCACGAAGACCGGGAAACAAGGGAGATAGCTGAAGCCTTTTATATAAAAAACAAATCAGAAGACTGGATTAGTTGCCCGTCCATATCTTTACTGGACTGCGAAGTGGCTTATCTGTACAAATGGTGAGTCTGTGGTTGTTCTGTGCCCATGTGATGTATGCGTCATGATTGTTACGGTCACTACCGCTCTTATATACTTTTTCACTGAGTAATAAACATTTTAGTTGAGAGACAGAGCTCGTGTTGTCTTCTTCTCCTGTTTCCTGGTTTTGGGTGCTGTTTCCCCACAATGTACCATGATAAACTAACCAGACAGTGGGAATCGAATAGACCAAAAGTGACGGCAATGACAATATGTCATTATCATATAATATGTCATGTGTCATATAAGAGTGGAAGTACAAGTAGACGTAAAAAAAGTCCCCCGCATTTCCCCGAGGGGGAGAATGTGAAAGTGCGAATGCACGGTTGTCGGCCCGCTTGCGGCGCTTGCGCTCGGCACCCGCAGCCCACCGCCTCGCCGCCTTCTCTTCCATCTCTTCCATCGGGTTTGTAGTATGACGTGTACACCACGCAGTTATCAAGCCGCTATAACGCCGCTGAGTCGCCAACGCAACGCCGCTGACGACGTAGTTTGAATGCGTTAAAGATATAAGGAGCGTTCCTAACTCTGAAATCAGCGTGGCTTCCGTGATGATGATGATGATGATGATTAAAGGCCTCCCCTTTGAATCGGGGTGACGGCGTGCGCCATCTAGCCTATCTTAGTAGTTTGAATTTAAATTTAGTCCCTCAACTCGGATTTCTTTTTAATTCTGCCCTGCCGCTACCCCTCGCTGGGATGTTATTTTATCGACTTCCCTGCTTTTTTTCCACCAATACTCTAGCCGCTGCTTAGTAATACCTACTGCTGACCAGTTAATGCTTCCATCAATTGCGAAGCCCAGTGCCTCAGGAAGTAGGACTTTCCCCCCAATTCTATCCGGCTGAATCTTTTGACATCCTATTACTATGTGGTCGATTGTTTCTTTATCCCTGCCACATACAACACATGTCTCATCCTGGGACGAATATTTGCTCATGTAGGTTCGAGTTCTCAAGCAGCCAGCCCGCGCCTCAAAGAGCAACGCACTACCTTTATTGTTGTCATAAAAGTTCTCTTTCCGGATCTCTTTTTTGCTTGCTTTGTAGATCCCCAGCGATCCCTTCTTTTCCATCCTCTCTTTCCACACGAGCGTCTCTGTTTCCTTCACTTGCTTTTTAACTGCCCCCCCTTGTTTATTTGCCGCGGTCAAGGTATATTTAGTCGCCAGCTTTCGCGTCCTCTTCCGCCATTGGGTGTCCACACTTTTAAGGTACATGTACCTGTGCACTCTGGCTGCCCAGTTCTTCTCATCTAAATGTCTAAGCCGCTCCTCAAAACGTATCTTACTTTGCGCTTCCCTCGCCTCAAATGAAGCCCAACCCATATCGCCTTGTACCGCCTCATTTGTAGTCTTACTGTGAGCTCCCAGTGCTAATCTGCCGACTGCCTTTTGGTTAACCTCCAGTCCCGACCGGATATCGGACTTTAAGCATAATACGGCATTAGAGAACGTGAGCGCCAGCACCATTACCCCTTTCCAGATGCCTCGCACTACCTCGTACTTATTGTATCCCCAAAGTGCTCTATGTTTCATTACTGCTGCATTTCGTCTCCCTTTCAGTTTGAGGTGTTCTTCATGGGCATTCAGGTAGCCTTTTCCTTCATTAAGCCAGATCCCCAAGTATTTGTACTTATTTACTAATGGTATGGCTTCCTGTTGAATTCTTATTGGTGCTGTATGAGCTTCCTCGTTGAACACCATGACTCCAGATTTCTGTGGGTTAAAATGTAGGCCTAGGTACGCTGCCTCATCCCCACAAATGTCGGCCAGTTTTTGAAGGTCTTCCGCATTATCTGCCAGCAACACTATATCGTCCGCGTACATCAATCCCGGAATCCGTTGCTCCACCAACTCTCCATTGCTTCGGTACGACAAGTCAAAGCCTAATCCACTCTCCTCCAATCGTCTTTCCATTCCTCTAATGTACAGTGTGAACAGCAATGGCGAAAGGGGGCACCCCTGTTTTAAACCTCTTCGAATGTACACTGGCTCTGTGCCTGTACGTCCTTCCCATGTAATATGCGCCTTGTTATCCTCATATGTTGCCCTTAGCAGCCCCACAAATTCTGACCCAATCCCCTCTTCTTCCAGTATATGCCACAGCAATCCCCTATCTACGTTGTCATAGGCTCCCTTTATGTCCAGAAACAGTAGCCATGTTGGTCTGCCCTGTGCTGCCGAAATTTCGATGGTCTGGGTTATTACGAAAATATTGTCTTCTAAGCGTCGACCCGGCCTAAATCCATTTTGCAGTTCCCCTAAAATACCGTTACTTTCCACCCACTTCAACAACTCGACTTTTATGGCTTGTATAGCTAATCTATAGAGCACTGACGTGACTGTAATCGGCCTGTAAGAGCTCGCCTTGTCCTTCTCTCCCTTGCCTTTATAAATCAAACTCATTCTGCTTTCGCGCCATTGCGTGGGAATCCTCTCGGATTTTATAGCGCGCTCGATGGCTCTATACAAGTGCGTCTTTCCCGCTGGTCCCAAATGGTTGATAATCTTTATTGGGATACCATCCGGTCCTGTTGCCGTACTTTTGGGAACACTGTGTTCTGCCTTTTGTGTTCTGCCTTTTTTGTTCTGCCTTCTGTGTTCTTGTCGCGCTGCGGCCGCAACGTCCTCGGATCGAAACCGGGCGCCGGATGCTGTTATTTTTTTATATAGTGTAGTGGCCTGGCTGGCGCGCCGAGAGAGGGTGTTGCGAGCTGGAGAGTAGGCGAGGGGGGAGAGGAGGCGCTACGCGAGCGCCCTCACGCGTCGGAAATCCGGCGCCGTTGCTAGGCACGCTAGCTAGCTCCGTTGCTATGCTGCGGGCGGACGGACGGCGGCGGACGAAGTAGGCTCGACTAAGAAGTGCATTCGCACTTAAAAAATGTAACTTCACTGATACATCGAGCATCGGTAATGTGTCGTGCAAATCCTCATGAGTAGTGCATACGGGTGCACTATATATTAAATGCGGAGCATCTCATGCTCGGGACTGTGTCCCTCCCTCCCTTGTTGTCGTTGTCCGCCGTCTGCACACCCACTGCGCATGCCTGGCCAGGCACCGCTGATGATGATTGTGGAAGAATGCCCCTAGGGATTCGCCAACCAAAGAATTCATCACGAGATAGCTTCGCGTTCAACCACCGTCGTCATCTTCCCGTAGGGGAACCCGGGAGTACCACACGCCCACTGCGCATGCCTGGCCATGCACCGCGGATGATGGTTGTGGCAGGATGCCCCTAGGGATTGGATTAGACGCAATGCATTTCATGCTCGGGGCTGTGTCCCTCCCTCCCTTGTCGTTGTCATTGTTCGTCATCCGCACACCCTCTGCGCATGCCTGGCCAGGCACCGCTGATGATGATTGCGGCAGGACGCCCCTAGGGATTGGCCAGTCAAAGAATCCATCACGAGATAGCTTCGCGTTCAACCACCGCCGTCATCTTCTCGTAGGGGAACCCTGAGTAGTATGCGAGGCATTCCTCCTCTCCTCTCAGACACTCCTCTCCTCTCCGGCATTCCGCCTCTCCTGTCAGAAGCTCCTCTCCTCTCCGGGATTGCGCATCGAATGGCAACACCTGCGGCTCCGCGCGCGATAATGCGAAGCAGCTTAGGGTTACAGACGTGACGGTAGACGCTGCATACTCCGCTGGGGGCGCCACTATAGCTCCGAGGTATAAATGACGCACGCGCGCGCTCCGCTCCCCTCATTCTCCTCCCACAACGCCGCGATCGAACTGAAAACTAATGAGAACTTGAGTCGACCCCATGGCTGTTTCGCATACTACTCAGGGTTCCCCCACAGGAAGATGGTGAAATTTTTTATCTTTAGAAATTTTGAATTGCATGTTTCAACGATCGAAGGAGCATGCATCAATCGAAAGCTCACACCTTTCTGCTTCGCCTTCTCCTCCTCTAGAAAACCATCTTGGCAAATAAAATTATTATTATTATTATTATTATAAGAAGACAATATGCCTCAGGATAGCTTTTAATAAAAAGTAAACAATCAAGAGCATAATGAAGAACGCGTAAAAGTTTTTTGTTACTAGTAGGAGGTAGCGGCGCCGGTGGCACTGAAACGGTTAGGCGTAGCCGCACACGTGGCTTGTCTGCGAACTTGAGTTATGGCGCTGACTGGGCCCCACGCTTCGGCGAGAATTCCTGATGGCAAGCGATTTCCCGTCTCGTGCCTGGTTGCTGTTCGGCGTTCTACGCCTGAGCTATCGCCGCACGAGATGAAGTCTTGCGCACGCCCCGGGAGCTACCCCACGGCGTACAGCTCGACACCGGCTCCCCCGGGAGGGGAACGGGTGAGGTTTTGGTATTGGAGCTAGTCTTCGGGTCAATGTCGTGACACCACGAAGCGGCACATCAGTCCACGTGGCACCTTTTCCTTCCTAGTTTTCTGCCTCTTTGGCTCACTCATTTTCAGCTACCGTCAACGACCCCGACGACTTCGATGGCCGTGTCCAGTCACAGCGCGACAAACGTTTTTTGTGAGAGGGGGTGGCGAGTTCTGTGTTGAAGGTGGGGACGTTGGGGAGTGAGCGCACGGTTAATCTACGACTGCTAGACTTGTCTCGCTGGTGGGGAAAGGGGGAAAGATATAATACTCCCCGCACTGGAGCACAAGGGTGGGAGTACTTCTACCCGCTTTTCCTATCCTTGCAAACTGTTCTGTCTTTTCCGCTATTACATGTGTGAGTGAAATGCATTAAAGTTTTACGGCTATTTTTAGAACACACGATGTAAAACTCGACAAACAATGGTATCGAATTATTTAAGATGTAGTCTACAACTTTATAATTGCTATCTTGTTGATGAAGGGACCATGAGAACAAAAGACAAGGTTAGGTATTTCGATTGATTGGTTGATGATTGATTGACTAAACTTTATTTAAGCCGGAAGAGCGACGTTTTTACGCGCCGCGACGCGGGCCTCGGCGTCGTCCTGGTGGCTACTCACCCGAGACGTGAGCTCGCCGTTGCCGACTGGCGAGTCTCATGCCTTGCGAGCGCCCGCAGGACCTGCTGGACGGTACAGTGTTGATGTTCGTATGTGTGGAAGGGCTTGCGTTCGGGCTAGTTGGTATTCCATAACGTTCACCTTAATCGCAGAAAAAAACAGGGACACAGTAGACAAGGTCTACTGTGTCCCTGCTTACTGTGTCCCTGTTTTTTTCTGCGCTTAAGGTGAACGTTATGGAATACCAACTAGCCCGAACGCAAGCCCTTCTTCAAGTAATTTCTAGTTCATCGGGCCCTTTTCAGTGTTTAATCTCCAATCCTTCTTTGTTAGTAACTCTGATAGCCTCCTCGGTTTGCCAGTCCCGCCCCCTGTCATACTGCCTACAAGCCAAGCAACTCCCCTCTAAGCGCTTGTCCTTGTCTACTGGGTCCCTGTTTTTTCTGCGCTTAAGATGAACGTTATTCGTATGTGTAGCGCTCCTTGCGGCTTCTGCAAGCCGTGGCGGGATGGTTCTTGACGTCGCTTGACGTCGTCTTGACACAGTCTCATAAGATGTGCTTCTGGTCTGCAGTCTCCCTGCAGCAGAGCTGGCACTTGTCAGTCGGGTGTGACAAGTGTGTGGCGCCCCCCAACCCTGATATTCGTTGGCCGCTAAGTTCAGTGGCCCCATATCAGGCTCGGTGGGCAACATTGTGGGTGGCCGGAGAATAAACACCGCCGAGCACAGCAGCTCGCGGTCAGTCACCGTCACCACCAGCACGCTGCATGTCGTCACTCGGCTGGAGGGTACCCCTACCCTCCCAGGTTCACGACCGCGGGGCTAAATCATGACACTGGTGACGACGGAAGAAGCACGCGGAGCGGCCGAGGCCACCGAGAGCGCCGCCACCGAGAACGCCGAGACACCGCCCCCTCAAGCCTGCCGCCATTACGCCATGCCGCTGTACAGGAGGCTCGAGCCGTTCCAGGGTGAAGGGTCCGCCTGGCCGGTCTACGAGGAACAAGTCGGCGTGTTTTTCCGGGCGAAGGACACTCCCGAGGCAAAACAGCGCGACATTATCCTGGCCAGCTGCGGGACCCGCGTCTTCGCTCTCTTGCTCGACCTCCTCAAGCGGGCACGACGCATGACAAGTCGCTGGGTGAGCTGCTCGCGACGCTACGCTTGCACTTCAGCCCGGCTCCGTCCACGTTAATGGAGCGCTTCCGCTTCAACAACCGGAGCCGCCGAGATGGAGAGACGCTCGGGCAGTTCGTCGCAGCGGGGCTAGCGAGCGGCTGCGCCTTCGGGGAGCAGCTCGACTCGCTGCTCCGGGACCGTTTCGTCTGCGGCATAAACGACCCCGTCATGCAGACGCGACTCCTGGAGCTTCCCGACCCCTCGCTGGACGCCACCGTGAAGGCAGCGCTGGCGATGGATGCTGCAGCCAAGGATGCGGGCGAGATATCACGTTCGGCTGGCTTATCTTCGACGGAGGCGGCGGTGAACAAGATGGCGACACGGCATGCCAGGTGTGTTCGGTGCGGTGTGACCCCCCACCCCCACCTCACAGTGCCAGTTCCCGCAAGCGGAGTGCTTTGCGTGTGGAAGAACTGGGCACATTGCTCGGGCGTGCGGGGGGGCGACGGCTAACGGACAGAAGCAGCAGCCGGGGGCAAGCACATGTTCCGCGCCAGCCCACGGCCAAGGGAGTCGGGGCAAGGGAAGGCGGCGGGGCGTGCGGCAGCACATTCGGGTGCAGCGGCTAGGCTTCACGTCGTTACCGAAGACCCGCAGATTTTCGACATGTGGCACACGGACATACTTCGGTCGTCTGTGCCACCGTATATACTGACCGTCGAAGTCTGCGGGAGTCCCCTCTCCATGGAGCTGGACATGGGGGCCAGTGAGTCGGTCATGGCCGGGAAAGCATTCAAGCGCACTTTCCCTGGCGTGTCCGTCGAGGCGTCGGGCGTTATGCTGCGCAACTACTCGGGACAGCTCGCCCAAGTCGAGGGTCAAGCCCAGGTCAGCGTTCGCCTTGGCGACAGGGAGGCCACCCTGCCCCTGTACTTGACCAAGGGGTCGTCACCGACGCTGCTGGGCCAGAACTGGATCCAGGCTTTGGGCGTGCGGCTGCCAGAGTACCAGAAAGCAGTGCAGGTGGTGGAAGACGTCCCGAGCCTCCTGACCAAGTTCGACGCCCTGTTGAGCCCGGGGCGGGCACATTCACGGGCACGGCGGCAAGCATACATGTCCCAGAGGGAGCCCGGCCCCGGTTTTTCAAGCCGCGCCCGCTGCCGTTCGCCCTGAAGGATGGGGCAACCCAGGAGCTGTAGCGGCTGCAGCGCGAGGACATCCTGGTGCCCGTCAATCTTCGGAGTGGGCCACTCCCATCGTGCCAGTCCTGAAGCAAGACGGCAGTGTTAGGATTTGCGGGGACTTCAAGGTCACCATCAACCCCGTCGCTACGGTCGAGAAGTGCCCGCTGCCCCGTATTGAAGATCTCTGGTCGGCGTTGTCCGGGGGACAGAAGTTCACGAAACTCGACCTGAGAGATGCGTACCAGCAGCTGGTGCTCCAGCAGTCGTCCCGCAAGTACGTCACAATATCGACAACGCTGGGACTCTTCCAGTACACGCGCCTACCGTTCGGCGTGACCTCAGCTCCTGCCAATTTCGAGAGGGAGATGGACAACCTGTTCAGGGGCATGAGACACGTGGCGGTGTACTTGGACGACATTCTGGTGACCGGTACAGACGACGAGGACCACCTGCAGAACCTGCACAACGTCCTGGCCCGATTGCAGGAGGCCGGGCTGAAACTCAAGCTGGAGAAGTGCATTTTCTTGGCCCCCAGAGATGAGTACCTGGGCCACGGCATTTCCCAGGCAGGCCTGGCCCCAGCACCCGGCAAGGTTGAGGCTGTGCTGAAAGCGGCCAAGCCCTAGAACAAGAAAGAGCTACAGAGCTACCTCGGCCTGATCAATTTCTACAGGAGCTTCCTGCCGAACCTGTCGTCGCATCTGCAGCCGCTGCATCTTCTGGTTCGAGATGGACAGCAGTGGGCCTGGAAGAAGGAGCAGGACTTGGCCTTCCAGCGCAGCAAGGAGCTGATCACCAAGGCTCCGGTGCTGGTGCACTTCGATACGGACAAGCCTGTCGTCCTGACTGTAGATGCGTCGCCGTACGGCGTGGGAGCTGTCCTGGTCCACCGGGAGAAGAATTGCCAGGAACACCATGTATCGTTTGCGTCCCGTCGGCTTCATGCGGCAGAGCAGCGGTACAGCCAGCTGGACAAGGAAGGCCTGGCCCTCATGTTCGGGGTCGAGCGCTTCCACCAGTACCTGTGGGGCCGAAAGTTCGAGGCGGTCACGGACCACAAGCCGCTGCTGGGACTGCTGGGGCCAGACAAGGCGGTTCCAGTGCAGGCATCGCCTGGAGTGGTGCGCTTGGCCCTGACGCTCGCGGCCTACAACTACCGGCTGGTCTACTGTCCGGGAAAGGACCTGGCACCTGCTGATGCCCTGAGCCGACTGCCCCTGCCGGAGGTACCTGCTGCTGTTCCTGAACCTGCCGAAGTGTTCATGCTGGAGCACGCTTACACGGAGGGGCTGTCCAGATCGGCAGTGTCGCAGGCGACCAGCCGGGACCCAGTCCTATCGCAGGTGGTCAAGGCGGTGTCCTGAGGGGAGGAGTTGGCTGAGCGGACGTACAAGGCCGCTGAGCTGAGCCTGCAGCAGGGCTGCCTGCTGTGGGGTTCCAGGGTGGTGATTCTACAGAGCTTGTGGTTCAGGGTCCTGCAGTTGTTGCACGCGGGTCATCCAGGCGTGGAGAAGACCAAGATGGTGGCCCGGTCCCACGTTTGGTGGCCTGGCCTGGACTAGGACATTGCTCGCATGGTGCAGAGCTGCCAAGTCTGCCAGGAGAACCAGCGAGCCTCGCGCCATGTGGAGATCACCCCCTGGCTGTTCCCGGAGAGACCCTGGTCCCGCCTGCACGTGCATTTCGGGGGGCCCTTCAAGGGACACTACTTCCTGGTGGTGGTGGACGCCTTCTCCAAGTGGGTGGGGGTGCTGCCGGTCACCACTCCCTCGGCAGGAGCAACCATTGCGGCGCTGCGGCAAGTCTTCGCAGCCCAGGGGTTGCCGGACGTCATCGTGTTCGACAACGGTCCCGCTTTTGCCAGTGAGGAGTACCTGGCCTGGCTGACGAAGAACGGAATCCGTCGGATGATGGTTCCGCCGTACCACCGTGCATCGAATGGTGCTGCCGAGCGGGGGGTGCAAACTGTCAAGGACAAGCTCAAGAAGAGCAAGGCTGGGGATTTCCGGCCGCAGGTTGCCCGAGTCCTGTTTCAGTACTGGACCACACCCCACGACGTCACGGGCCATGCCCCCTGCGAGCTCCTGTTGGGCCTGATGGTGAAGACACCGTTGGCCGTGTTGCACCCAAACCTCCGGTCCACAGCGCTCCTGAAGCAGCTCAAGCAGAAGTTGGCGGCTGACCGATGCTGCGTCCTGGGCCCTTGCCGGAGTCTGGGGCTCCGGTATTTGCCAGGAACTTCCGGCCTGGTCAACGCTGGTCTGCCGGCATGTGGTCTCTCCTGCCAGTGCGTCGTGGCGGCTCTTCCGCATGTCGGACGGGACCACGTGGCACCGGCACGCCGACCATGTGAGGCCTTGCCTGGCGACCTCAGCCGCCCCTTCAGGAAGCCAGCAGGCAGGGGAGCCAGCTACACTGGCCGCTGCCAGCACAGCACCAGGGGCTGGTGCTTCTGGCGCCACTATGGCGCCACGTGCAAGTCCGGTGACACCTGCAAGGCTGACGGACGGTGCAAGAGTGACGCAGGCGGCACCCGATGCTGCCACACCTGCATCGACACCTGTGCTCAGGTGGAGTGAAAGACAGCGGAGACCACCGAACCGTTACTCGCTGGGGTGACAGGTGTTTCGTGTTTGTGTGGGACAAACTTGGGGGTGAGGGGTGTGACAAGTGTGTGGCGCCCCCCAGCCCTGATATTCGTTGGCCGCTAAGTTCAGTGGCCCCACCAGGCTCGGTGGGCAACATTGTGGGTGGCCGGAGAATAAACACCGCCGAGCACAGCAGCTCGCGGTCAGTCACCGTCACCACCAGCACGCTGCATGTCGTCACTCGGCTAGAGGGTACCCCTACCCTCCCAGGTTCACGAACGCGGGGCTATATCGTGACATCGGGTGCGCCTCCAGATACATTCGGTGCATCAGAGCCTGGGTGGGTAGGGACCCGGTTTGAAGCTGCCGTAGTAGCACTGCCTCCGCCCGGCTCAACCCCGGGTCAGAAGGTGGGAAGGTCCTACAAGCCAGGCGGTAGGCTTTGGTGATTTCGCCATAGTCTGTCATTCGGTCCTTAGCACCGAACCACGTTGGACGGTCAGTTGCGGGGGCGCGGTTGGTGAGCGCTCGCGCCTCCGCGTGTGCCGTCTCGTTGTGGTTTGCGTTCTTACTCTACGCGTCCTTGCCCGCATGCGCCGGGATCCACTTGACTCGAAGAGTTCTTGGGCCTTCTGGACGTGCATTGCGTAGCACCTGCAAAGTTTCCTTGCAGGTGCGTCCCTTGGCGTAATTCCGAACCGCCGTTCGTTAGTCGCTGATCACCGACTGGCAGCGTGCGTCGGTAATGGCCAGGGCGATGGCCACCTCCTCTGCGCGTTCTGCCTCGGTGCACTTGACGCTTACCGCCATCACAGTGTCTCCGGTGGTGGCCTTTATGACAACGGCAGCGAGGGCTTCCTGCTGATATTCCACCGCATCTACATAGCGAGCATGGTTATCCTGGGCGTGTAAGTCTACGAGGGCTCTAGCCCTTGCCGCCCTCCTGCCCTTGTTGCAGTCAGGGTGCATGTTTTTCGGTAGAAGATCTACCCTGATCCGGCGACGTATATCATCCGGCATGGTGAGTTTGTTGTCACCACCGTTGTGGCGTACATATCCTAGATCCTCTAGGATCTTTCTTCCAGTGCTCGTTGTGAATAGACGCTCGAGTTGGGCCGTACGTTGTGCTTCCGCTATCTCCTCGAGCGTATTATACACTCCTAACTTGAGGAAGAGCGGTGTGCTTGTAGATTCAAACAGGCCTAGCGCGGACTCATAGGCCCTCCTAATGATTGAGTTGATCTTATTACGCTTGTGCTGTAAACATGCCGCGACATACGTGATGTGGCTGATCACAAAGGAGTGGACTAGTCTGATCAGACTGTCCACCTTCATGCCAGCATTCGTGATGTGACTCGTCGTATGAGCCTCATTGCGTCTGCGGTCTTGGCTGTGATGCGTGCGATACTCTCGCCGTTTCTCCGGTGCCGTTCGATTATCATTCCGGGCACTCTGAGCTTGCTGACTTCTGGAACAACTTGACCAGACCGCGTAGTTATAGGTATTTCGAAAGATTGCCCCGTGAAGATAACAACCATGCAAATTGTACGTCAAACTGCAAAGAAACTAAGATAATACCAATAAGCGTGATACGATTGTGTGAATATGGTTGGGCCTGTGGTTGCGTTTGATCGTACAGCTTGAATGTGATAGGATAGAGTTAACACACTGATTGCTGTGTTGTAGGGCCTCACCTATGATGTCACTCGGTGCTGACGTTGTGTAGCAGAAAACTGAAAAAAAAATAGCAATGGCTTAGCTCGGCTTTGTCAGGATATACGTAGCGTGAGCTCAGGTTGAGCTGGTTATTCTTAGCTTTCCTGGTTGTCTATGATTAGCTTGATTATCATGCTCACTGCTGCTTCAATGACACACACATGGTATACGCATTATGTGACGCATGTATATTCATCAAGCGGCTCCGGCGCAGCGTCACCAGTCGCTCCAGAGCTAAGATGGTTCCACAGGCGCACGCCGGTGTTGCTGCGACGCATGAGCCATCGGTTGCACACCCAGCCATCCCTCGCATGATCATAAAGCGGACCGGGCCGCCACGTACCGCACTTGCGCAGCACGGCTCTCCACGAGCCACGAGAAACTGCTCAACCTCGGCCAGTGTAGATCACGCTACAAAAACTGTTGATATTCGTTATCTTCTTCAGTAAAAAACAGCGTCCTTTGGGGTACAAATGGAGTCGAACTACTTATCAAAGGCTAGTTCTCTAAAATCAGAATATGTGTAGATAATTCGCTGACGTTAGCTAAAACAACCCGTTAAAAGAGCCAGCTGCGCAAAGCAATTAGGTTTTGTATGCGCATAATTACAGTTGGTATATGAAGAGTGGGCGCTTTAAGTTTATAAACGCCGGGTGCACTTAATGAAAATATGGGACATTATTTGTCGCGTAGTCATTTAATAATTATGCTAGAGGGTTTAAGGGACAAGTAGCAGCGTTGCAGGAAATGTTCCTAAAAATGAATTGTATGCTGCACTGATTCATTCAAATGGCATTCATAGGCATGTAGCCGTGACATTTTCACAGTCCACTTTAGGAGTAATTTATGGGTCAACTAATACTAGTTCAGCAGAATGGCGAGATGGGCTAGTTGGTGAAATTTCATGTCGAAACCTTCAAAAAGCACTACACAAAAAACGCGACACAAACGAAAGGAACACAAGACGAGCGCTTCCTGTGTTCCTTTCGTTTGTGTCGCGTTTTTTCGGTGTTGTGCTTTATGAAGGTTTCGACATGAAATGCTAATTCAAGCGATGCTTTAGCGCAGTGGTCCTCAACGATGGGTGTGCCGGGGATTTCTTTTGAGCTTTAAAAAGGGATGTGGGATCCCACGAAGAAATAGTTTTAGTCGGCCATTTTAGGGGAAGCCCCAAAAGCCCAAGCTTAGGGGAAACCCCATGCAATTCCCAGCTTTTTGGTGTGTTTTTTTTTCGCTGCTCCGTGGCATATTGTCCAACCGTTTGTTCTTGCTGCTAAAGTCCTCCTGACCAAAGTATACCTTGCTTTTGCCTATCTTGATTTGCTGCAAAGCTGACCTGTTGTACAAAAAGCCGACTTTAAAACGGGCTTCACGAGGAAGAGCCAGGGCGTCGAACCGATATATTCTCGGGTTCGGTTAGGGTTCGGGTTCAAGCCCTTCGGGTTCGGTTCCGGGTTCGGTTCCGAGTCCGAGAAAAAAAAGCTTGAGTTTTTTTATGCTATTTTTTGTGCGGTCAGATTTCACTTCTCTGGCAATTTTCCGAAACCGCTCACTAGGTGTGTCAGGGTCCCAGGCTGCCCACAGAGCCTGAGACCCTGGGACCACCATTTCTCGCATCAGCTATTTTCCAATAGGGGAAAATAGTTTTTGCTTATTTTCAGAATAAACAGGTAGGTACTGTCGTTATTCTTGATGTCGAACAAAGAAGACCACAAAGTGCGACCTTCGTGTGAAGTTTTAGCGCGAACCGAGCAGCGGTTCGCTCACGAATTCTTTAAGAAGCGTTCCAGTTATCGTCATAACACCCTGCATACTTGTACACCCTGTACGCTTGGATGAATAGTAAATATAAGTTAGGCAATTATTTATTGACTTCAGTTTGGTATGTCAATTTTACGCTAGAAACAACATAACAAAGCAAAACGTGCATGATGAAAGACATTTTATTGCATTCAGGCGGTCGTCCCATAGCTACTTTCCGGCCATTTTCTGCGGAACTAAATTTCCTGATTGGTCGAGAAGGAGTGCGCCGCAAAATTTAGAAATACCAAGGGCCCCAAGATATTGTGGTTGGTACGACCCTCTAATCTACCTTAACGGACCCGCTAATTCCTCTAATCAAAATTAATCAACACACCAATCCCACTAATTAACATTAGCCCATCCATTCATCTCACAAATCCACTCCAGCTTACCTGCTAATACGCATTAATCACATTTTTTTCCGTGCTGCCCTTAATTTTAAGGTGGAGAAGATATAAGATGATATGGAGATTCTGTCGCATTTACTGTAAAAGTAGAAACGAGAAGGACCCAATTTTTTTTTTTTCAATTCTCATGTTCTCTTAGAGCAGAAGGGACACAACGGCACTGTACAAGAAAAGGTTCCGATGACATAGAGCACAGGGAGTGTTTGTGTCTCACTTCTGTTTGTATATAACTGCCCATTCAAACTCGAATAAGTGGAAGATATAGATTTTTTAGTTGATGGTGTCCCTGAAGGCCTTCAGAAAGGGGTCCGGATGCATTAAAATTAACAACACATTGAAAAGTTTACACGATATTAAACACCACAGATAGAAAACATGAAGAACAATCCATGATATGCTGCCGGAGAATATACGCTTTAGATTAGCTTATTCTGAATGCAAAAGAAAATGGGGGGGGGGGGGGGGGGGCAGGGAGATGGGCAGTATCTAACGCAAACGTATAGTATATACGGACAACTTTACATTAAATTAAGTGTAATGATAACAAGAGAACCTGATGGGTTATTGTGGGGCTACAGATCATGCAAAATATTTCGTGGTGCTGTCGGGCGATTGGTAAAAATATATTCAGACGCAAGGTGAGGCACCATAATCAAAAACTATAAATTACAGTTCTGAGGCCCCGGAACCGCTTCGGGTTCAGTTTCAAAATGGCGGAAAAAATAGGGTTCCGGTTCAGTTCCGGTTCCGGGCAAAAAATTCGGGTTTGGTTCCAGTTTTCGGTTCAGTTCCGGTTCCGGTTCGACACCCTAGGAGAAGGAACATACGTGTCATACAGTGGAGCTCCTTTCTTGAATTACAGGTTTGGAAAATAGAAAAGAATAGGGTAGGTGTTCGCAGACCCCTGAAATACCCTGCGGAGCCCCATTTGAAAACCGCTCTTTCAGCTTATATAGCACTATACAACCAGGCTCTTTGATTTATATACCGCGGTGCGCCGCGACTGCAGTGAGGTCTTTTAATTAGATGACGAGAAACAAGGGGAGTAGGTTAGCATAAAAGTCATGAAACGTAATTAAGATGTAAACAGACGCGGACACGAATAGTTGGCCTTTTCACAAAACGCTCTCGGAAAAGCCTCCCGTCGAACGTCGAACAAACTCCGCGCGGCAGACGAGCGGAAGTGAGGCAAAAATCGTCACGAGCCGGAGAGGACGCGGGGAAGTCAGTGTGCCGGACGTGACGCGTTGCTCCTGTATCAACGGCGGATGTGACGGCCCGGAATCGAAGTCTGGCTGACCTGGCGGGTCGCCAGCTTTCTCCGCCAAGCGCGCTCTCCTTTCAACCTTCTCTCCGCCGACCCTCGCCTCCGTTGCAAAGGCTCCTCCCGCAGCGCCGAACTCAGCCACGACTCCAGCCTCGCTTGCTTTCGAACCGCGGCTCGGCGAGCTGCAGTCCAGGGGAAGAGAACGGCTGGACGGAACTAGTGGGGATGACGTAGTGAGCGAGGGTTGCGGAGAGAGAAAAGTCGGGAAAAATCCATCCGAACGTCGAGCGGCCGGCCGCCCAGACAACAAACCACGCTTCGACCCGCTGGCGCGGAGCGGCACGCGGTCTCCGACGTTGCGTCGACCCAGGGCAGCGTCGTAGTCGCTCTTGCCTTCGAGTAACACCGGCGCGGCCGTCGAGCGCTTCCCCGTGGCTGTGCGCGTGTGTGCGTGTGTTGTGCCGGCGACATCGCTTTACGGCTCGGTGTTATCGGGTGGCTTGCGGTGGTTCTGCGAGTCCTTCCGACAACTGCACGCTCTCGGCGGCTTCGTGATCCAGCGGTGGTGATAACGGGCACGGCAGGAGTGGGGAGTTCTGTGTGCGCGCGTGAAACCCGGCGACTTCGATCGCGTTGACAGTTGAACGCGCGGCGTGCTTTGTGGACTGTGGTTCCGGTCTGTGCGCCCGGGACGTCCGCGAGCACAGACCTCTACACCCGGATTCTATCGGCACATCGGCCTAGCGTTTCTCTCGGGGCAGACCTTGGCTAAGTGCCCGAAGGTGAGTCGTTCACGCTGCTTCTTGCTACACGCACAGTTTAGTTTTCTAAAAGTGTGTGAACGTTATTTCTCATCACACGAAAAATAAATAAATAAACGGAGGGGGGGTTCTGCACAAGACAAGTCAGCCGCGTTCTCTGAGTATTTTTACTCATGTCTTTTTTTTTTCTTTGTCGGGCGCACATAAACGCAATTAATACGCATTGTTCTTTTCATTTCTTGATTGCTCGAATTACCCAGAAAGATGCTTTTAGGGCAGCCTCCCTCTGACATTCGGCAGGACACTTAATAAAGGAAACGGAAGCGCCGTTCCCGCATTGGCTGCGGAAGCGCCCCAAGTTTGTGGGACCGACTTCGTGGGGCGCTTTCGCGCGCGCTGAAATTCGGGCCACCGTACGGAAATTATTGCAGAGCGGGCCCTATCATTACCGCATCAAAGCTAGTCATCGCCTAACTTGCCAGCGTAACTCGAGTTCGGTAGACTGCTATACTGATATACACAGACACCACTTCCTTTTCTCTCCTACAAGAGCGCGGCCGAAAAATACACATTATTTTGGGGAAAGGCGTGGCGTGTAGTCCAGGAGGCCCGGAGACTTCTCCGAATGACAGGGCTCGTCGCACCAGGGCTTGTTAAAGTTCCGGCGCCGAGCTGGTCAGCGCAGACTACCGCTGCTCAAGGGGCGAGTTGTTAGGGGGGTCGTGGTTGTTTGCCCTGAAGACGATGAGATTACACGTTGGGAGGGGTGATTTTCAGTGCGTACAGTGGATCGAGAAGAGGGGTGGGAGAAATGCGAACTCATTCTGGGATTACAAACGGTTTCTGCTTCCAGCCTGCGGAGTATGTAAGCTTGATAAGTTGATACTAAACGGACTGGAAGAGGGTGTGTTCTTTTTGCGTGTACTGCGAGTATTGAATTTTAAAAGAGAAAGAAAAGAAAACAGCGTGTGGACGGTTTGGACAGCGCAGTGATCATCGGCGCTTCGTTCGTTTACTCCAATTGTTGACTTTCACGCGCTCTTTTTTAGTTTTAAACCACTCACAGTCGAACCCGCTTCCGCGCTGCATTGCCGTATATTGTCGCCCGGCCTACTAAAAACATAGATGGCGACCCCACGCCAGACAGTTTCAAGCCCCCCCCCCCCCCCCCCTAAATACCTATTAGCAATTAGCTTAGCGACACACATATTCGACTACGCCGCGCAAGCCTTGGTTTTGCGAAATGCAAACTATATGTCGCGTTTTATTTTCATGAACAAGAAATAAATGAAGCCAGGAAACATGCTTTAAGAGCACCACAGACTAATTCTAGTGTCCAATTCGCGTGTTTTAAAAATTTATTTCGTTGTCTGGAGTATGATTTCAAATAATTCAAGGTGCTTCAAACCCGCCATACGCGATTTTTTTTGCGCCTCTCAGGCCAAGCACTGCTACTTTCAGCATTTCCCCAACACGCAAAAGAAAACAAAAAGAAATAGGCGGATGAATAGCAAAATAGAGCTTTCATCACAAAATACTTGTGACAATACTGCTAGGACGGCGAAAAATCGTCTGCAGTATTTCTTATATAAAAAAATACTTAGGACGCAATAGTAACAGTCGAAGGAAACCTTTCCGTTCCTTTCACTTCCGCGTGGACGCTTCCCTGTTGCACAGCGAACGACAGAGGAAGCCTTTATTTTCCCTCCGTGGGGCCGCCTTTTGTGCGGCCATCGATTTTATTGGCTGATGGATACGTGCCGACTCCTGGTCCTTGTCCGGACAACAAAGGGCACAACAGACAAAAGACGGCGTCTCCAACCCGGCATCTGGCCTGAGCTCTGCTCCAGCGAGAAATCCGTTCTATAGAGGAGGAGGCAGGGCTTCCTTCTCTGCCCGCAAACCTGTCGGGAATCGAATGGCTATTACCCCGCCTACTCCGTAAGCGGTTATTGGTCTGAAACACGCGGAAAGGCTTCCCTTCGTCAATGATCGGTAGCGTGATCTTCTTCCTTGCTTGAAAGCGTTACAGCAGTACCAACCTGGATTTCGGTTCCGTTTGTGTGAAACCTTTTCTAGCTAGTAAAAAAAATATACTAAGAACGCTCCTAGGACCAACATCGACCTTGTGTCCGCCCGGTTGTGTAGCCGATGATGTATCGACTGTACCACGCCAGCTATATTTTTTTCAATGTAATTAGTCTATAGTGGCAATAAGGGAACAACGGTGAACATTGAAGCAGGATAGGATATCAATAAGGTGCGAAATAACCTTGGCCGTAGTAACCGTCTTGGTTTGTTATCATTTGACTAAAGTGGGACTTGGAGAATACAATTGGTTCAACGTGCAAGTCCGACATGCGCGTCTTTCATAAACTGTGTACGGCCATCAAAAAAAAAGAAAATGGGGGGCACAAGGACCATCGTCGCAGGAAGCTCCAAAGGTATCCCAGAAGTGGGGTGTCAAGTTAGGGGTCTTTTCGAGTGTTCTTTGAGGGACATTCGAGAACTGTATAGCGTCTATGCAGTCAATGAAACAGTGTTGATATGTTTCCGGGACATGTAAAAGCCATATGTTAACGGGCAGGTTACCAAATATTTTGTACATGGAGAAAGAGACATCTTCCATGTGCGAAGCGTTGTACGTGATGTGGACGCAACGCCCGTTGATATAAACGCAGCCGCTTCGTCTTGTACGGAATGACGCCCGCGTGCGTATGGGAGAAGTTAACGTCGGGATCCACTATTAATCTGCAAAAAAGAGGTTCGTCGAAGGAGGGATTCAGCGATATAACAGAAGCAACCGACGAAGACGTGGACGAGTGGTTGCGACTGCAGCAACGAGGTGGACAACTCATGCCAACGAAACTGCTCGAGGAGGAAAGACGCGAAACACTGAATTGCTCCAGGGCGCCAATCGCGCTGCCCAAACGGATGCCGAGCTTTCGCACGATATTCCCTGGTTGGTGCAATCATGCGGTCCGGAATATTCTTTAACGCAGAAAGGTGCAGGTGTCCCGCAGTGAGAAACACCGTCGTCGTTGTTGCACGTTCAAGAGGATGACTGCCGCTCTAAAGAATAAATATAAAAACACATTCGAGATCGCATGGGATTTGAATCCGGATCTTCACGGTAGGAGCCCAGTGCGCTAGCACTAAGAAAAGCGCTATCTCCACACATTACCAACGGTGGAACAAAAGCTGTCGCTGTTACTCCTTTTTTTTCTCGATCCATACCCACTTGGGGGATTGGCCAGGAATTTGGAGTTTTAAGTGCTTATGTGCCCGCTTCACAAAGCTGCAGTTGGAAACATAGGGGTTGTAAACATTGCGTTACACGTAACGCTTGAACGTGATTTGCACGGGAGTGGAACATGGGCACACCAGTAGCGCAGAACCCTGATTCTGCAGAAGATGGGGCGTGTGTCAGTCTTCCTGCTGATGTAATTGGCGCCATATTACGAGACTAAAGGAAAGAAAGAGACGCGCACCCTGTGTAACAGAAAAGAAGCCGGTCCAAGTGATTCGCGCCAAAAAGTCAAAGAAACGAGATTGAAGAAAGAGCCTCGAACACGATGTAGCAGTAAGTTGTTGATAAAAATCCTCAAGCTTTCGACTTCAAAGCGCGTATACAAGCAGTCCTAATGGTGACACGAGAAATTTTTTTCGGAAGGTGGCACCTACAGTACTTGGTCAGCGCTACTATAGTGGCACCTACAGTATACTTCGTAAGCAGCGCTAGTATTAAACCAAGAGTGTAAAACATGGTTATATTAGCCCTTTTTGGTAAGATGACATGTCATCACCCCGCTTCAAAGGGGAAACCAATAGGAATCATCATCATCATCATCATCATCAATACTTCTCGGCTCCCTTGACTGCCTATTGGTTGACAAAATCGCTTGTTAAAAGATGGCTTTTATTGCTAGAATAATTAATCTCGGTCCTAGCGATTATTCCGACGGAAGGTACGCCTTTGTATCCCGGTCACGTTTGTAGAAGGGTGTGTTTCGAACTCAAGGGGGCGAAGCCGAAGCAAGCCGGGGCGGCGAAGGCACGTGACCAATTAGCTTTTGCATACCGTCAATGTCGTCGCCTTGGCGACGATTCCACGCAACACTGCCCCCGTGCCTGACCGAGCTACACCGGAACGCCGAGTCGACGACGGCGAAGTTTCCTTTCGGTTAGGGTGCGATGAATCATGGCTCGCTCGCTCAGATTTACGTTGGGAAACCTTTGACAGGAGTCTGCTATTAGGGGCGAAGTCCCTTTATTGGCTGGGGCTGTTGGCGTCTCCTGTCGTCGTCGTAATCGTTGTCTCGTGTAGTCACGGTACTAAAATACCGGGAAGATCGTTTACGCCTCACACTAGAACGTGACGCGTACTAAAAAAACACGGGGACACGCGTTTGTGCCTCGCGCTAGAGAACTTCGTGCTTCGAGGACACGAGGCTTTTACAGCAAAGCTATACACCTCTACCCCCCAACGGTTTCATCTCCGTTGGCAAAAACGCCATGGCGCCAAGAATATACTCGCACACTGCATACCTCGCACCTCCCCAGGTTTCACGTTGGTGGTGATGGCCCGGGATTTTATACATTGTAGATAGAGGCATACGTGGGCAGGGGAAAATAGTGGCTGCGTATTTTTAGATGCAGAGCATCTGATTCACTCGCCTTGTCCCTCCGGCGTCGTCGTCGTTGTTGTCGTCGGCGTTGTCCACCCCTCTGCCATTCTCCTCGCCGCGCGAGCTGCGCTCTCCGCCGCTCTCCGCCGCTCACCCCCTCTCCTCTCATATAACGAACACTCTTTCGCGAGGGGCATTGGATTGGATTTGATTGGATTGGATTGGATTGGATTGGATTGGCTTGGCTTGGCTTGGCTTGGCTTGGCTTGGATTCGGTTGGATTGGATTTGGATTGGATTGGATTAAAGTGGATTGTGTTGGATTGCGTTGCGTCATAGCCGCGGCACGTTGCGTCATAGCCGCGGCAGACGCGCTGGGGCCGGCGCATGTGCAGTACTCTCTCTTCCGCGGTTTCCTCTCCTTCGGGCGCGCTGCGCATATAACCGGTGTGCCGTTCTCCGGCGAAGCAACATCCACGCTTGGCTCAAACACCTAGAGTCCACGCCGCTTTACAAGTACGCCAACGTCGTCATCGACTGGGACCAGCTTACGCAGTCCCCTCAACGTTATGAGCGCTATAAAACGCGTTCCCTTCGCCGCTCCGCCTATGCGTCGCATCTACACAGGGATTCCCGCGAGGGGAGGTGGGAGTTTTTCTTGGTTGCTTGACTGGAAATGTCGCCGAAAAGAAGAACTGTAGCCCTCTGCCGCCGCTTCCACACAACGCCCTCTGCTCTCTGCTCTTCCCGTCCCTGACGCCGTTCCCCTGCCGGCACAGTCATGATGAATGCAGTGAAGGTTTGCTGAATTCACTTAAATTTCCCCGCGTGGGGACTGCTCGCGTGCCATCTGTTGCAACTTCCCAGTTGAGTGCGCGCGTGCGTGATCGGTGCAGCTCGAGCTCTTTTGCTTTAGTGTGTACATTTGTCTCACATCACTTTCTCCCCATTCCGTTTTGAACGCGTTGTTTTAATGCGTAGCATTCTTTGCCGAGTATACCCCCCACAGCCAGAACCGTGGAACGTCCTGCATTTCCACAAAAATGCAGATATCGCGGAAGTTCCACCTGTAATTGCTATAATGGCGGAAATGGGGGTAATTGGTCGCACAACATTTTGAAAAAGTAAAAATTAACAAAAATATAAAAAATTACGCGAAATGTCAAAACGTATACCGCATGGCATTTCCACAATATTGAAGGTTTCGCGAAAGTTCCGCCTAGAATAGTTATAATAGCGTAAATTGAGATTTTGAGACGAAATTTTGAGACGAAATTTTGATTGAGACGAAATTTTGAAAAACTGAAAAAAAGAAAAATATAAAATAATTACGGAAAATGGCGAACCGTATAACGCCCTGCATTTCCGCAATAATGCAGACTTAGCGAAAGTCCGAAATGTAGTTCTTATAGTAACGTAAATTGAGATAATTGGTAGGGCGAAATTTTGAAAAACTAGAAAATAAGAAAAATATTAAAAGATGACGGAAAATGGCAAAACGTACAACGCGTGGCATTTCCACAATATTGAAGATTTCGCGAAAGTGCAACCTGTAATCGGTATAATAGCGTAAATGTACATAATTGGTCGGACAGGACTTAACCAAAAATTTGGCGGGAAAAAACTCACACTCAAGACAGGCGGCATAGAATGCTACGCATTAGTAGATAGTTCTCCGAATTTCTGCAGAATTTTTTTATTTAATGTCGCACAATCCAGTCCCACGTACATTGTTAACGAAAATAACGCTACTCTTGGTTTAGTACACATACGTTTTTCTTCAAATTTTCTTGATATCTCTTTGCTGAACAATGTCATCATCTATGCGATATGCCACCAGTTTTAGTAGAAGTTCGGAAAGCTCTTGCCTACATATGTTTCGTGTTCCAGCATTATCTCAAAACTGTTTCTTTGGCCGGGCGGCTGAGTACAGCGACAGATAGTAGGACAAGACAGACCAAAATTTTCGAGTTGGGTATTCGAACAAATGTTATCATCCTGTACTTAAAGCATGCAGGTTCGGAAGTGCAAGCTCTCTGCCAACAGGGGGCGTAGGCTTTTCCCACGTAGCGGTCGTGATGGCCAGCCGTGTTTTGTTGCCCGCACCAGGCTGTACTGAGTTTGGTCGTTGCCCCAACTTTCCTTTTCTCCATCTTTTTGCGGTCAGGCCGCTGTGGCAGTGTGGAGGTCACTGTCGCGCTTTTGTGGATGTCCCGCTTATCGCCACACCTGTCGGTTGCCGCGTGTTTTGTTTGCCGCGTAAAAGCGGCGATACGGCCGAAGTGGGAGGCACGTTCTGGTCGTCGACCTAGCTGTCCAGCGCAGGTTTTCGCGCGATCGAGTCGCTCCCACAGGGCTATTTATTTGCTGCTTGGAGATCAAATGAGATAGAAATATTTTCACGGCTGAAACAATAGTGCCAAAAAAATGTTTACTTACACCGGCCAAACTGCACCCACAAGCAAGCGCGATATTCCGTTCCCCAGGTATACGCCTCGAGCTTCGCGATCGCTGCGCCGCCTGCCGCCGCTTCTCCGCGGCGTTGACGGGGTTTGCGCTGCGTGACTGATAGGGGCTCGTCGGGCTCGTGCAGTGTTTTGGTTCTATTTCGCTTCTTTTCGCCTTTCCGCGCCATAAAAAAAACTTGTTATGGTGACGACTATAGGCAAAGAGTACGTTTAGGTCACTTAAAAAGCAGCTGCGTCTTCGTAGAGTACGCGATCGCCTGCAAGAGCTACCCGGGGACGCGGTTCTGCGCGCTTCGTCACCGGTCTTCCGGGCGTCGGCGACGGCAGCAACATATCACCCATGTCACCTCCAAAACATCATGGCACAAATGAATTCTACTGACGCCTCGTTTAGACCTGATATTGGCACAATGAAAGGTTGGCTTCATTTTGCAGCGTGGACAACGAATGCGGCTTCGTTTCGCATATATACGCCGCAGAAAAATATGTTTCGGGGATGTGATTACCCAATCCCGGACAATAACTTATGCCTTTTATAGGAATATAAACCATGCGAAAATGTAAAGCATATTCCAAGCCTGTGCGTCGTTAAATATGTGCCCACACACGCCATATAGCAAGAACCAAGGAAATGAAACCACAGAAAAATAAATGCTGTGCCAATGCGGAATTTACAAACATAATAGCTCTAACGGAAATGAAGAAAAAAAAACAGTGCAGCTTCTGGCATGCTAAAGACGTTCGTCTTAACATAAGCCAGGTAGGTTTCACTAGACCAACTATACGCGAAATGCACTGCTATTTCGCGAGAAATCAGGGGGGGGGGGGGAGGGGGGGCAGGGAGGGGGACGCCGTGTACAAATGCGGAGCGGAATCAAGCAATGAACGTTTTAGTAATCCCACACATAAATCTCGTGTTCACTTTCCTTTTGTTTTTATACTTTAACGAAGAGCCGATCGTACGGCGGACGCATTTTTGGAAGTATACAGGGTAGGCTGTTCTACAAGCGATGAAATGTGTCGTTGAATAAGTGTGGTATGTGAAAGGCCCTCTGATTTCAGTTTCCGGTTTATTCTGTAGGCTCCCTGTGCCATATGACGATATTTCGAAGAAGCATTTAGTCGCGGATGCGGATTATATTGTAAGCCCGTCTCCGCGCTGCTCGCAGAAGATATATGTAGCAGATGAAAGTCTGCGGGCGCGCACCTCACGACAAGACGACTCTGTCGTGTGCTGATCCCCGAGTATTGTCCATCGTACTTTTGTTGAATATTTCCGAAATTAACACAGACTGGCTTGTAAATGCTGGTGATCAATATCTGAGGTATAATATTGGCAAACGTAACTGGTGTGCTGTCAGGTATGAGCGCTCCGCTGATTATGTAAGCGCACAAAACCGATTTAAATTGTGGTGTATAGCCGTAGCATGAACATATGAGGAACCGGTGATTACGGAGACACGGCTAGTAAATTCAGGTCAGTGTAACTACAATTGGCTTCATCCTACGCCGATTCCGCGACGCTGGCGTGTGACACACACCTGGCGCTTATACAGACCGAAAATACCACACTAAGATCGCGTCGGAAACATTTACACTTTCGTAAACACACCCCATTTGCGAACAGAGTGACTGCTCCACACAAACATGAATTTCGAACGCCCACAAATGGTAAATCTCAGTCGTGAACGTGCCGCAAAAGCAGCGGCGGCACTGGGGAGCGGGGCGCGGACTCCCGCGCCTGCTTTCGAAAGGGGCCGCTAGGGGGATTTCAGTGGCGCCCCTACAGGCCGCGCTCGAGGCGTATACGCCTCGAGCTTCGCGATCGCTGCGCCGCCTGCCGTCGCTTCTCCGCGGCGTTGACGGGATTTGCGCTGCGTCACTGATAGGGGCTCGTGCAGTGTTTTGGTTCTATTTCATTTCTTTTCGCCTTTCCGCGCCCTAAAAAAAACTTGTTATGGTGACGACTGTAGGCAAAGGGTACGTTTAGGTCACTTAAAAAGCAGCTGCGTCTTAGTAGAGTACGCGATCGCCTGCAAGAGCTACCCGGGGACGCGGTTCTGCGCGCTTCGTCGCCGCTCTTCCGGGCGTCGGCGACGGCAGCAACATATCACCCATGTCACCTCCAAAACATCAGGCACAAATGAATTCTACTGACGCCTCGTTTAGACCTGATACTGGCACAATGAGAGGTTGGCTTCATTTTGCAGCGTGGACAACGAATGCGGCTTCGTTTCGCATATATACGCCGCAGAAAAATATGTTTCGGGGATGTGATTACCCAATCCCGGACAATAACTTGCGTCGTTAAATATGTGCCCACACACGCCATATAGCAAGAACCAAGGAAATGAAACCACAGAAAAATAAATGCTGTGCCAATGCGGAATTTAGAAACATAATAGCTCTAACGGAAATGAAAAAAAAAAAAACACTGCAGCTTCTGGCACGCTAAAGACATTCGTCTAAACTTAAGCATACGCGAAATGCACTGCTATTTCGTGAGAAATCGGTGGGAGGGAGGGGGAGGGGGAGGAGGATGCCGTGTACGAATGCGGAGCAGAATCAAGCAATGAACGTTTTATTAATCCCACACAGAAATCTGGCGTTCACTTTCCTTTTGTTTTTCTACTTCAACGAAGAGCTGACCGTACGGCGGACGCATTTTTGGAAGTATACAGGGCAGGCTGTTCAACAAGCGATGAAATGTGTCGTAGGAAGAGTGTGGTATGTGATAAGGCCCTCTGATTTCAGTTTCTGGTTTATTCTGCAGGCTCCCTGTGCCATATGACGATATTTCGAAGAAGCATTCAGTCGCAGACGCGGATTATATTGTAAGCCCGTCTCCGCGCTGCCCGCAGAGGATATATGTAGCAGATGAAGGTCTGCGGGCGCGCACCTCACGACAAGACGACTCTGTCGTGTGCTGATCCCCGAGTATAATTATGCATTGTCCATCGTACTTTTGTTGAATATTCCCGAAATTAACACAGACTTGCTTGTAAATGGTGGTGATCAATATCTGAGGTATAATATTGGCAAACATAACTGGTGTGCTGTCAGGTATGAGTGCTCCGCTGATTATGTAAGCGCACAAAACCGATTTAAATCGTAGTGGATAGCCGTAGCATGAACATCTGAGGAACCGGTGGTTACGGAGACACGGCTAGTAAATTCAGGTCAGTGTAACTACAATCGGCTCCATCATACGCCGGTTCCGCGACGCTGGCCTGTGACACACACCTGGCGCTTATACAGACCGAAAATACCACCCTAAGATCGCGTCGGAAACATTTACACTGTCGTAATTGCGAACAGAATGACTGCTCCACACAAACATGAATTTCAAACGCCCACAAACGGTAAATCTCAGTCGTGAACGTGCCGCAAAAGCAGCGGCGGCACTGGGGAGCGGGGCGCGGACTCCCGCGCCTGCTTTCGAAACGGGCCGCTAGGTGGATTTCAGTGGCGCCCTACAGGCCGCGCTCGAGGCGTATACGCCTCGAGCGCGGCCTGTAGGGGCGCCACTGAAATCCCCCTAGCGGCCCGTTACGAAAGCAGGCGCGGGAGTCTCCGTCCCGCTTCTCACTGTCGCCGCTGCTTTTGCAGCATGTTCGCGACTGAGATTTAGCGTTTGCGGGCGTTGGAAATCCATGTTTATGTGTCAGCCACTCTGTTCGCAAGTGGGGTTTGTTAACGAGATAGTAAATGTTTCTGACGTGATCTAAGTGTGGAATATTCGGTCTGTATAAGCGCCAGGTGTGTGCCACAGGCCAGCGTCGCGGAACCAGCGTATGCAAGGACTTGATTGTAGTTACACTGCTCTGAATTTACCAGCCGTGTCTCCATAACCACCGGTTTCTCAGATGTTCATGCTACGGGTAGACACTACGATGTAAATCACTTTTGTGCACTTACATATTCAGCGGAATTACATATTCAGCGGAATACGCCTCGAGCGCGGCCTGTAGGGGCGCCACTGAAATCCCCCTAGCGGCCCGTTACGAAAGCAGGCGCGGGAGTCTCCGTCCCGCTTCTCACTGTCGCCGCTGCTTTTGCAGCATGTTCGCGACTGAGATTTAGCGTTTGCGGGCGTTGGAAATCCATGTTTATGTGTCAGCCACTCTGTTCGCAAGTGGGGTTTGTTAACGAGATAGTAAATGTTTCTGACGTGATCTAAGTGTGGAATATTCGGTCTGTATAAGCGCCAGGTGTGTGCCACAGGCCAGCGTCGCGGAACCAGCGTATGCAAGGACTTGATTGTAGTTACACTGCTCTGAATTTACCAGCCGTGTCTCCATAACCACCGGTTTCTCAGATGTTCATGCTACGGGTAGACACTACGATGTAAATCACTTTTGTGCACTTACATATTCAGCGGAATTCGTGACAGCGCGCGAGTTACGTTTGCCAATATCATACCTCAGATATTGATCACCACCATTTACAGGTCAGTGTGTGTTAATTTCGGGAATATTCCACGTAAGCGACGTAATTACGATGGATAATGCACAATTATACTCGTCTGCTACATATCCTCTGCAACAAAAATTCATCTGCTACATATCCTCTGCGAGCAGCGCGCAGAAGGGCTTAGAATATAATTGGCGTCCGCGACTAAACGCTTCTTCGAAATATCCTCACATGGCACAGGGAGCCTATCAGAGGGCCTTATCACTCATCCAACGACACCTTTCATCGCTTGAACTGCCTACCCTGTATACTTCCAAAAATGCGACCGCCGAACGATGAGTTGTTCGTTGAAGTCGAAAAACAAAACGACAGTGAACGCGAGATTTGTGTGTGTGATTACTCAAACGTTCACTGCTTGATTCTGCTCCGCATTTGCACACACTGCAGAGTCCCCCTCCCCTACCCCCACCTATGGCTCGCGAAACAGCAGTGCATTTCGCGTATTGTTAGTCTGATGAGCCCTACCTGGCTTAAGTTCCGACAAACGTCTTTAGCATATCAGAAACTCCAGTGGGTTTTTCATTCCCATTTGAGCTATTCTGTTTCTTCCGGACTAGCACAGCGTTTATTTTCCCGTAGTTTTATTAACATTCTTTAATTGGTTCTTGCTGCAAGGCGTGAATGGGCACATATTTAACGAAGCACAGCCTTGTAATAATTTTCGCATGTCTTTTATTATAATAGGCATAAGTTATGGTCCGGGATCGGGTAATCACATCTCCGAAATATATTTTTCTGCGGCGTATATATTCGAAACGAAGCCGCATTCGTTGTCCGCGCTGCGAAACGGAACCAACCGCACTGGGCCAGTATCAGGTCTAAAGAGGCAGCAGTAGAATTCACTTGCGCCTGACATATTCGGAGGGAACAGTGGCGATATGCTGCTGCCGTCGCCGACGCCCGGAAGAGCGGCGACGAAGCGCGCAGAACCATGCACGTCCTCGGGTAGCTCTTGTTGGCGTTCGAGAACTCCGCGAAGACGCAGCTGCTTTTTAAGTGACCTAACGGACTCTCTGCTTATGGACGTCACCTTAACAAGTTTTTTTAGGGCGCGGAAAGGCGAAAACAAGCGAAACAGAACCAAAACACTGCACGAGCCCCTATCAGCCACGCAGCGCGACTCCCGTTAACGCCGCGGAGAAGCGGCGGCAGGCGGCGCAGCGATCGCGAAGCTCGAGGCGTATAAGCCCGCCACTCCCTGTACGCACTCACACCGCCTGCGCCTTCTACGTCGTTACGCAACTTGTGCCGTATGCACTATTCCACAGTTGGGTACGGGCGATTATAGCGGGCAGCTTCCTGGTGCTTGCCAACTGGCATGGTGGTAAAGTTCATGGGTGACACGAGTAGTGATAGTATGTCTCTCAGATTTATGACATATTTCATTGACACGTGAAGTTACGATCTGAACAGGTAGCGCCATCTAGATGCTACCAACGGAAGTAGTTGTCCCCCCTTTGTATACGGGTAGCGGTTATCCGTATCAGTGTCCACACATGCAACCAAACTTAGCAAACGTGTTTTTCCCCCACCTAATCATTTAAAAGTTTGGAAAATTATTTTGGGGCTCATCTTTCTCGGAAGAAGCCATTTTAGGTAAAATGTTTACCATTTAGGTAAAATAGTCCTATTCTATTCTATTCTATTCTATTCTATTCTACTACTCATTTTGACAACGGAGCGGGCAGCCGCAAAAAGCCACTGTTGAAGGCGGCTTGTCGAGGCGGCTGTCCTTATTCCTGAGAGCAGCATCACTTGTGAAATCAGTCCAACAACATAAGGGTTACTCATCTTGAAAATGGGCACGAAAACCACTCGTGGGACATCATTTCACAACCGTCATGATTCCACTAATCGCCGGGAAACTTTCCTCTTCTGCTCGTTTAAGTACAGGGCGTATCGGAGTAAAGCCCTCGGGGTGAGTGCCCCTTCGTCACCTTGTCACACGTCCCACTGCGACCTCATCGCAGGCGAAATCAGTGAAGCGCTTTCTGAAATTTCTGACGATGGCAAGATTAGAAGCAGCTCAAAATCCTGTATTGGCTGCCCTTGAGTGGTTGGGAAAAACTGCCCTTGAATGATTTCTTTCCTTCCTAGATTGCTTTTATTTTTGCCAACGGAGAAACAACAGGGCGTTGCTTCCTCTGTTGTCTCTGTTGACGTCTGCACTGCAGGGAGGAACCATTTCCATCCGCATGACTCTTACAAACGCCTTGTGATCGACAGAAACACTTTCTAATCGTTTCAAGCGGCTTGTAAACCGCACAGTATTTAGTCGACGGCGGAAAGTAATGGGTTTCCTCGGTCTATCAGTTGCGGAAAGTCCGCAGGTAGTCCCGGGGCCCACCTCGGACAAGTAGCGAACAGGAATGCGCGTTAAAGATTACAGGGGATGCTTGCATCTATCTAAGGATGCGAAGGCGAATGCGAAGAAGCCTAGTTGTACAGTTCATCTGCTGTTGAGCTATTTTAACTCTCATGTCGCTCTCGTCGGGCCGCTGCCGCAGCTTCATGAATAGCCGCTTCCTCCCGACGGCAGTTACGGCGAGCGCCATTTCGAGCTGCTCAGTCTTCCCCGCCCGTGACGGGAGAGTCGTCACCTGGCGAGCCGCACCAATAGCGATGTGGAATGAAACTAGCTGAGCTCGCAATGCGAAATACTCAAGGCGCGTCCTGAACGTGCTGACCTTCTGCGGTCCGTCCACATTTCTCAGTGCCCTCCTCCGGCACTGCAGCCTTTCCAGGTGCGTGCTACGATTTTCTGAGCGATTCTGTGTACGTCGCAACGATTGTTTGTGAGCGCTTTTCTTTGTACCTCACAACACGTGCAAGGCTTTCGACACAAAACGAACACAAGGCTCGGGCAGTCAACTGCGATTTCGCGGCGGATAATCGTACAGCATCAATAAAATGTTACGGATATACACCAAGAGGAGCGCAGCCGTGACTTCTTGAGCCTAGAACGTGCCCGCGGCCATTCCAGTCAGTCATCCGTTGTGTCACGCGATACGTTATTGGGCTGCGTGAAAAGCAGGTCCTTTAATCTTGCTGCTTGAGACGCTTCGCTTCGCAGTTCGCTTTCGAGTGGCTTTTGTCTGTCTCCTGCGCGTTGTGCCGCAGCTGGTCCCGGCCACCGTGTAATGGGAGAGTTGACGATGGCGGATTTCTCTGCCTGTTCGTTCGCTCGTTTGGATTCGTTCTTCCGTCGCCTTACTTCGTCTGCGGTGCACTGGCATAGACGGTCGCCTCTCGCTACTGCCGTGTTCAAGCTCGTTGCGCATTTACAAGCACCGCTGTTAGTAGTGGGTCTCTTCGATTATCAGATTATCAGTTCCAGTATCACCGCTGGTGGTCCAAAGTCACCACCTTCCAGCAGAAATGTAAGTGAAAAGCGAATACGCCGTTGTCCCTCGTATAGTCCGAGGTGAGTCCGGGACTAGTATTGAAAGAACCCCGGTGTTTATCATTTGGTTTTCACAAGAGTTCTCACTGAACGTTCTCTACCTGAAATGTCCTGTAGAGAGGAAAACGGCCTGCGACGATGACATCCGACTTTTATTTTCCTCTGTATACGTTACACAGCAGCACTTTGCGCGGTAAATCTGCAAGCCTTTGACACACGGATTTATAGGCAGCTTACTTATCGCCACAAGGGTGTCATTAACGACTTTGTTCTAAAAACGCTCATTGGGATGTCACACTGGCGAAGTGTACGTACAAAAAAACAAAATGGATCGACTTCTTTGCACTGTCTCGGCATATCCATTCGATGTCTTTCTTTTTATTGAAATCCTCAAAGCTCGAATGATCGTGAGTCGTCGCGAAGGCCGACATAGCTGCTTTTTTATTCCCGTGGGCGCTACTGGTTCGAGGGTCCTTCACTACAAAAGGTGAAGTAAGTGCCTAGATTTCGAGTGCATGGGCAGAGAGCGAGAGAGCGCGCGAGGCAGTCGAGAGAGGTAAAGCAGTCACCCTGCCATCAAACGACTGCTTTCGAGGCATATGCATTTTGAAGACGAAAACGTGGCGGCTCCAGACGACGTCTCAGAGCTCTATTAATGCGAGCAACGAACGATGTGCCGACGGCCGTCTGTAGCGAGTGGACGCATTCGAGCAGAAATACGTCTCGCCGGCGGACGACCCTTCTCGAGATACCCGCGCATGCACAATAGGACTCTGCGCATTCCTGAAATGCTGCGCGTCAAGGGATGAATAGGGCTGCTCGTTCGGTGTCCGGAGAGCGGACGAACAACCCGGCGGAAATAACTGTATTGGCTGCTGTAGATGATCCGGTTATGGAGGACATTTACACGACAGGCGTTTCGTACCTCGCGCAAATATCTCGGCACATGAAAGAGATAACGAGTCAAAAAAAAAAAAAAAGAGAGAGAGAGAGAAACTGAGGTGACTGCGGAAAGGTCATTGTGGGGGGAGGTCGCTGAGCAGTGATACGAAGCATGTAAACCAATGAGCAAACGCCTCGGTATGCCGTACCGAACGCAACGAAACTAGGGGCTGACTGTGACGTGACAAAGCACAAGAACCGAATAGCTCGAGTGTCAGTGTCACCGGCAGCGTAGGCCGTAACGGAAGGTTGCCGGGCGGCATTCCAGGATAACGGGTACAATCCCAGACGTCAATCACCTTTGCGGCTTCACCCGGTGGCACTAACCTCCGCAGAGAAGCGTTTCGCGGTGTCAAATCAGATCAAATCAAACCAAATTGAATCAAGTCTATTATTTTCCATTAGTTTGCAAAAAGTAGCGGATTAAAATGGTAAATTTCTTTGGGTGAACTTGGAAGGCGAGACGGAAGATCAAAAGCAGCATAATACCCTACGGGGCGAAAGATCCAACCGCGCCTGAATACCCAATGAGACTGAGGGTCCGACAGAAATGAAACGTCAATAGTTGGATCTTTAGTTTGTACGACTTCCAGGACGGAATCCTTCTAACCGATCATAAACGTTGTGGTCACGTGATCTGGGTTACTGTTTTTTTTTCTCGTCTACAACAGTGATGACGTGCGCCGTCCTGATAACGTTGAGATTTTCAGCTTCCACTGGGACCTTCCATGCCCAACAGCAAGGCCGCGACTGGTGCTCCAGCATCAGCAGCCCGATCACCCCAAGAAATACGTCACGTGTGCGTGCGTGCGTGCGTGCGTGCGTGCAACATATTGTTGCTTTAGTACAAGCAAAAGAAGTCTCACAAGAAGCCTCATCCAAAAAGTAGCTTGACAGCGCTTCTTCAGGTACCAAGAGTGGTGCCCGCCAGCTTACAAGGGGCGTTTGTAGTGCGGCTAGAGCGGAGCCTTGAGTTGGGTAGAACAAAGGCGACCGCCTGCGTGCGCTTTTAACGACCGCGTTTCGGGCTCTTCCCAACAACAAACTTTTCGGGGCGACCTTCGGGTGGAGCGTTCTGGCGCTGTGTTTTCCTGTCCGCCTGCCGCTCGTCCGCCGGCCGACCGCGCGCGAAGCAGGCACGGGCGCCCACGGAGGGGTGGTGAATAGGGCGCTGGCGTGCTTCCGCCAGCGGGCTTGCTGTTCGCTCGAGCCTTACTAATAGCTCCTTAATACCAACAAAGCCTGGGCACCGCTCCTTCGACTTAGTGTCTCTCGTCACGTGACTGGCGAGTTCGGCCCCAGTGCGGTGACGGTTTCTGGTATCGACCACTTGGGCGAACGGGAGGACTCTCACGGGCGACGTGACCCCACCACCGCCCCGAGGCCTTCCTCCTGCCCTGCGGGGTGTTGGCTGTGCCTAGCGTACCGTGACAGGACGCACATTCGACGAGCGACCAAATTAGCCGCGGCGTCCCCTACATGCCGCAGCTTGCGTGACGTAAGGTCGTTGGTAATGCCCCTCGCGTCGTCGGCGACGACTCGTCAGTTTCACACGTGGCGTGAGGTGCCCGCGTCGCTGGGCCGCTGCCTTCCGTGGCAACCGTCTGGGCAGCTCGCCTCCTCCGGTAACTGTGGACGCGCTGGCGACAAGCGGCTTGAACGATTCACCAAGCACTCGGCTGCTCACGTGACTCGTACACCTTCGTCGCGTTCTTCGCCGTGCTCGCATTGCACTTTTACTGCTTTTACGACCACACTCGTAAACACGAGGAGTTATCGTTTTCGCGTGCGTGTGCCCACTTGACAGCGTGAGTTTCTGACACGCGTCGGGGAGGCCGCGTTTTAGGGGCGAAGCCCCTTAGGGGCTCAGGCTGTCGGCGTCTCTTGTTGTCGTCGTCGTCGTCGTCTCATATAGTCACGGTACTAAAACACCCGGACGCCCGACCTCGCGCTAGAACGTTTCATATCCGTGGGCAAAAACGCGTACTAAAAGAACACACCGGGATACTCGTTTTCCAACGCCTCGCGCGAGAACCCTTCGCGCCTCAAAGACACGAGACTTTTACAGCAACGCTTCATACCTTTCATCTCAGTGGGCCGGCAAAAACGCCGAGGCGACAAGGATACTCTTGCACACTGTATGCTTCGGCCCTCCCAAGATTTCAGGTTAGCGGAGGTGGCCCGGGATTCTTTTTTCTCTATCTGAAGAGAAGGTAAGTTGAAATCTGTCCGCCTAACTGTTTGTCTGCGTGAAACGTGTGACACGACGCTCGTGACAGGTATATATGGGTGGCATAGGGTATTTAACAAAATGCATTAAGGCCTTAATATGTTTAAGTAAGACTGATTACATTGCCCCTAAAAGATGTCTTCTCGTCAAAGCACGTGTGCATAACAGCGAAGCCGTTTTTAGAGGAACTTCACTGCGGTACATGGATATGCTCAATAAAAGGTCGCATGGCCCTCATACTTTGATATTAGACTGCTAATACTGCCCCTGGAAAATGTTCTTCCCACTAGTACAGTTGCGTATATTTCGCCTTCAAGACTAAGTACCGCTTCCAGGAAGCGGGACCGCTTTAGCGATATGTGCAGTGATCCATTTCAACTTTTGCAGCCGGCTGTCAGGGCGTTCGAGCTCTGATTGAGCTAACGCGACGATTTCGGTCGCAGGCGACGCCGCGACCGGCCAGACTGACGCTACTATAGCGATTGTCGACCGTAAAGAAAATAACTCTGTTCATTCCCATAAAGCAGATCGCGAGCTGATCCAAGCGGTGCGTTGGGAAAGGCCAAAGTTCGGGCTTCCTCATTGAACAGCGACTGTGCTTTTATGTTGGTGGTGGGGACCCGTGGCCGGACAGGTTGCTTTGAAGAGCTGGGCTGGTTGAGTCTATATCTGTCGGCACAGACCACATGAATGGACGCTATTATAGGGGAACAAAAGTCACATTCTAAACGTGTGCATGGTGTTCACTGTGGCCGCGCGCGTAGGCAGCAAAGGCTACAAAAAATGTGAGAGCGGCCGAGTGGATGAGGTAACCGGAGCTGGAGAGACAGCGGGAATTGCCTCGTCGGCTCATTCCAGCCGCTTATGCCGCGTGGCGTCATCCGGGCGCTATTGTTGCGCCGGCGCATCGCATATCATATGGAATGGGACCGGCGTGCGCCCCCGCCATCTTCGTTTGACCCCATTCGGGGCGATCACTTGTGTGCGCGTGCGCGCGTGGGTGCGTGTGTTTGTGCGTGCGTCGCTTTAGTAGAGGCAATCGCTGGGCACACATCCTGTGCATGTCTGCTTCTGCATTTCTGTACCTAAGTGCGTGTCGGGTAGCTCTAATATGCTTCGGTTATGCACAGATGGATCCACAATAAGGAAACGAAATTGCGATTGCGGTATTGAACTATGCTACAAAACAGCGCAAAACGGTACACGAGTTCTGTCTCTTTACCCGTTAAACAGTTCCGTTTATTTGGTTTGCTGGACACTTCGTTTGCTGGGCGGTGTCTGCAGCAGCAAAGCTCGCAATGAGGTTGCATCGAGGGAGGCGGCTATCGCACTGCCGTGTCTTGCTATGGACATATTCGGGTTGCGCTTCGTAGTCGCGGGTTCCGAGTCGAATGGGGCGTCGGGGGCGGAGGCGCACGGAGACGGAGACGGAGAGACGGGGACGGAGGCGAATAAGGCCAACCCTGGCCTTATTCGGTGCAACGAGAGTTGCGACAACTCGCTGCATCTTGGAGATCTGTTGTGGTTTCATGGTAGAACGCCTTTAAAGTTGCCAGTTGGCCTCTGTTTGCGTACTCTGAACTTACACCAGTTGGCCTCTCTTTCCGTGCACTGAACATACGCTATCCATCGGAATTTTCTCTATCATCATGGGCGGAACAGGCACTGTGATACTATGGCTTTCGGATGTATGCCCGGCTAAGGATCTAGATTGACTGTTCTAGCGTCGTGTTGTGTAGGGAGTGTTTTATTTTTGTTTTAAGTAGTGTTTCTCGATATTGTGATATTTATTCGAGGTTGTTACTTATCTTACTTTTCTCCCCCGCCCTTTTTTTCGTACTTTCATCTCAGTGTGTTTACCTCCATTTGTGGGCTTTAAGCCTATTTTTCTGTTTTTTTATGGCCCCCGAATGAACTTAGAAACCTAAACAAAACTTCGCAAAAAGCCGCGCCAGCAAGCTACTGCGGGCATTCTAATTGAAAATAAATGAACACGGGCCTCGACGACCAAGGTCTTTCAAGCTTGTCGTCAGTGGGGCTGCAGTATTTTCGGTTTTCATTAAAACTCTCTCTCTCTCTCTCTCTCTCTCTCTCTCTCTCTCTCTCTCTCTCTCTCTCTCTCTCTCTCTCTCTCTCTCTCTCTCTGCTGCATCATCAATGTTACTTACGGTATCCCTCTCGATGTGATTCAAGGCCTATTATGTTTCCCCGCGTGAGACCCTGGACCAGGGGCGTAGCCAGTGGGGGAGAGGGGTTCAATGCCAGAACACCCCCGAAATTTTCCGAGTGCCGCATTCCTCACCCCCGCTTTCGCCAGTTTTTTACCTATTCTATTTACACACCGAATTGATATAATATAATGTAAAAGCAACAATGCGAAGGGTGTCTGTCGGCTTATTAAAGCCGAAAAATGACTAAAATTTTGCTGGGGCGCAGGGTCTCTTTCTTCGTGTTTTTTTTCTCACTGGCGGCGTATAACAACCGCTGAAAAATATCTGTGGCTATGCCACTGCTCTGAACTCACGTAATATCTTTGCTTAGAGTAGTTACCTAACCATGCTGCTCGTAACAATAGCACCACCATAGAGAATTGTTGTGCAAAGTGTAGGCTGCGCGGAGTACTTGGAAACTGATTGTTTTTTTTGTGTGTTTTTCGGGCAGCGCTGTTACCACTAGTCGCTGCGTGCTGATATGTGGTTTTATAATAAACTCTCTTCTCACATAGCAGTGGCTACGTTCAGGAAGAGTTTCTTCCTTGTATATATTTGCTTCGAATGTCGGCGTTGACTGATATTACATCGGTCGGCTTCGGCATGGATCTGAAGCCTAAAGTGATAAAGGTGCGAATATTTGGATGAGAACATGCCGCAGGATGTGCTCTTTACAGCACGATCTTACTCGAGTACGAAGTCTTAGGTTACAGAATGGTCCACAGGCTATCCCCTTCCCGGTCATTTAACACTTGATCTGCCAGGTTATCGAGCTGAAGGACCGACG
The DNA here is from genome assembly GCF_048455015.1 of Haemaphysalis longicornis. Classification (NCBI taxonomy): domain Eukaryota; kingdom Metazoa; phylum Arthropoda; class Arachnida; order Ixodida; family Ixodidae; genus Haemaphysalis; species Haemaphysalis longicornis. The sequence goes on from NW_027526460.1 coordinate 6,896,449, forward strand.
GGCAGCGGCGGCTTATTGAGTGTCTGCCTGCTGTCTTCAAACCGCGCTGCAAAAACGGACAGCGACTGCAGGGTTTCAGTTAAAATTTGTCGCCATCCCGCCCTTAGAACGCGGGTGTGGAGCGACGCTGTTGTAAACCACTGCAAATGGTAATGGGGGAGGGTATGGAATGTTCCTCGTCGTCTCGCCGGGCTTGTCGCTTGCGCTCGGCTTCTCTGGTGGCAAATGCTGGGTTCTGCCTAGCCTGACGCATGCGCGCGCCTTCGAATGATGTCAACCCCCCTTTTCGAGAGCAGCTGCAAACATAATCTTTACCAGGAACACATGGTGTTAGTGTGTGTGTGTGTGAGGGGGGGGGGGGGAGGTGGGTCCCAATGTTTACAGGGCTTTATCACCTACATCGTGGGGATTTGATGCTTGTTTTGTGGTCCTTTTCTTTACACGAGTACTGAGCTCTCTGCTGCACGCCCGATCAGCCTGGCGCATGCGCTCGGCTTCTTGGGCGAGGATTGCTGGGTCTGACACGCAATGTTCCGACCAACGAGAGGTTAAAGGAGCCATGAAGACAAAATACAAGTTGGGTTTATTAGAAAGACTGCTTAGTCCCGATAACAATGATAACAATATCATCGCAATCTTCGAACAAATAACGGATATATTAAAGAAAACGTGTGGAGCAGTCGCGACCCCCTAGCCAATTTCCCGCAACTTTTCTGTGACGTCACGGAACCTTGTTTGTGCGATTGGCGGCCACCTAACTGACCTGTCGCGACGACACATGACTGGACGTCTGTAATGAGGCCTCTAGTTCCATTTGACCGTATCACTTGAATGCTAACGTGCAGTTAACGCACTGAAAATTGTTTTATTGTTGGCCCGTATGACGTCATTCTTGCTCATAACACGTCACTGTGGCGCAAAATTTGAAAGTTTTTAAATACTTCTTGCTTTTTTCGTTAAATAAAACATCTTTGGGGCCTGTAATGGAGCTGACTGAGATACTGAATCCTAGTTCTTTCAAATTACACCAAGTTGTATTTTCTCTTCATGGCTCCTTTAACAGTTTCTCTGTGAAAGTCGCTTCCCGACCTAACTCGGCCTCTCTGCCGTATAAGCGGCACGGATAGAAAAGTAAACAGGCTTTTCACGCACCGGACTGACTCGTGCGGAAGCTTTCACGTGCAAGGGCAGGGACGGAGGCAGACGGGCGTAAGGGCTTTGCGGTCTCCGCGGGCGTTACACTATGGTTTCAACACGCAAGGTTTCTAGTGATTCGGGAGGATCACATTTTTTGCGCCTACAATAATCCGCACACTTCCCTGCTGTCTTCAAAATTCAAGGCCAGCTCTGAAAAAAGGAAATTGGAGCGAGTCTTAAAAAAATCTTGTGCGTGAAAACACATTGCGTGCAAACGCAATGCGCAAAAAGAGAGAGTCGCTGAAGATCATTCCTGCCCAAGCCTGCTTAAAAATAGCGAAGGGCGTGCTTAAAAAGAGAATTTACGTGAGCAGAAAAGTTTAGCGCTCTGTCAAAAACTACTCCGAGGTCAGAAATTTTCGACACACATGGTAGCGGCACATTTTCACAACGTACGCAAAATGATGGGGTGTGTTTTACGAGTGTAGAACAAAACCTCCGTTTTAGTGCCACTCACAGCACGTTTTTTGCGGAGCATCAGTTGCTGGAAGCATCAACATCAGATTGAAGAGCCACGCAATTTTCAACGCTAGTAACTTGTTTAAATATTTCGATGTCATCAGTATATAACATAAAAGAAGAGTGATTTATAACGGTTGAGACGCCATTAACAAAAAACAAAAACAAAAAAACAAAAGTGGCCCCAAAACACATCCCTGAGGCACACCACCCGTAGAATAGTAAGCAGCACATTCTTTATCATAAACGGAGACAATGCATGACCGATTATTAAGGCAGCTGCTAAGTAACTCCACGAAGCAAGCGGGGGTGTTATAAGGAGACAGTTTATGCAGAAGCAACGAATGGTCCACTACGTCAAATGCTTTCCTGAGGTCACAGTACACGTTATCGAGCCGAGTCTGTCAAGCTTTCGGGGCAAAGGACAGAAAACACACAAGATTTGTAGTAGTTGAACGGACAGATAAAAAAAACGTGTTCTTCAGGACGCAGGATGTTTCTGACACTACTCGACAACATTACGTGTAAAATTGGCACGAACAGTTCGCTCGCCGGGCAGAGGATAGAAATCGTCATGTAGTTTTCACCATTTGTTTTCACACCAAATTTGCACACAGGAACAATACGCGTAACTTTCCAAAGGGGTGGAAAGGTAGATTGTTAAATACAGTTTTTAAATATAGAGGCGAGAGTTGGAGCGAGTATGACACGTAAGCTTTCATCTATATTCATATCTATATTCATATTTATTTTATTTACGCCTGGTCCAGAGGCCGCTGGAGGTGTGAGGTACAACATAGGAAAAACAAAAACAATATGTACATTATACGCAATGTGCGCAAATTATACATTAATACAGTCGAAGCTCCTTACAACAAAGTAGTATCGGGACAGCAAATTAGTTCGGTATATCCTATATTCGTTCTAACATTAGAGATAACAATCGGCTCTGACAAATCTAAAATCTGGCTCGTGCAAAAATACTTGATACAAAAATGCATTTTCTAGGCTTCGAATCCACTATAAACAAGGTAAACCTTACCTTTCACCTTCTTGCATTTCAACATCAATTAACCCGATATTACGCCAGAACAAAAGCCTACGCCATTATTTATTTATTGAAGCATGTGATCTCCGTCTGGTGGCTACTTACAGCACTGCAGGGTGAAGTTTTCCACAGTGTCCACGAACAGAAGGGCCATTTGACATGTGCTGAATGCGGGTGCGATTTTCACGTTGGCAAAGCGATGAAAGAAGCAAATAAGATGGCACTGAAATGTGCACAATGTAAGCTCGCCGCAAAGTCGGATGATACTCCGACGAAGTCCGCGGGCTTGGAAGCCACACTTGAAGAAGTAAACGCGAAGCTATCAAAAATGGATGTGCTTGAGACAAAGCTAGACGCCCTGATGACGTTGCATGCGACCGTGGAGAAGATAGAAAAGTTCGTGAAATTTTTGTCCGACAAGTATGACGACTTCAACAAAGCGATAGTGAAGCAAGAGAAAGAAATCGGTGACTTGCGCCGCAGACTGGAAGTGGTCGAGAAGTCGCACACAGCGTCAACCATTTCAAAACTTCAGCAGGAGATAAACGAACTCGATCAGTATAGTCGACGCCAGAATATGGAAACACATGGCTTGATCCCACGTGTGGGGGAAAATCTTCTTGAGGAACTAAACGAGATCGCTTCACAGCTCGAGCTACCAGAACTAAGAGAGGATGACCTGGACGGTTTACATCGTCTACCCATTAAAGAAAATTAAGACCCGGTAATCATCATCCGATTCTCAACTAGGAAACTGAAGGCCTCGTCGTTTGAGAAGAGGCAGCTGCTAAGACATAAACTGTCAGAATTGAAACTTTTCAATAACCTGACTGCTACAAACAGGCATCTACTATGGTTAGCAAAAGGCACGGCGAAAGAAAAGAACTACATCTTTTGCGTGGGCTTCGCAGGGAACGGTGCTTGTGAAGAAGCAGCCTAACGGTCGTATCATCAAAATATGTTGTGAGGACGACCTAAACAAGATCGTGTAGACCAAAATATGTGGTTAAAATCATGCGACTAACTCTTACTATGCTAACTTATCGTCATGTTGTTTCCTGTAATCAACTGGTGAAGACTGAAACCTGGTTTCTCCGAGGGGGTGTGTCCCTGTTCCACATGAATGCCAGAAGCCTAAAAAATAAACATGTTGACGTAGAAACATACTTATCCCAGCTACAGTGTTCGTTTGACTTTCTAGCCTTTACTGAAACTTGGTTCGTGAACAACTCAGACGTGCCTTACTTTTCAAATTACAGTCATGTTTCTGAACATCGTGCGAATAGACGGGGCGGTGGTGTGTCGCTCTACGTTCGGGAGCATCACCGTTTCGAATCGCTTTCCGATTTCACATGTTCTTGTGACAGTTACGAATGCTCGCTATCGTGCATCGCAATATTGCCATCCTTGCTATCTACCGGCCGCCACATGGTTCGCAGTAAGACTTTTTAGATTACTTGGATTCTTTTCTGGAACTTGTAAACTTAAAAAGGTGGCACGTTGTCATTATCGGTGACTTCAACATGAATGTTTTTTCCCACAGTAATACAACGGTTAACCTAGTTGAAAGGATGTTTCTAAAAGGCTGTGAGAATCTCATTGAACAGCCTACTAGGCTTACTCTGACTTCAGAGACAGTTATAGACTTATGTTTTACAAACTTTGCGAAGCACCTGACCGGCTCCGGCGTTCTTGCATCAGGCCTAAGTGATCACCTTCAAATATTCGCTGTTCTACCTATGCATACACGCGTACAAAATACCACAGCTACTGTACAAGTCATAAACGCTCAAAACATCCTTAAATTTCAAGAGTTGATTGCCTGTGAAAATTGGGATTGTGTTTACAGAGAGCCTAACCCATCAAAATCACACGAAATTTTTATCAACAAAGTAAAGGCTGCCTACGATCTGCCGTTTCCTTTAACGCCGTTAGTAAAACACAAAAAAGGAAGGAAATAATGGGTTACACATAGCCTTTATAAACGTATAAATGAAAAGGATAAGTTATTTAAACGGTTTTTACAAACTCGTGACCCTGAAATCCTACGCCTATTTAAAAAGGTTAGGAACAAGCTTTCTTCCGATTTAAAAAAAAAACCAAAGCAGAGCATTATATGCGCAGGCTGGAAATTTCCGCGCAGGATACGCGCAAAGTATGGAGCATATTTCATGAATTGGTTGGAACAAATCTTGCAGCATTACCTTCTGAACTGACAGTCAATGGAGGGCGCTTATCTGGTATACCCCTCGCCAACGCTTAAATGAACATTTCGTGAACTCGGGAGCTCCGAATTCGACACCGCCCACTTCGGTTGAACTTGACTGTGAAAAATACATCAGCCATTACGTCACTGGCTCGGTATTTATGGCACCAACGTCGGAAGCCGAGGTAGCTTCTGCTATCATGTCCTTTGACAGTAAGTCGGCGGCTGGTGAAGATGGCATCAAACCTGAGCCCATTAAAGCTGTTTCTTTAGTTATCGTTGGCCCATTGACACACATATGCAATAATATTCTAACATCTGGCACTTTTCCAGATAGGATGAAAATTGCGCGGGTAATAGTAATTCACAAGGGGGGTAAAAGCAGTGACTTAAATAACTTCAGGCTTATTTCTGTGGTACCATTTTTTTCTAAAATAATGGAAAGGGTCATACACAGCCGCCTACAAAGTTTTCTCAGTAAAACGCGTGATTTCTGACAAACAGTATGGATTTCAGAAGAACAAATCAACTGAAACGGTGTTAGTAACAGGTAAAGACCAAATTATTAGTAATATCGAAAATCGCCTGTACACTGCTGGCATAATTCTCAGTTTGCCGAAAGCCTTCGATTCTATCAAGCACGATATTTTGTTACATAAACTTGAAAAGTATGGCATCAGGGGCCCTGCATTATATCTTATCCGCAGCTATCTCGACAGCAGATTTCAATTCACCTGTTTACACGGACACAGCTCCGACATCCGTCTTATTAAATATGGAGTGCGGCAAGGATCAATTTTAGGCCCTTTGTTATTTAATTTGTGTATCAACGACCTAATTAACATCCCTTTAACAGGGGACATCGTTCTGTATACTGATGATGCCAATATATTCTTTTCTGGGGGGAACCTTCAACAGCTTGAAATTATCTCTAACAAATATCTTCATGAGCCCAGTAAATGGCTTCATATAAGCAGACTCGCACTGAATACAAGCAAAACCAAATTCATGCTGTTTTACCCAAAAAAACAAAATGGTAAGCTATGAAATACGGCTTCAGTATTGCGGTACGGCACCACAGCACGTCAACAGCCACTCATTCTTATGCGTAACATTCAACAAACACCTCTCCTGGACAAATCACATCAACAATATTCGTGTAAAGGTAGCACGATCGGTCGGCATGCTACGCCGTCTTTACAGTTTTTTATCTGGTTGGTTTAGGGTGCAGTTATTACTTTATTATACACTCACATTTTACATATTGTGTGCTGTTATGGGGTACTGGTAACAAATGTGATATTGATAATCTTTCTGTGTTGCAGCGCCGAGCCATTCGCTTACTAAACCAGTCAAACAAATATATTACCTCGGGGAATCTTATGATGCAGTACAATATACCAGATATAAAAGAAACCTTTTTGCTCAAACTTGCTGTGTTTGTTTACAAGCAAGTCTCCTTAAACTACGATGTATTCTTTAATAAATTCCTAAATAGAACTACTGGGTATTCGCTACGTCACACATATGTTGTTGTAGACAGGCCACGTACAAATTACCGCATGCAGATGATGGATTATTTGATACTGAAGCTTTGCAATGACTACCCTGATGTTATTTCGATTGCCAAGAGTTGCAGGAATGTTCGCAAATTCAAAAAGTTCTGCTCGAATCCTGTTTCGTTCCGCGAATGAGTTATCATTACAATGATGCAAATTTGTATGTTCCAGTACTTTAAAGCGCCATCTTTGTCCTCGTCATTCCTTGTATTGGTTTATGTTGCCTGAGCTGATGTGTGCTCTTACTAAGAAATTATTATGACGTCACTGCTATGTATTACATTGTCCTACGGGTATTGAAGTGAAATGTGTTTTTTTTTTCTTTCTTCATATGTCTGAAGACTATTTGTATATTGTATGCTGTTTGTGCACTACAGCTGCTTCTGTTGCTGCTCAAGCGGGGGGAAGCCTAGTAAGGAGGGTATACCTCCTTTTGCTTTGCCTCGCCGTCATTTCTGCATTGTACTGCCCAAACGGAACAATAAATGCAATAAATACATTATACTTTTGCACTTTCGGACGACAGTTTTTTTCTTCAAGTAGTTTTTCAGACTCCTGGTCAAATATACCTTCGTTATATCTGATATCGCACGCGCCTCTCACGGTTTAGTGATGTATATATATATATATATATATATATATATATATATATATATATATATATATATATATATATATATATATATATATATATATATATATATATATATATATATATATGATTTGGAAATGAGGGGCTCGTTAGGAAATATAGGAAGAAATTCTTTCTGTATTTCCTAACGAGCCCCTTATTTCCAAATCATATTATCCTGCGAAAGCTCAGCGAGGGCCTCGGTTCTGGCAGCCTTGATGCCAAGGTAGCATAAGAGGGTTTCCCGCCAGTTACCCGCTCATGACAGGCTGTACACGTTCGAGTCACGCCCCGGGGCTCGAAAAGAAGGTCCCCTTCTCCCCGTATAGTCTGAGTGGCGCTGGCTACCACCTTTAAGCGTCAGATACAGTTGTAGTACATATAAATACACCAGAAAGTGAAGGAGAACACAGTCGCCCAGATAGCCGAATTGGTAAGGCATTCAGATCTAATCGAAAGGCGTGGGTTCGGTCCCCACTCTAGGCGCGTGTTTTTTTTTTCTTTCTTTATACGTAAATAATAAAAATATATAACTTCACTAACGGTCAAAAAAATTCCCCGCATTTCCCCGAGGGGAAGAATGTGAAAGTGCGAATGCACGAGTTGAATTTGCGCGGTTCGGTAATGTTCGCGAAAGAGAGATCACACACACATACACAACTACAAAGAAAGAAAGATGCATTTATTCACAGACACCTATTTGTGTTGTCGTTGTACTTGATTGCTAGAGCGGATCTCAGCTTTGAAATTTCGTGTCAGTACTCCTTTAAGCAGGTGCATTAGCCCTTCTCACGCCCGATTCTTGGCCAATCCCCCACGTGGGTATGTGCCATGTCAGCGGCCAGGCAGCGCGCGCCCATCTCCCCCCGTTGCCAAGGTAGACGAGGAGATTCCTGACCAATCCCCCACGTGGGTATGTGCCATGTCAGCGGCCAGGCTGCGCGCGCCCATCTCCACGTGCGCGGACATCGCCGGTGGACGCAGGTTCAGGGTCGCTTAAGAAGTGCATTGCACTTAAAAATAGTCTAACCATTCCCCTATGCCTCCTTTGGCGTTGTAGACTGCCGGTATTTCTTTCTGTATATATATATATATATATATATATATATATGTATATATATATATATATATATATATATATATATATATATATATATATATATATATATATATATATATATATATATATATATATATATATATATTGCTTTGTAGTGTCAGTATGGGCCTAGATTTCATACGCGTATACAGGTCTAGGAAGTGCCTTTCTTCAACGTTCTCTTATATGCTAGCCAATCCAGGAAATATAATTTGTCGTGTGGAGAACGCGCTTTGTCTTCCAAAGGCGGGCTTACGTAAACACCGCGGCTTCTGCGTAAGCAGCGCTTTCAAATTAGATTGCGATAGAAGACCACCGGAAGTTGCGCTAAACAAAGGCATCGATTGCATAGGCGCAAGACGACACCAGAACACGTAACGCGACGCCAACGAGGGATGTGGCTGATTGCTTTAGCATGTTTCGCCAACCAAAAAACCGCAGTTTCTACGTGTTCGTCTAATTGGATGAAATTCGTTTTGTAACGCTGTTTGTGTAAAAAACGCGCGTGGTCTTCGACATTGCAGGTAATGGAATATCGATCGAAGAAATTTCCAGCGCAGATGAATCCCGATCCCATCCACAGCGCTCCCACGTTGTAAGTGGGCGGCGCCCCGCGACGATCAAGACATGGCGGAATAAGTAGATCGGATGTGAGCGGAAAGAGGAGGGAGGAAAATTTTGACAGGATGGAACTGCGCAAATGCGCGAGTGCGCTGAAATCGGGAAATACAATAGCGGGAAAGCGCTGTGAGCCGTAAGACAGGCCCGGCATCCACGTAAAGCTCAAGAGCCCACGGAAACAGTTCAATTCAGGATGAGATCGTAATTTGAGAAAAAAAAGTTGAAGAAAGCAACAAAAAACTGAAATATGAAACACATTGTGCCATACAGGTCCTGCGAGGCGCGCCGCATAATTAAATATTCTGTGGGATAAACTAGTGGGGAGTAAGTTTGTTCTTATGGGGTTAAACACATGGACGGTTGTTCGGCCCAGCCCGTAGTGGCCGCTTTTTTTCTGTTGGAGGTGAAAAACGAAAATACCTGTGTAGCAAGATTTCTGCGGACGTGAACTCGCATGTGATCAAAATTAATCCATAGCCCTCCACTACTGCGCGCCTTATATCCCTGGTGTAGCTTGGGCGTGTGGAACCTAGCTGTGCATTGAAGTGATGGATAATGCAAGTTTTTGGCCTGGGAGTGGGCGAGGCACTTGCTAAAAAAAAAAAAACGCACCACAGTGCTTGGCTTGCAGGTATACGACGTAATTTTGGCAGGGCTTTATTCGGCACTTCGTTTCGTAATCCTTAATAATCGCATGGGCCAGCTAAGTACCACCGTGACATCATCATGTCCTCACCACGTGGTTGGCATGGTGATGTCGATTTCTACTCGTGGCTGCTGCTTCGCGCGTAATTTTTTTTTCGGTCATCGCTTCAGTAGATTTACAACAACACCCTCTGTGAAAAGAATGATCTCCTGCTGCGCCCTGACGTGAAACTTGGCCGATGCAGATACTTTATTTAGTGCACTTTCCATGACAGCGACTACTGCGGACGCGCCGCTGAGGTTGACGTGTCTCGGCATTCCTTTTTTTCTGCTGTTGTGGCAGGTGGGAGTGACGTACTATTCGGCTCGATCACGATGCTTACGTAGGCGCACGCCTACCCACACACACGTCTCTTGAGCATTGAAGCAGGCTTCGTAACGCCCTTCGGAGAAATCCTAGAAAGCTTTTATTTTTGTTACCAAAAGCATAGCTATTTTGGGGTAATAGAAAACAGAAAACTTGGGTATGGTAGCTCTCTTTTTTACTAAGTAAGCATGCAGAAGTTTGTTTAAGCGAACGTTTCAATAGACACACGTTTCCGTACGCACGCAAATGAGCTAAAAAGTAGTCTTAAAACCCGTATTTTCACCTTATGCGCTGCGCTGAACTTTCCAGGCGCGCTCTCTACGGAGCGTGCCGGGGCTTGTAACAGTTCTCGAGGTTCGCAATGCCCCCCCCCCCCCCCCCCCCCCCTTTTTTTTTTTTTCTCTTTCGGGTCGCAGTCGTTTGATATGAATCCGGGAGGCACACAGCTGTATTCAGAGGGGGCAAATACGGGCAAGCAGTCGTTGCGTGGCGGGTAATGTCTGCGTTACGAAAACAGAGGTCAGCGGAAGGAGGGCAGTGGGCAAGGCAGGCGGAGAGACTGATCTGTTGAAGGCGACGGGAAGCCGGCAAGTGTGAGAGCGACGTGGATGCCAGGCGGGGATATTTTTCGCACGCGCGGTAGGTTTTTCTTCCGCGCGCACCTCCGGGCGGTGACGTCGTCTGTGACGCAAAGGGAATGTGACGGCTTGCAGCAGCAGGGGCTCCGCCGGTGCGGTAGACGGTCGGGTGGCCGTGCCTGGGAGCCCCAAGTAGCGGTGCACCCTCAGAAACACCGGTGACGGGGAGCGCTGTCCCGTTAAGCGTGACGTCACAGTGCCGCCCGCACCTGCCCGTTCGCTGTTGACGTCACAGAGCCCCCTGCCGGGTTTTGTGCCGTGGCTGGCCGTTTGAATGAGCCAGATGCTCTTTCGTCGATATTTCCCGTGAAAAGGTTCGCTCGAATGTCTTATGTGGCCGCAGTTGCGCGGCTTGATGTTTGACGTTTCTGTTTAACAAAACCGTTACAGCGCGTTCCAGGGCATTCAGAATGCCTGAAACAGCTGAGCACTTCGCATCAAAAGTGTGACGTGCAAATATCTGAAAGCGACAAAAAAAAAGGGTATGGAGGGAAAGTGCAGTAGAGGAAAGGCATCACTTGTTTTAGTGAGGTGTTTCCGGCACATGAATGCTTGCCCTTGAAAAAGTGTCTAAAAGTTTACGAATGAGCCACGAAAAGGCCGTGTTGCAAATTGACGCAAAAGATGGGGACGAGCGCTCGTCACAAGCCCAGTGGTCACCGGAGATCTTGCCGTAGGCTGACTCGTCGCACCTGCCTTTTGATTCGACGCCATTTGGAGATGGGAATTACCACACAAGGTGCAAAGCAAGAACATCTTTGCTTTGCACGCACGCACGCACGCACGCACGCACGCACGCGCGCGTGTGTGCGTGTGCGTGTTTGCGTGTGTGCGTGTGTGTGTGTGTTTGAGATGGAGCAATCAATCAGTGTAATTTGAGGAGGGGGGAGTTAATTCGCCTCGGGAACGTATCCCCGTATGAACACAATATGCGTACGCTGGGGACTGACCAATGATGGTGGGGTAACGTGTACCACGTGATATAACTGCCGCATTATGTGCTTCCTTGTTTGCTCGGCTCCTTGTTTGTCAGCCGGAAGGTGAGCTTTCACATTTCAGACACTCGACGACTCCCTCCTGGAACGGCCAGCAGCCATTTTTATGCACGCTTGTGAGCGGGATCCAGGCATTCACAAAAGACGATTTTTTTTAGAAGAACATGTCACTGGTACTTCCGGCCAGCACTTCTAACTATAGAAGCACGACAGATGACGTCACAGTCACCTCGCACCCAGAAGAGCCGCCTCAGTAATCCTACCGGTGCTTATCATGTTTTGGAACTGGCTTTCCCGTTCTGCTCGTTCGCAGGGGCCCCAAGCGAATTGTTTGCCAGAGCTGACAGCGGAGCCTCCTCGCAAATCACTCCTTGACAAGTTCTGGCCTCTTGCCACCGAGAAAACACCAGCAGCGGCGGCGGTGGAAGCGAGTGGCGCGGCTGTTCATTTCTACACCCGTCCTCGCGTGCAAATACTCAAAGCACGAACTGTAGCGGAGAAGCAGAAAGGAAGGCGCAGACGTCGTGTTTACAGCGACAAACTCGAGCCTCGAGTACGGGCGGGTGGTCGATTTCGTTTAAACATCCCGGAATCCGGAATGAAATTTGCATTGGAAAGTAGGCTGGTGTGACCGTTCCCAGCATAGAGCGCGTTTTTTTTTTTTTTTTTTTTTCGTGAAAGTAAGCAAACGAATCTGCAGGGAACGAGTAAAGATCAGAAAAAGCAAATAACCAACCGGGGACCTCGCCGGACGGAGTAGCTATAGTTGACCCGTATCTCGTTCGTTCGGAGTGATCCGACGTTGCTCCTGCACGAAAAGTTGAGGAGATCGCCGCCCCCGCTTCTCTCGCCGCATTCCACGGGGTGGACGCGCCTGCCGGGTCGTATCCGCTATAGGAATGATTCCTCTGGGACGTACTGTATCAGATCCTTGATCCTTTGACCTCTTCGGCGTCAGCGGCAGCAATTCGATCAGTATACTATCTCACCCAGCAGCCCTGTCCTTTGTTCTTTGGGATACAACGGCGGCAGTTGTCCAGAACTCTCAACTCTGGTCACGACTTGTTTGGATCAACGGCGGGACCGAAGAGACCCTTCAGCCACTGGGTCTGAAGAAAAAAAAAAATTGGCCGCGTATCTGCTTCTTTCGTTGCAAATGTCGTCAAAAGACGACAGTCTTTATCGACTTTTGCCAAGTAAATGCCTCCCTTCGCTTTCCCGCTCACCTCTCATGTTGTTCCTCTTGCGTCGCGCTCCTCCCAAGGTAAAGACGCCAAAGGTTTGCTTAAATCATTTTAAATTTCCCGCGTTCCACTGCTCCAAACCGGGTGTCTCGATGCCAACGCTGCCGTAAGGCGAAGACGCGCGTGTATCGAGGCGCCCTACTTCAACGTTCATAGAACCGCGTTTCCCTACTCCACGTGCGTTGCAAGCAGAACGTGGAACCTATCTAGTGGAACCTTGCGTAACTGTTGCCGGTCGATTCCTTAAAATGCCGCAAGAAGCTATAGTGGCACGGGCGACAGCAGGCGATGGCGAAGTGAATTTTTTTTCTGGAGTTGATGAAGTATTTAATTTCGCCAAAGTCAAGCATGTATGATTTTTTATAAAGGAACACTGCAAACATCACTTCTGTATTAATTTGTTGTCTTATATTTGCGTAATGTCTTGTTCTTCTTCAACAATGTTGACAGGTATGAACATTACACCGGACTTTGACGGGTAGATTTAGCTGTGACTATATAAGACAATTGCGCAGGCATTGTTTTACTTTGGCCGGGTGGCTGAATCTAGTCACAGACAAACAGACATACAGACAGACCAAAATTACCCGCATTTCCCCGAGGGGAAGAATGTGAAAGTGCGAATGCACGAGTTGAATTTGCGCGGTTCGGTAATGTTCGCGAAAGAGAGATCACACACACACACACAACTACAAAGAAAGAAAGATGCATTTATTCACAGACACCTATTTGTGTTGTCGTTGTACTTGATTGCTAGAGCGGATCTCAGCTTTGAAATTTCGTGTCAGTACTCCTTTAAGCAGGTGCATTAGCCCTTCTCACGCCCGATTCTTGGCCAATCCCCCACGTGGGTATGTGCCATGTCAGCGGCCAGGCAGCGCGCGCCCATCTCCCCCCGTTGCCAAGGAAGACGAGGAGATTCCTGGCCAATCCCCCACGTGGGTATGTGCCATGTCAGCGGCCAGGCTGCGCGCGCCCATCTCCACGTGCGCGGACATCGCCGGTGGACGCAGGTTCAGGGTCGCTTAAGAAGTGCATTGCACTTAAAATTTCTGGGTTTAAGTAGCCCAAGAAAGGCTATCGTCTTTAAAAAAAAAGCAAACGACGTTATCGCCACGTACCCAGAAATTCCCGCTGGTTTCCTTACCTGACGACTAGGCTGCCAGCTTCCGCAGGACATAAGGCCGGGTGATCAGGGTTATCGCCGTGGGCTGCTGCCTTTGACGGCAGTTTCGGTGTTAGACGATAAGCAGAAAATGTATGCGTTTAACGACTCATCGTTGGAGAACCCGACGTGACTGATACTAAACCTGAGTTCACCACTGCTGTTTGCGTCATAGCACAGTTTCATCGTGGCTAACCTGTATGATTATATGCTGGCGAATAACAAAAATCAGACTTGTAGAGTTTTGCCAGAGAGTCGCTTGACGCGTAAAAAGGAGATGCAAAGGAGGCGCCGGCGCATTCTTACCTGGACCCCATTGCGCTCGCGTAGCGCGTCTATAACGACCGGTTCGTACAAGTTTGGCGGCGCCATGGCCCTGACGTCGCCGTGGCCCCACGCAAATCCCGGAAATTGTGTCATCACCCACGGCCAGACATGTCAATGTGCTTTCGCTGGGCTAGCTAACATCTCAGCTCCGAGCAATCCCCGGTTGTCTAACAACCACAACGCCAACAAAAGACCGAGGCCCAATAATTTACATTCAGCTACGTTGCCACAAACATTGATTAGCATGGTCCGTGTATAAAAAAAGATTTTATGGGCTATCTCATCAAACTGGCAGGGATTTCGACCAATGTCTGTGCTCTCGTTTCATAGTGTAAAACTTTAATTCTTCTTTTGCCAACTCTGCAAGTCGCGGAGTTTGGCTGACGTATAGCCGGCGAAAAGGCCCTCTTTCATGATGCATATATGCCTACTTTTCACGACAGAGTTCTAATTCAACGATTTTTTTTTCATCAAGGGAATGCAAATCTATTCTGCGCATAATTGGATATTCAAATGAAGCCGCCGCAGACGCGAAGAAGCCTCTTGGTGCACCACGCTATAGTATATACACCACGCTGGAAGGGTTCCCCGCTGAGAGAAGCGTGAAAGCTCTCCTCTGCAGCTGGCGAGACCTTTGGAAGAAGCTTGTTACAGTAGACAGGAAGAGAGGGCGGGGTGTGGGGACAGGCTAGGAGTGAAGTGATGAAACCGTGGAATGAGAGCAAATTGCGAAGTATGGTGATGATATGCGACCGCGGTATAAACATGCGCTCCGCGTTCCGTGTTAAACAAAGGTTCAGTGAGTACCGCACCGGGGAGGATTCGGGTTAAAGCCTTTGGTTAATTAACGCTCACCTAACTTTGGTTGTGCACGAAGCCAGCTCGTGACTGTTCCGAAGGAGATTTGAATAATGGGCCACCTTGGTATTGGGCCTGGGGAGCGTTTGTCTGCTATGCGTCCATTTTTTTTTTGTTCGAATGTTTTCGTGGGTCTTCTTGTCTAAGCCTAATGCACTGCCTGGCGGTTACGCGAAGCGCACTTCAGTTCAGGCCCTAACTGCTTGCAATGACAGCCTGTACGTGGCGACGTAATTTAATTTATTCTTACACAGAGCCTAATCTGCCAAACAGAAGGTGCCTTGAGTTCTGGAAAAAAAAGAACATAAGGCGCCGCTTCACTTTCATGCGCGTGTTATCGCGGTTAAAGATGCGAGCAAAGCCAAGTGGACGTTGACATGGGCGTACATGCCCTTAATTAAGGCTGTCGTGCGAAGCGTGGCTTTTGAAGGTACTCTACGTACCGCCTCGCGACAGTGGCAGACACGTCATTAGCGGCTGTAAAGCATGTTTTTTTTTTTTTCAAACTTCACGCGACATTACGCGCGCCTGTAGCGTGGTGTCCCAGTATGCGTTCCCTGAGCTGCTCGGGAGAGTACATACTCGATGTCGGCAAGGATACCGGCCCCATGGAAGCCAGAACTTGGCACGTCAAATATGAGCCCTATCGAAAGCGTCTTCCTGGGTTTGATGCTTTGGTGATTTGATTATTAAGGTGCTGTAGTGTGATACAAAAACAACTGGCTCTCTCTTCGGCATCTTGCAAGGGAATCCGAAATGCTTAACATTTATAGCGCCCGTGGGTGGTGCACCCGTGAGGGAAGTTGTTTAGGGATCTTGCGGAAGTGTGCAGCTCTGCCTTTAGTAGTGCTCTTTGAATCTGTCTGCAGGAACACCTGCAGCCGTTCCCACAATGTATTATATAGTTTTGTGGTAGGACATCCACGAGTGTTTTTTTTTTTTCTTTTCAGCTTCTAATGATCAAATGTGTCGCTGAGAACAGCTTCGTTTGTCTTGTCACTCCCGGTCACTTCCCTTTAGGAGTATATGGGCCATCCGCGTATTTCTTATACGGGCAACCCCACCGCAAAGTTTCGCCCGGAAATGCCCCTCAACAATGACGCTTCCGTGCCCCTTCACTGCATAGCGCTGACGTCACTGACTGTCGACGTACGACGCGATTGACGCGGAACCCCGTCAGCGGGAGTCCTTCACGGCTGCCGACAACGCTGCCGCGGCCTTGCCCGTTAACTCGGTCGTTTCGGAAGCGGCAGGTTCACCGGTAGAAAACTGACAGCTGATCACGATAGCTTTCACGTGAAATCATTTCCTGGTGCCGTGCAGAGAGTGGAGTTCGCTTCGCCAAAAAGCGTTCTTTAGTTTGACTTAGCTCATGACGTCACATTTAGCACGGCGCGACTTCCTCACAAGTTCCTGAGAAGAAGGCTGAGAAGCAGGACTGCACGGGCATGGGCGCGGTATTTGGCTATATATAGAGAGAGACGCACGCACGCAGAGAGAGAAAGGGAAAGAGAGAGAGCGAGCGAGCGAGAGAGAGAGAGAGAGAGAGAGAGAGAGAGAGAGAGAGAGAGAGAGAGAGAGAGAGAGAGAGAGAGAGAGAGAGCAAAATACCGTGTTCTCTTTAAAGAAAGGCGTAGCAGGCGTCCACATTAACTACTTTAACGAGCGTAGCTGGAACGAGAATGCCTCACCATAGGCAGGCGTCCCGGTAAAAATTACAGCGCAGTAAAGGCTCAAAATGGTGACGAAGCAGAGAAGCCTGCATTTGAACACAAGTGTCCTCCGTTAGAAGTGTAAATGTACCGTGGCGGCCCATGATTAAGATGATGATGATGATGATGATGATGACGACGACGACGATTATGGGCTTAATTAGTCTCTGAGAAAAATCTCTCCGAAGGGTTAAAGATTTCCACGTTTATTTCAAGGGGGCCAATGATACGTTGTGTTACACAGTGTAAATGTACAAACGGAGGTCCCAAGGTTGGAAAGGACCCAAGCCTGGCAAGTCCGAACGTCCCAAGGTGGTTTAAGGCGGGACCTGATTGGACAGGGCTGCTCAAGCTATGCGCAGAATACATTAACTCACTCGCGCAAAGGTCCTCGCCGGGCGTGATCCTTTATTTCATTTGATATGATAAGTCTGTATGATATAGTACATGATAAGACCTCGTTTTACCTCGAAACACATCACTGTGCGCAGCGAATGAAAACGATATTTTCAGTTTCTGGCCAGTTCGCTAAAAGAAAAATCGCTGTTTGGTGTACAGTACTGCGGAAAGCTGTTCCAACTTCATTAGCCACTCTCCTTGCTGGATACGCTGTAGCTGTTGTAATTACCGTGGTATCGCTGCTGTAGCGATAGGTGGATAAGCGGTCCGATCAGGGTGACCGGCTCACGTGGCAGCTTGGCGCTCGTCCACGCTCATCAGCGCTCACCAAAGCTTTGCCGAATGCATTTCTTACTGGTCGGAGGCCGCGGGTGGACGTTGAGTGAGTGCGCACGTGACGAAATCAGACTGCGCCCCCCAAAAAACTCGCTGTGCTGCATGCATAGCGCTAGAATAGCTGAGTATCGTTGTTCTTGGGCAGCGCTGTTAATATACAAATCTTTCACTGCCTTAGATTGATATTTTCTCGTGTACTGCGTTCCCTTGTGCCGATAGGCCTGTCTCCGCGAAGCCGGTGAGTCACTCTCCGTGAAAACCTCTCTCCTGAGGGCTCGATATGGCCTAATTTATATTGTACCAGCGCGGCAGTCTCCGAGCATGTCGCGCGCGGTCTTTCCTATAGGAGCTCACATTTGCCTATCGGCCTTATAAACAACAGATGGGGCGACGCCCTCCCAGCCGCAAACGCCCAAGGGAACTCTCGCTTGCATAGACCTTGTTAGGCTTGTACACTAACTTCTACCTTTCCACGAAGACACGCACAAGCGCAACACTGGGAGAGGCTATAATGCCGAGCCGGAGGACGCGTGTACCAATGACGACGAACGGCGCAGGGAATTCCCCCGCGAATCTCGCGTGCTTCGCACATGCCGGGAAACTGTAGCAGTATCGACTTTGGGGCCCCAGGTGCGTCCCTTGCGCCGCAGCGCAGCCCTCCCCCTCTGTCGGGGTCGAAGGCGAGCGGTGTCGGTGGAGCGCGGCGTTGCTTTGTCGGCGCGCCTCGTATACCTCTTGGTGCACCTGTGCGCGCCTCGGCGGCGGGCCGAGACTCTCGCGCGAGCCCGTGGCTGTGCCGATTAGCTTGGCCTCGCCGGGGTGCGTGCCGGGCATGCAAGCACTGACACGGCAACAAAAATTACCTCGGGATCCAAGCGCACTCTCACTACCACCTTGGTTTGTCTCATTCTTGTCATCATCATCATCATCATCATCATCATCATCATCATCATCATCATCATCATCATCACCATCATCATACCAGCCTATCTACGCCCACTGCAGGGCAAAGGCCTCTCCCATTATTCTCCAATTACCTCGGTCCTGTGCCAACTGTGACCAATTTATCCCCGCAAACTTCTTGATCTCATCTGCCCATCTAACTTTCTGCCGCCTCCTGCAACGCTTGCCTTCTCTAGGGATCCACTCTGTTACCCTTAATGACCAGCGGTTATCTTGCCTTCGCATTACATGCCCTGCCCACGTCCATTTCTTCTTCTTAATTTCTACTAATATGTCTTTAACACCAGTTTGCTCCCTGACCCACTCCGCTCTCTTCTTGTCCCTCAATGTTACACCTATCATTTTCCGCTCCATTGCCCGCTGAGTCGTTCTCAATTTAAGTTGAACCGTCTTAGTGAGCCTCCAAGTTTCTGCCCCGTAGGTGAGTACCGGTAAGATGCAGCTGTCATACACTTTCTTCTTCAGCGACAATGGTAGTCTGCTATTCATTATCTGAGAATGTCTGCCATATGCACCCCACCCCATTCTTATCCTTCTAATCTCTGCCTCGTGGTTGGGATCTGGGGTCACAACATGGCCTAAGTAGATATATTCGCTTACCACTTCCACTGCCTCGCCACCTATCTCAAACCGCTGTGCTGTCCCGAGGTTATTGATCATTACTTTAGTTTTCTGCATATTAATTTTCAGGCCCACGGTTCTACTCTGTTCGACCAGTGCGGGAAGCATGCTTTGCAATTCGTCCCCCGAGTTACTTAGCAAGGTAACGTCATCAGCAAATCTGAGGTTACTGAGGTATTCTCCATTAACCCTTACTCCCACCTGTTCCCAATACAACGTTCTGAATACTTCTTGTAAACATGCTGTGAATAACATTGGAGAGATTGTGTCTCCTTGTCTGACACCCTTCCTCATAGGTATTTTACTGCTCTCCCTATGGAGGATGGTGGTAGCTGTGGACGCATTATAGATATCCTCTAGTATTCTTACATAATGCTCATCTGCCCCCTGGTTCCGTAATGCCTGAATGACTGCTAGGGTTTCGACCGAGTCAAATGCTTTCTCATAATCTATGAAGGCTATATATAGGGGTTCAGTATACTCCGCGCACTTCTCTATCACCTGATTGATCGTGTGAATATGGTCCATTGTTGAATAACCTTTACGGAACCCTGCTTGTTCTTTAGGTTGACTGAAATCTAAGGTTGCAGAAATTCTGTTAGCGATTACCTTGGTAAGTACCTTGTAGACGACTGACAGTAAGCTGATCGGCCTGTAA
Source organism: Haemaphysalis longicornis (assembly GCF_048455015.1). Lineage (NCBI taxonomy): Eukaryota > Metazoa > Arthropoda > Arachnida > Ixodida > Ixodidae > Haemaphysalis > Haemaphysalis longicornis. Next base: position 6,916,197 of record NW_027526460.1, read on the forward strand.
TTTTTCAAGTGCTTCATGTCGCCTTTCTTATGGATTAGGATGATGTTCGCCTTCTTCCAAGATTCCGGTACCATTGCGGTCATTAGGCATTGCGTATAGAGGTTTGCCAGTTTTTCAAGTACAATTTCTCCGCCATCCTTCAAGAGGTCTGCTGTTATCTGATCCTCACCAGGTGCTTTGCCTCCCTTTCATTTATTTCAAAGCCTTCCTTACTTCTTCGGTCGTTACTGGTGGGATGTCTATCTCCTCTGAACTACTGTCTCGTTCGGCATTATCCTGGATGTCCCAGCTACTGTACAGATCCCTGTAGAACTCCTCGGCCACTGTGACTATTTTATCCCTATTTGTAATGACATTGCCTTGCTTATCCTTAAGTGCATACATCTGATTTTCCCCCACGCCTAGACGCCTCTTTACTGCTTTCAGGCTACCTCCGTTCTTTACAGCGTATTCAATCCTCTCCATATTATACTTCCGTATGTCAGCTGTCTTCCGCTTATTGATTAACTTCGAAAGCTCCGCTAGTTCTATTCTGTCAGCTGGGGTGGAGGTTGTCATGGTTTGCCGTTTCGTGATTAGATCTTTCGTCTCCTGTGAAAGTTTACCAGTATCCTGTCTAGCCATAGTGTCCCCGACTTCTACTGCTCACTCCGTGATAATGCGTGTAAGGTTCTCGCTGGCTTCCTGTGTCGTAAACTCGGCTTCCTCGTTAGGAGCGGAATATCGGTTCTGCAGCGCGATCCTGAATTCTTCTACTTTGTACTAGCTTGTTGCGGTCCCTCCTCAAATCTAGCCTAATTAGGGATCTCACCATACGGTGGTCACTACACCTTACCCTTCCGAGCACTTCCACATCCTGCACGACGCCAGGGTTATCGCATAATATGAAGTCTATTTCATTTTTGTGCTCCCCATTCGGGCTCCTCCAGGTCCACTTCCGACTCTCCCGTTTACAGAAGAAGGTATTCATTATGCGTAGGTTATTCCGTTCTGCAAACTCAACTAGTAGGTCCCCCCTGCTATTTCTACAGCCCAGACCATAGTTCCCAACTGCCTTGTCTCCAGCCTGATTCTTGCCTACTTTAGCATTGAAGTCCCTCATAACTACGGTATCCTGTGTTTTTACTTTACCCATTGCCGATTCCACATCTTCATACAAGCGTGCCACTGCTTGGTCGTCGTGGCTGGATGTGGGCGCGTAGCCCTGCACCACCTTGAGCTTGTACCTCTTGTTGAGCCTAATTCTGTTTCGTGAAAACCTGCGTGTTTTCAGGCTCCCCGACATAGTGGGCGTCGAATGCGTCATTATCAAGGTGGCCTTAAACGAATTCAGCTTGGTCGTGGGAGGATTCTACCGCCCCCCGAATACAGATAACACTTTTTTTGAAAAACTGAACGAATTTTTGTGCTCTTCTAAGGCCATCTCTCGAAACATCCTAATAGGTGGTGACTTCAACACCCCGGCCATCAACTGGTCCACCGAAGTTCCCGAACCCCTCTCTAATGCTGCACAGCCTTTAGTAGACATCGTATTTTCGCACACTCTCACGCAGGTAGTCACGTTACCCACGCGAATCCAAAAAGGTGCGGCGTCCATTCTAGACCTTTTCCTTATCAGTGACAGCTTAGTGCATCGGGATTATGAAGTAGAAATTATTGACGGCATATCTGACCACAAAATAGTGTGCTTAACAATGCAGTTGAATTATTCCCCGAAACGGAGGTACAAGGAAACAGTGGTCCCCCTCTTTTGTCGTGCCAACGATGTTGACATACTTGACATGCTAGACACGTCGTTTTTCGATTTCATCTCGTTGTCGAACTCGAACGCATGCTCCGTCGATGATTTATGGTACTTCTTTAAAAACCTTGTTTTGACATGCGTAGAAAAATTTGTGCCGACCACGCGAAAAAGGGTGCAAACCAAGAATCCCTGGTTATCGCGAGAAGTAGTGCGACTTAGTCGAAAGACCAACAAAATTAGAAAACAATACCGGGACTTTCCTTCCGCAACACGCATGTGCAAATTGACCGACTTACGCCCTCAACTTAAAGCAAGCATAAAAAAAGCAAAAGACTACTACTACAAAACTTCCATGAAAACATTCCTTCTTTCATCCCCGGCAAAGTTTTGGCGCCACTTTTCTCCGCGAAAGAAGCCACTTCAAAATCTATTGATAAATGGTGAACCTGTGTCAGACAAACTTACAATCGCGGAGTCATTTAACAACTTTTTTTGCTCTGTTTTCACAAACGACAACGGCAAAATACCAAACTTTGATGCTTTCGAGAGTCTCCCTCCGATCAACTCAATTTCAATATCAGAAGAGGGTGTGCTCTCACTTCTCTTAAATATCGACCCAAAAAAATCTCCTGGAATAGATGGGATACCAAACGCATTTCTTAAAAGGTATGCCGAGTGGTCTTCGAAGTACCTCACCGTTATATACAAAAAATCCCTTTTGGAATCACAGGTCCCAAAAGATTGGAAAAGCGGAAAGATCACCCCAATTCCTAAAACTGACAAGAAATTATTGCTTTCGTCGTATCGGCCAATTTCAATATTGTGCTCTTCAGCGAAAATCCTTGAACACATCATTTGTAAACATTTAACCCTTTTTCTTGAAGAGCACAACCTTATAGATTCACGGCAACATGGTTTTCGACGGGGACTTTCCACGACTACGCAACTCCTGGAAACGATTCACGACTTTACGGCAGTTCTAGATCAACAGGGTCAAATCGATGTTGTTTTTTTAGATTTTGAAAAGGCCTTTGATCGCGTTTCCCACCCTAAATTATTGCTAAAATTGCAGCCTATCCTAAAAAACGATTCATTACTTCGATGGCTACATTCCTATCTGTCTTCTCGATGCCAAAGTGTGAAAATTGACGATGTTTGCTCAAGTCCACGATCCGTACTATCAGGCATCCCTCAAGGATCTGTGCTAGGACCACTGCTTTTTCTCGTTTTTATAAATGATATCGCACAGAAAATACCGGTAAAAATGAAGCTATTTGCAGATGACTGCATTCTGTACCACGAAATTCATAGCCCCAATGACCAAGCGGTGCTCAATTCTTCTCTTGGTATAATCCAAACATGGTGCGAGACGTGGCAAATGCGTATCAACCTCAAGAAGACAGTGGCAATGACAATAACTCGAAAACGGCAACCCTTAAATTTTTCATACTCTATTACTGGTCATTCCTTATCATCTGTGCAGAGCTACAAGTACTTGGGTGTTCACCTCACTTCGGATCTTAAATGGAACGAGCACGTATCTTTCCTTCAGCAGAGGGCAACTCAGAAGCTTATGTATCTTAAAAGGTCATTGTCTAAAGCGACCCCGGAAATTAAACTATTAGCTTATAAAACCTTCATCCTTCCGATACTCGAATATGCGTCAGTTGTTTGGGACCCTTATACGCAAATTAACATTAACAAACTAGAGAGCGTGCAGCGTAAGGCCATTAGATTCGTCTACAACTCGTATAGTTGGCGTACGTCACCCAGTGCTCTTTTGAGAAGTGCCCAATTAGAAAGCTTGCAGTTGAGACGGTACTGGGACAGGCTCAAATTTATGTACTTACTTTACCACGATAAATTAGGACTTAACAAGCTTAAATACATACAACCAGTAACATTACGTCCGACACGGTCAAATCACACTAAGAAACTGAGCAACTTTTCGTGCAGAACAGATGCGTTTAAAAACTCGTTTTTCCCACGAACTGTTCGCGAATGGAACGCGCTTTGCCCCGATGTCATGGAATGTTTGACCGTAGATGCATTTATGTCATCTCTAAAAAAGGAAGCGCCGCCCTGAAGGTGTGCACAATTGCTATGCCTTTGTTCTTTATGCATTCTTTCATTGTAGGGCATGGTTTATCTTTGCTGGTTGAGACTTTGTATTTTTTGTTACTTTTCCTTGGGCTTCTTTTCTGATATATTCATTACAAGACTGTTCACCGCCTGTGTCGTCATTATCAGGACGAGGCCCCGCCTCTTGTGCAGACTATGTGTAGGCGCAGAAGACTGCGCACCTATTTCTTTGTACCTGTCTACTCCGTCATATCGTTCTTTTCTTGCGTGTATGATACTGCGCGCGTGAGAAACAAACATGCTGTTATGCTTCTTATTTACTTTTGCATTTCTGCACTGTTTTTGCTTGCAATCACCTGGTCATTCTGCAGCTTGTGCCTAACTTGGATTACTTATTAGTTTTGTCTGTATAGATTTTTCCTTTTTGTACGTATTACAATGTACACCCACTCCTGCCGAGGGCCTTTTGTAAGGCTGGCAGTATTCCTGAAATAAATAAATAAATAATTACAAGACCTGCTGCCCTTTCGTTAATGCTATAGTATTCTTCTATGTTGCCAGCTATGCTTTTATTGACTAGAAATCCCACTCCCAGTTCTCTTCTGTCCTCTAGACCCCGGTAAAATAAGACGTGCCCATTATTTTTCAGCACCGTGAAGGCTTCGCCTGCTCTCCTAACCTCGCTAAGCCCTCTTGCATCCCATTTAATGCCCTCTAATTCCTCGAACAACACCTCGAGACTCGCTTCGCTAGATAAGGTTCGCGCGTTAAACGTTGCCAGGTTCAGATTCCATTGGCGGCCTGTCCGGATCCAGGGATTCTTAGCACCCTCTGCTGCGTCACAGGTCTGACCGCCGCCGTGGTCAGTTGCTTCGTAGCCGCTGGGGACTGAGGGCCGAGGGTTAATTGGCGTATTCATGGGAGGTTGTGGCCGTTACTACACCAGGGTGGCCAATCCTGCTCTGGTGAGGGAGCGCATTGCCGGAAATGTTCGCCGGGGTCAGGCCGCACCCCAAGCCCCTTTGTGCAATTCCATCAATACGCGGATTTTTTTTTTATCCGGTGGGAATTGTCCGGCACCGCGATTCGAACCACGGTCCTTCTGCATGCGAGGCGGATGCTCTACCTCTGCGCCATCGCTGCTCTACTCATTCTTGTAGGGTTGCCGAAACCACGTGCAATGTCGACGAGGCTACGATATCAGATTTGTGATTAATTCTTTGCCATGCACTTGCCTACCGCTGCTTGGCGCAGTCTATTTATTTATTTATTTATTTATTTATTTATTTATTCAATCATTTATTCATTCATCTATTTATTTATTTAATTTATTCATTCCTTTATCTATTTATGCATTTATTTATTTATTTATTTATTTATTTATTTATTTATTTATTTATTTATTTATCTTTCTTGTATTTCTGTCTTTTGCAACATTATGGCAGGGTTGGTACGAATGAATAGACACAAACGGTAAGTGGCAAGAAGCAAATTAAGAAAAGAACCGAAACAAAGTACACACAATACATAACATTGATTACTACTGCGAATCTTGAAAAGCAGACAATAAATTTTCGTAACAGAATCTATTCATCTCGTACGTACTGTCTGCGTTTTTCTTTTTCTTCGGGGAATAATGTTTGATTTCTAGCACGCTTCAACTGCTGCTTACTACCTACTGCCGTGTTACGTGCTTGTGTTGTTCCCTCCAGCGACAGCAGAAATCAGGTACTGACAGCACCTGATTTCTCGGTTGCGCAGTCAAGCTCGTGCATGTCAGCCCTGTGCTCCGCTGACGTGCCATTCGAAACGATCTGCTCAGACGATGTCCCCGTGGGCGTTTCATTTTCCTTCATGTAACCAATGACTAACGGTAAATAAAAATGTATATCCATTGTCCTATTTCCATCTGCCTGAATTGGGAACCCGTTGGCCGCTTCGCACCATTTTTGGAAACTTTATTTCCATAAAGCGTTACTTCGACAGCCTCAGGGAGCATTCGCAGTCCAGATATCGACCCCACTGCAGTCGGCATACTTTGTCTCCCCATAGAAGGCGCTGCCTTTGCGCGGACAGCTCTGCCCGCCGGTACAGCGTACTTCGCAGGCGCACCAGTCTTGTGCTGATACTTTTTTCACTATTTCCCCACTCTTGATGGGTCTTTCCGTTACCCTTTTGTGCGCCGTTTCGGTCGATAGGTTCTTGCACTTAACCGATTACTGTAAGCGCGGGGATCCCACAACCTTTAAAGGAACGGAATGACGTGTAAGGATTTCGAAGAATTAATTGGGGGAAAAAGTTTTCTTGTTGGCTATTGCGCTTACGGGGGTATAGGGAAAGGACGGAGGGTTTGCCTTCACTTTTACTTGCCTTTTTAAGTTTTGTTTATTGCTCAACCAGAGATGTGAACAAAAAAAAAAATAACGAGAGGTAGGGATCAAAGACAGCGCTCACAAAGCTTTCACACCGTTCACAATTTCTCGCCAAAGAATCAAGTAATTTGTTCATGGTAGCGTAGCATAATTTTTCAGCTGTAAAATTGGATGAAATGTTGAAGGAGCTGACGCAAAAGTTTATTATGTGTTTCATGAAGCGAAACATTTTTTTGGAAATAAATCGAAAGCTGGGCTTTACCGGAGAATGCTGCTATTTCCTTTACACCTTTAGCGAACAAAGGTGTTACCTTTTTCTCGAGATAATCGATTTATTTCGCGCCAGCAAATGTCTGCCACATAATTTATGGGTGCGTGGGCGAACCGACGTCGAAGCGGTGCCTGCCGTTGCAACGTTTTTAACGTATATCCCCTGAATACTCTGAACCTCGCAACTCAAGCGGGATATCGTGAGCTAAACGCTCGGACATTTTTAAGCACATAGAATAATGGGCGCTTTCCCACATGAACTTCGTCGCTACCTGATATACAACGTTGGCTGTCGTCGCTGTTGGATATCCTGCCTCCACAGTTCTTTCGGTATGCAGAGTTGTCTTTTCAGTGCATAGCTTATCCCAATTCACGGGCTCACAGTTGTAGCGATCTTAGAGGAGGCAAGACCCAAGGATCGAGTTGCAGAATTTTCAGCAAAAAAAAATATTGGAATGTTCATTGGTGAACCATTAGGAATGTTTCAGCACCCTCTCCCGAATGTTCACGTGTGGATTCTCGTAAAGCGCCCAGGATAGGCCCGGCGCGCACGCTTCGCGCCGGCTTCAGAAGCCCTCGCTCGGCGTTCCGAGCGCGCCGTTTACCAGCCCCATCCGAGCACAAAGATTTGCGTTGTTCCCCGGTCTCAGTGGCCACCTTTGCTCGCATAGCTGCGGCATTGGGTGCCTGTCGCCCCTTTCGTTGTTCAGCAGTCTCGGCGTCCCGTCACCGTACTTCCCATTCCATCCTCGTTCGTTGCCTACACGGCCGTGCACTCGCTTCGCACCTCATTTAAATTGCGCATCAATGCTACCAGCGGCGACGCAACGTGTGCAAACATTGCGGAGCAAAGGGTACGGCAGCGGCGGCGCCGCCGCTTCTCAGTTTGGCGTCACTCCTGTCCGTGCTGATTGTCTGCCGCTTTGCTACGTCACTCGCCTCCGTATCAATCGCTCTCTACGTCACTCTTGCTCTTCCCCCCTTGTCGCTCCCTCTCCCTCTTTCGTTCATGAAACGACGCCGGTCATTTTTTGCCGACATGACCATTCTATTGTTGACGCACTTGAAGGTGTCAGCTTTACTACGGTTCACTGCGCTTCGCGACAGTGCCTCCTAGCCTCTTCAAAAGCGAGGATGGGCCTGGTTTAAAAGGCCATCCTGGCAACAGTAATGACTTCCTAGCCAGAACGCCCCGACGTTGCTGGCGCAAAAAGTTCCAGTTACAAAGCGTGATACCTTCTGCTTATACTTGTGTCTTCAACACAAGACGAGCAAGATTGTCCACGTGCGCAAATGCCTATATGGCGCCCACAGCAACTGCGCGAAGAAAATGCTCGCGAAACCCGATCACTTCTAACAAAACTTCAACATTCTGCGTGTATTCTTCCCTTGAATGGAAGAACGAATAGCGCGGATTTCAGAAAAGAGTGGCAAAAAAAAAAAAAAAAGGAGTCGCCCAAAGCAGAAACGCTTCAGTTCAAGTCACGTTCCTCCCAATTTTGCCCTTTGCAATCTTCTCCGTATATTCTTTGTGTACAACGCGAAGCGAATTGCAAATCGCGGCTTAAATGTCAAGAACCCCCTATAAATCTGCAGCCTTTTATATGGTTTCTTGGAAGTGGCTGCTAGTGTAACGCGGCGAACTTGCGAAGAGGATTCTGGGAACCCTTCGGGGTCCTTTCATTTCCTTAGCCACGCAGAGCGAACGCGTCTACCTTTTTGTCGTCTTTTCCTTTACCCTACCTTATTCTCAGTTCTTTGCCGTGGTGTCAGCTACCTCTGCTACCTTAAGAGTGCACGCCGTTAATTAAGAGAAACACCTTGATGCCTGAAAGACCCGGCGAATCCTTGAAGTTAATCCCTCCAGGGTCTCGACGGACGCGGAGCGCAGAGGAGTTCTCAGAGTGGTCCAGTGACGCCTGCCCAAGAGGCTCGTTTTCTCGTCACTCCCCTGAATTGCATAGGGAACGAAATATCCGAGGAAGGCAAGGAAAAAGAGACAAAATGCCACCATGCCTTTGTTGTTGCCAGTCCCAAGCAACAAGCTGCGTGGGCAGCGTTGGTTGTACGTGGAACGAACAATAAAATAAAGGCATTACGGGCGAGTCGGTCAAGTGGGAACGAGAGCTTCCGTATCTGCCGCGCACCTCTTTTGTGCTGAATGTTTACGTGGCCCTTTATTTGCATTTCGTCCGTTGTAGTCGCTTGTCCCAAGCTGCACTATCTTTTCTCGTAATTGATTTTAAGTGCAGACCACTTTAAGGGCCAGTCTTGTCGTCGTAGCTCGCTCGCTGGACCCAAGTACAGCCACACAGCGTTCTTTCGTCGCGGTGTAACCCAGAGGCTTCGAAAGTCAAGCGCTTTATTTCTTCGAAGCGTACGAAACTCGTGAACCGCTGGCGCTTGTCATACATCTCCCCGTTATTTAGAGCAAAGAAAACTGCAGGTACTTTGAGGCACCCGCGTTCATTTAGTTCGCAACGCTTGTTGGGTTGGTCTTTACTACAGTAAGCGAAAAAAAGTGGCAGTGCAACGCCGACGCGTGCGGGAGGAAAAGCAAGCACAAAAAATTGGCAGCGTATCTGCTCCTTTCGTTGCAAATGTCGACAAAAGACGACAGTCTTTATCGACTTTTGCCAAGTAAATGCCTCCCTTCGCTTTCCCGCTCACCTCTCATGTTGTTCCTCTTGCATCGCGCTCCTCCCAAGGTAAAGACGCCAAAGGTTTGCTTAAACCATTTTAAATTTACCGCATTCCACTGCTCCAGGCCGGGTGTCTCGATGCGAACGCTGCCGTACGGCGAAGACGCGCGTGAATCGAGGCGCCCTACTTCAGCGTTTATAGAACCGCGTTTCCCTACTCCACATGCGTTCCAAGCAGAGAGCGGAAGCTATCGAGTGGAAGTGGAACCTTTCGTAACTGTTGCCAATTGATTTTTATAAATGGCACCAGAAGCTATAGTGGCGCGAGCGACAGCAGGCGACGGCGGAGTGAATTTTTTTTTCTGCAGTTGATGAAGTATTTAATTTCGCAAAAATCAAGCATGTATGATTTTTTATAAAAGAACACTGCAAATTTCATTTCTTTATTAATTTGTTGTCTTATATTTGCGTAATGTCTTGTTCTTATTCAACAATTTTGACAAGTATGAACATTACACCGGACATAGACGGGTAGATTTAGCTGTGACTATAAAAGGCTATTCCGCAGGCATTGTTTTACTTTGGCCGGGTGGCTGAATCGACATACAGACAGACATACAGACAGACAGACAGACATACAGACAGACCAAAATTTCTGGGTTTAAATGCCCAAGAAAGACTATCGTCTTTAAAAGAACAGAACTCCCGCTGGCGCAGTTTCAGGCCGGGGGCGCGCGAGCACTGCGAAGGCTGGAAATTTGAATCGAATTGGGTGGTAGCAGTGAGAGGACAACGGCACTACAGCCAGTTATGGCGAATAACTGCTGTACACTTCCTACAGCTTTCACATTGAGTGGAGCGGCTTTAATTGTTTTGCTCAATAAAGCGGCAATCTGGCAGCATTGATCACATCTGTGGGGTTTGAACCAGTCAACAAAGTTTGCTCCGCTCGAGCCGACAGTGCCTGCCAGCGTTTTTTTTTATCTTTTTATTACTTTGCCTTTATCTCGCCTTTTCACGTTTTCGTACACAAACAGCGGAATGTGTATTTATAATAAAAAGTGCCCAGTTATGAACTCCTAGTTATGTGTATACGTTTTTTTTATACCTGAAAAGTGTCTAAGGTTTTCTTCGCACTAAATAATGTTGGTATGTATGAATTCTGCCACCGGAGCTAGTACTTTGGAAAGTTATTGCTTATGCATGGTCCCTGTTCATGGTCTCTGTGAGGGACAGACGCTTTGTGCAACACTATGCGATCTCTCGCGAGTTGCAACTTAAAAAGAAAGCTAGAAAATTGACGCCAGGTAACCCGCCAGAGCTCCTGAAGATACGCCCCGCAAATAAAAGTTCGTTACAAAAAAACAGAGAGCCGGAACTCGCAATATTCGTATAAACGTTTGGAATCTGAGGCGATGCGATGGTGACCAAAATAAGAATTTAGTAGTTTGGATGGATTTTGATATTGCTCACGTTTATGACACGTCGTACGGGTTCTCAATTTCGTTTCGGATTTCACAATACCGTCTCGAAGTTTTCACCACATCTGTTCATCACAAACAAAAACACATTCAGGCACTGATGTGCGTGCTTGGATTTCCATCAGGGCTACTTGAGCTTGACGAAATCGGATCAAGTAATTTTTTGTTTTCATTTGTTTTCGCTCGCTTCACTCAGTCAGTGTGGTCCTTCATGCCTCAGTTCTAGCAAGTCGTGAATAATTCATCAAAAGCTGTCACATCAGTCAGCGTAGAACGATGTGGCGTATACGCAACTTTATTGATAATAAAAAAAGCGTGTTTCGACTGGCAGTGATGTGGGCTTCCATTGCGTATATCAATTTTCGGCTGTGTCGTCTTGAAAATTCAAGTCCCATGGCCAAAGTTTCGCCCCTGTCATCTTCATCTTGCAAGGATTGACGTGGGAAGAATACGAAAACCTGGTTAGACATTCCAAAAACGTTCATTTCGTCAAGGTAAGTTCAACAAAAAGGCTCGAAATATTTTGCGCTGCCTAAGCGTCACGTGCCACCCGAAGGCGTTTATGCTTCCTTATGCGCCGACTTCTCTACTTTTAGAGAGACGCAGCACTGCGTTTCTTATGTTTGATCCTTTTTAAACTAGATACAACCGCTTGGTCCGGCGCTGGATATGCGATAAGGAAAGGGGGAGATGAGGGCCGGGACAGGGGGTGTTTTTCTTTTCCGCCAATATCTGCAGCGTTTATCTATGACTTCTATCTTCACTATCTATGAATTCTACAGGTCAGAGCTAATATATGTGCTGGTAGAATACGGAGAGTGCGTTTTCTTGCTTACTTTTTTTTCGAAGGTTTGTTTCTCTCTCACCTTCTCCAATCTTCAGTAACGCCCTTGTAACCAAGAATAACATAAAAGAAATGCGAATTCAGCCCCTCCTCTGCTAGTGCCCTCACCTTGACGCCCGTCGCGCCTCTGTCATCAACGCGCTGAGAAGACTTAGACTACCACACTCCACACTTCAAGAGGGCCTCTTCCCAAATGGAGCGTACTCCACCCGCCTCAAAGTATCCCTCATCGTCAAATTCGTCCAAGCCTCCAGTCTCTCTGAACTCCTCTAATTCTACCCCACCTACCCTCCCACCGCCTCTTTCCACCCCACATTAAGATCACACCCCACCACCCACCCCCATTCACTTCTTCCTGTCCGCCCTCCCCTAACCCATCAACCCAGTTAAGGTGTCCTCTATGAGAGACAGTTACCGGGTTTTTCCCTCACTTCCTTCGATCTTTCTAATAACCACTAACAACAACAATCTCAACCTGCGGTGATTTGTTTTAAGTCTTAGTTATAACTGTCATCACGAAGCCTCTGGTGTGATGCCCCGCCAATCACCGACCACGCTTCTTGTCGAGGTGAACGAGACGCTACGTTAGGTAAAGCACTCCTGCCTTCGACAACTTGCCGGGTCAGGTGTCCTCTCACGCTCGGTGTCGGTTTTCGCGCATCGACCAAGAAAGTGGCGGACGCATATTACGCGAACGACCTCCTGTCGCCCCTTACTGGGTGATAAGCCTTACGTAAGAGGTGCCAGTTGCATCACCTCCTTCAGTGGCTAAATGAGGCGACTGGCACGAAGCGCGCCTGGAATTTACGTCTCCAGGCAGCGGCTAGGGTTTCCTAACCGAGTACAGGCTAAGCTTTGCGGCGTCGAGTAACCGCGGACAAATGTCCGGGCCTGACTTCGTAGTTAATCGCGTAAGCGAGCGCCGTGGGTAAAGTGACAAAAATAGTAGCAGCACTTCGAGGAACGGGGTAAATTGGCGAGTGCTACGTGCAGGGATACGCCCTATTTAACGGGTGGTGGAGTAAAATGAGCCTCGTGATATGCCGGTGCACATGGGATCGGGCAGGTTGTCAGAGCTGACCCCAATCACGAGAGAGAAATTCGGCACAGGATAGGTATGGGCTGGAGCGTTTTCGGCAAACACTCTCAAATAATGAAAAAGGAGTTACGTCTGTCACTCAAAACGAGAAACCAATGCATCCCGCCGGTGATGACATATGGAGCGGAAACTTGGCGCCTTACTGAATAACTAGAAAGCAAACTTTGGTTGGCTCAACGGACCATGGAATGAATAAATGACTGGAGTAACACTTAGAGACAGGAAATCAACTTCCTGGATCAGGGAGAAAACTGGAGTAGATTTTATCGTAGTTTTTATTTTTATCAAACAAAGAAAAAGAAATGGAATTGGCCAGGCCATGTAGTGAGATGAAACCAACCGGCGCACCACCAGGGCAACAAAGTGGATACCGGGAGACGGTTCTAGAAGATAGGGAAGGCCAATAACTCGGCGGAGGGACGATATAAGGAAATGGACTCGAGCAGCGCAGGACAGCAGCGGTTAGAGGTCAATGGTAGAGGCTTTGCCCCTGCAGTGGGTTTGCGAGTAGGCTGGCAATGATGGTGGTGGTCTGCGAGACGTCGGGACAATGCGTGTGTAAGGCCTGCTTCGTACACGGAAGAAAAAGCCGATGTCTGTGATTCTGCCAGGCCCGCGTTTTTGAGGAACCCATGATGTGACTGTAAACAGTTTCACTGCAAACGGAGAACATTTGCTTAGCACTGAGTGCGAGGAACGGAACGAGCAATGGAACAGAAGATGATAGGTGTAACATTAAGGGACAAGAAGAGAGCGGAGTGGGTCAGGGAACAGACGCGTGTTAAGGACATATTAGTAGAAATTAAGAAAAATAAATGGACGTGGAGAGAGAGACGAGAATTCTTTAATGTGGGCTGGAGAGGTCAGCTCTGCTAGCGGCAGTGCTTGCTACTCCAGATGGGGGTGATTACAATGCAGTGAAGTGAATGTTAGAGATCGGGAAAGCAACAATCGAGAGAAAACAAAAGTCAAATATGAACATTACACCGGACTTAGACGGGCACATTTAGCTGTGACTATATAAGACTATTGCGCAGGCATTGTTTTACTTTGGCGGGGTGGCTGAATCGAGTCACAGACAGACAGACGGACAGACATACAGACATACAGACAGACCAAAATTTCTGGGTTTGAGTAGCCCAAGAAAGACTATCGTCTTTAATAAAAATGGCAGGGTATAAAATGCAAGAAAAAAACTCGAAATAAAGTTAAGTAAAAGAAAAAACAGAGAGAATGGAGCCCAGGAAGCGCAGAGCGCCTAACAAGAAAAATGAGTCAAAGCGTACACAACGACGCAAACGCGTACAGACATAGCCATGCGCACAATGGAAGAATTACAAAGTTTTGTCTAGTTCAGAATCTCGCAAAAACGCTGAAGAATTTTTGTCCCTAAAGATAAGACATTGTTGTTGTCCCAGGGTCCACGAAAGTGACACAACTGAAGGCTTGCTCCACGTCGAACATGAGACGGGCATCTCGCCGCTGTTACTCGCGCAGCGGAAAATCGCGGGCATATACACAACAAGCGCTCGGTAGTCTCGCGCACCGCGCACGTGGGGCACAGTGGTGAATCTTCCCAGCCTATTTTGAACTTGAAGCTTCGGGTGTAAGCCGCGTTGAGACGCAAACGATGAAATACACCTTCAGACGCTTTGGTTAGGTCGGGCGGAACACGGAATTCACAGAAAGGGTCAATTCCAAGCAGAGATGGATATCCGCTGCTAGGGTGCTGCCACTTCAACATTTGCTCACTCCAACCAGTTCGATAGATAAGGGCACAACCATTCTCTCGAGAGAAAGGAAGCTGTGTCGTGTTACGCAGAGAGTGGCCAGCGCTGGCGGCTGCATCAGGCATTGTATTTACTTCTATTCCCGAATGACCAGGCAGCCAGCGATTGAAGCACGATGTGATGGCCCGCGCGCACTACCGCTGTGTGAATTTCACTGATTTCACACACAACCTGACTGCAGTGGTTGGACAGCCTTCTTAGAGCTTCCAAAGCACCCCGTGAGTCTAAGATCACCCATCGTCGAGCATGATGCAGCCGTTACAGCCGCTAGTTCAGTAGCGGTGGATGATGCTTTGTGGCTAAGTTTTTTCCTGATTGTGCACTGGACCGACGGAATCCACACGCCAATGGCAGATGATTCTGCGGTCACCGAGCCGTCCGCATAAACGTGCGTGTGGTTTGCGTACGCGGTAAATAAATACTCAAGTGTGAAAAACTTCAGTGCAGGTGCGGGCATGGGCGACGTTTTGCTTATTCCGGAAATTTTCGTTTTTATATTCCATGGTGCGAGTATCCAAGGTGGCAATGCTGGCTTGACAGGTAGCTGAAAATTTGCTGGAAGCAAGTCTTTTACATGCGATGCAGTGATGGCTGCCAGATGATGCGCATGGCATCGAGTGACATGGCGTAGAGACGTTCGAAGACACTCTTGATGTCAGTGAAGCACTGACGCAGAGAGGCAACAAGCTCCCGCAGTGTTCCAATTCTCGATGTGCATTTGGGAAGACCCAGGCACACGCGTAGAGCTCTCGCCAGCACTGAATCTATGACCTTGCTGAGCACGAGGTCGCGGGTTCGATTCCCGGCCGCGGCGGCCGCTTTTCTGATGGAGGCGAAAAGCAAAAACGCCCGTGTGTACGAGATTTCGGCGCACGATAAAGATCCCCAGGTGGTCAAAATTAATCCGGAACCCTCCACTACGGCGCGCCTCATCGCCTGCGTTGCGTCGGCGAGTTAAACCCCACAATCAATCAATCAATCGAATCTATGACCTTCAAATTTGTAGAAGACAGTTGATGCAGGGCCGGCAGGCTGTAGCGTAAAAGGCCGAGAAAGAGTGCTTGATAGAGTCCAAGAAGAGAGGACACGGAGCATCCTCAAGATTGTCCACTCAGCATGCGCAAACTGCAAACGAAAGACAAAAGCCTTTCTTTCAACTGCCGAATACGGGGAGTCCAAGATATCGAGCGGTCAAAGACGACGCCGAGAAATTTGTAGTGTTCGACATAGGTATATGCGTACCTTCTACACTGAGCGTATATCGGGAGACGTCACGCCGTGTGAACGCAATTGGTGCACACGTCTGAGGGGAAAATATCAACCCGCAGCATCTCGAATACTTTCGCATCGCCAGGATCGCTCTGAAGTGCGGCACGAATATTTTGGCGGTTTTTGACTGAGGCCCAGATGCAGATGTCATCTGCGTACAGAGAAATATTGACGCCTTGGGGAAGAACTGTTGGCAAGCGTATAAACATATGCTGAAAAGAGTCGGATTTAAGATGCCGCCTTGAGGAACTCCATGAGTGACAGGATATGCTCGGTCGTTGCGCCATCACTGGTGTCCATATAGAGGTACCGATCTTGTAGGCAATCGCAGAGCCACTTGAACAGACGTCCTCGCAGCCCTATGAACGTCATCTCTCTTCGGATAGCTTCGTGTGCCACGCTGTCAAACGCTGCCTTGTCGTTAAAAAAGACGGCTATGGTGATATTTCCAGCTGCTTTTTGTCGCGAGATATCCACCACCAAGGAAAGTATGTTATCTGTGCTGCTTCGTCGTCTCCTGAATCCAGACATCTGCGATGGATAAACGCCTCGATTTTCGCGGTCCCAAGCAAGCCGTTCTAATACCATCTTCTCCATCACCTTGCCTGTACAACTTTAAAGTGCAATTGGCCGGTACGAATCTATATCTGTTGCCGGCTTGCCTGGTTTAAGGACCGCTGCGATCTGGACTATTTTCCAGCTGGCCTCAAGGCGCCCCCTCTGCGACGATTCGTTGTACTCAGGGAGGAGCTGATGAAGAGCTTTTAGGCCCAAGTAGCGTAGAGCCAAATACGTGGTACCATCAGCGCCAGGGGAAGAAGACAAATTGAGATTATTCAATGCCTGTTCATCCATCAGCGTTGCATTTGTGGTGGAGTGGCGAAACACGGACACCTCCGAGATCACATCGTTGCAGAGCGGGGTGGTGATCTTCATGCAAAATTCTTCTGCAACAATCACTTCACTAACGCCCTTCTGAAGAGCAACCGTTGAGAACGGGTGAAGCGGACTTGACGGGGTTCTTAAGGTGCGAAAAATTAGCCATATACGTGTTAGTGGCTTTCGTGGATCCAGCCGAGAGCAGAACTGGCTCCAGCGCAGTTTAGCGAGCTTGTGGATGTGCTTTTGGACATGTTTCTGCGCACGTCTAGCAGCTCGAATGTCGTCCGGAGACGATGTCTTGCGGGCTCGCCGCTCTGCTCTCCTGCGGAGGGCGTGAAGGCGCTCGTACTCACTGTCTATTGCTGATACCTCTTTGGGAAGCAAACAACGTCTCTTGGACGTAGCCCTATCGTTAGAGACAGCGTCAGCAAACTTTTCATGTGTGGTAAAAGTCGCACTGCCATCCTCCAGGATACCTCTAAACTTCTCCCAATTCGTGCTGCACGCTGTGAGTTTTTGCGGACCACAACCAATTCCCTTGATTACTGTGTAAGTTGGAAGATGGTCACTGCCGAAGCTTTCCACATCAGCAAACCACGACGTGGATGTCACCAGGGAGACAGAAATCATTGTCCCATCCAAAGTACTTGATGTTTTTCCACGGAATAATGTGGCGCTGCCCGTGTTTCGGATGTGTAATCCGGCATCGCTAGCGATGTTTAGAAGGCGGTTCCCCCGAGGTGTTGTTTTCCTGCCGCCCCAAGCCGGGTGATGTGCATTGAAATCACCCGTAAGAACATGCGCTGATGGCGTGTTGACCAATATGGAGTGCAGACGCCTGGCGTCAAAGTTCGCTCGCGGTAGTATGTGGTCTGTGATGACTGTAAATTTCACGTCATTATGTTTCACCGCGGCCGCGACGTACTCATTAGAAGAGTGCGAGGGCACACTGTGAACAACAAATGTCAGATCATTTCGAATCGCCAACAGGACTCTGCTTCGGCCCCGGTCAGTCATGCATTCCAAGAGCGAATAGCCAAAAATCTGAACCTGAGCGTGCAGGTTAGGTTCAGATATTAGAGAGTTTTAGCTGACCGTTTTCGACGCTCCGCTCCGGTATCGGCGGCCCGCTCAGCGCAACCGGAGCCAATGCCGTTCGCGGCCAAGCGCGCCACGCATGCGCAATGGCGCTTCCGCTTGCTATCGGAGCGGAGCGGGCCGTGAAAGACGGTCAGCTAAAACTCCCTATTGCAATTATTGGGAAACGGTGCTTGTTGAAAAATTGCCGGAGATCAGATAGTCAGTCGGGAATTTAGTCCGCAGGCATTCCATTGAAATATGGTAGCCTGGTTCCGGATATTTTGTAGCCGCATTGTAGTGTCAGTGCTTAATGCCATTGCTGCATGAAAGGAGCAACTACATCAAGTAATGTTAAGATTGCACGCACCACTGGAGACGTGAAAGGAGCCAAGAGAGGCCGTACAGCATTCAGCAGCATTTGCCACGAGGAGCTTGAGGTGTGAGTGGGCTGCTCTTGCTGCCGGCTTGTTGGGGTTCGACGAGGACCGTTGCACGCCAGCCGTAGTAGTGTTGAAGTCTGCGGAGCAGAATCCACGCAAGGAGCAGATGAGGCGATTGAGGCTCCACTATTGTCTAATCGCTGAGCCGGAAGCGGTGGGAAGTCGGCGAAATCATCGACTGCAGCCACCTTGGGTTGTTGATCCCGTTTCTTCCCTTGGGCCATCTTGGTGCCACGGTGTTTGGAGCCTTGACTAGTAATGACAGCTTCTCTTGCTGCCTGGTAGTCAACCTTGTTCAGACTCTTATACTTGTAAATGGTTCTCTCTTGGCGGAGGGCTGGAAAGGAGGCATGGGCAGCTTCGTGACTTTGTCAACAATTGGGGCATCGTATTTCGTCGGACTTGCAGTCAGTACGATCATGGTCGGCTCCGCACCGGGCACACCGGACTTTGCGGTTGCATGTGCCAGCTATGTGTCCGAACCGTTGGCATTTACAGCATTGCTTCGGTTTTTCTGTGTATTCATACACTTTATACCGAGTGTAGCCCAAGACAACATGTTCAGGCTTTGTGTCAGTCTTGAGGACGATGTAAATTGTTTCCGACGTTTTTCCCAGGCGACGTACTGATTTCACTGGCGTCCGTTGTAGCAGGTGCTCTTTTATTTCAGCCTCGGTGATCGCGGTGGTTTATAGGCTTCAACAGCGATGCCCATGAGAGTGGTGATCTTGAATAAACATGCTGTAGAATCGATGTTTCTCGTGTCAACCGCAAGGAAATTAAGCCTGAGATTCGGTCGCAGCTGTGCCATGCCATCGGGGGCCATGAGTTCGAAGCTAGCTTTCAGCTGTAGTGGGTTAAACCGAGTGACAATCTTCTCAGGATCTTTTGGCTTGAGTACCACAGTGAGGCCGTGCTTCGGTACGTTCACGTGAAGTGTTGTTGTCCCCGATGGGCAGAGAACCCTTCGATCCCCGTCGACGTCGTTTATTTAGAACTAGTTGAAATTCACCACTGTCGGTAACATCCATTTCTTCACCATCAGCGGGTGAATAAATGATGGTACCAGAAGAAACAGAACAAACCGACTCTGAGTCCGCCATCGCATCTTCATGGGGAGAACCAACATGCACAACCATCAGCTGTGCCTGCATCCCGACTCCTGCAGGCAGCTCGCCAGGAGCAATTTCAGTCGACATGACGTGAGGTAGAACAGGCTGCGTCAAACCTGCAGGAGGCTGCGCAGGGTACCCGGCTGAGGCAGAGGTTATGACCGGTAAGCCTATTGCGAGCAGTCCCGGTAGGCAGGCCGAGGAGCGACCCAGGCGGTGGGTCCGGACCGCTGGCCCCGGAGAGCCCGCGGGCAGAATAACAGGCGGCAAGTCGTTTCCTACCTAACAGCGCAATCCTTTAAACACCACAATAATAAACTCAGAGGGCAGCGCAGCGGACGAATCTCCAGTGGGCTGGGCATGTAATGCGAAGGCAAGATAACCGTTGGTCATTAGGGGCAACAAAGTGGATCCCTAGAGAAGGCAAGCGTTGCAGGGGGCGGCAGGAAGTTAGATGGGCAGATGAGATCAAGAAGTTTGCGGGGATAAATTCGTCGCAGTTAGCATAGGACCGGGGTAATTGGAGATTAATGGGAGAGGCATTTGCCCTGCAGTGGGCGTAGATAGGCTGCTGCTGCTGATGATGATGAGTGCGAAGATTAACGCGGTACTTTGCACAGACGTTGCATTTCACTTGTGCACAGACGGATTCAAGGAATGCCCCTTTTTTACCTGGTTAACACACACACTCTTTTTCTCATCTGTTTCTCGCCGAAAGCCAGCCAACTGCCGTCTCTTCCCCGCTCGGTATGTTAAGTAACATTAGCATTTTTAGAACCGGATACCAGTCACCTCTACCGCCAATGCACACCTCACGCGCACTTTGTCTAGTTCAAGTTTCAGCTGAATGCTCTGCTCATCGCTCCCTCCCTCCGGACAAAAATGTACGTTTCGCACTCTTAGAAGCACGTGTTGCTTTTCTTGCTTTATTCTTCCCTCCGTTGGTGCGGGGATTGTTATCAGCACCGATGACTCCAATTACGTCTACATGGAGCGCTACGGGTGCGTGTTTTCGCACTTACCATATAAATACTTGTTTAAAGACGGCATGTGTTTAAGCGAACGTTCTGTGCATTTGAGAATGTGCATTTGCACCTACGAAAGTGAAATACAGTCGAACTTCATTATAACGTAGTAGTAGCGCGGCAGCAAATCAGTTCGTTATAACCGATATTCGTTATAACAGTAGATGTAAAAAGTGGCTATAACAAATCGACAATTGGGCTCGCGCAAAAATACTTGATACAAAAATACATTTTTTGAGGCTTCGAACCCACTATACTCGTACACAAGGTAACCGTTACCTTTCTCCTTGTTGCATTTCGAGCTCAATGAACCGGAACATGAATACGTGAAATTACAACAGAACAGGGTTCACTTGACAAAACAGGACTTTTATTTGATGAAGGATGTGATCTTCGTCTGGTGGATACTCACAGCACTGAGCAGGATGAAGTTTTCCACAGTATTCACGAACAAAAGGGCATTTGTACTTCTGCAGTTTAGGACTAATTTTTTTTCGATTAGCTTCTCAGCCTCCTGGTCAAATATTTCTTCTTTATATCCGATATCGTGTGGCCCTCACGGTTTCAGTTTTGTTATAAAGAATAAGTGTCATTGAAATAAAGGGTGACCAACCAATGTCTGTATATAGTTCGCTATAGCCTACAATTCGCTATATCAGTGTTATAACGAGGTTCAATTGTAATTGAACTTCCGGAATTTTTAGGCGACTTGAAATTGGAACCTACTCTCACACGAAAAACTACACATGATATATTTACCGATAATGGGGACACAACAAGTACTGCTGACAGTGTGTCGGCGCGCATTTTTGTTGATTTTGTATTTATCCACGTGGCAGGCGTGTTCGAGGAATTCTGCACCTCAGTTGACAACCCCACAGGGTTTGTTACGAACCCGCCTACGGGTGCACAGTTGCAGTTCATCTTTCGTCAGTAGGGGTAGCTGGAGCCACACGTGATCGCTCGCGAAATGGGGCATAAACTGTAGGCCGTGCGCTCTCGGGCGTTCAGTCATGCAGGCACAACTTCCACACACCGCGCAGAACGCGCGCGAGCTATGCGTGCATGGCAGCGCCAGCCGTCAAAGAATGCACGCACCCACACGCTCATCTGCGGGCGGCGCATGCAGTTTGTCAAGGGGACGATGAAATGCGCCCGTGTCTTTGAGCAGGCCGAATCGTGGTGGGACCCGCGTATTGCTATGGCAGAGATGGATGCGTACGCCGTGCAGCCCCGTGAGAGATGCGTGGGCAGTGTGCGGGCTGGCAAGGGCGGTGGCAAACACGAGGGCCCACTACAGCAGCGTCCGGGGCGGCGGAGGGCTAAGTGGGACGCAGCTTGCACGGCCTCTTGTTGGCGTCAGGACATTGCACTCGGATGTGCCCGCCTGGCAGGTGTGCGGCTGGCGGCGGAAGGCCGTCTGCGGAGCCGCCATCCGCCGGTGCAAATGGGGTCTGATTAGGCTTAGAAGGGGGTGGAGACGGAATATATACGATTATGTAGTCGGATTGGAAAATGTAACAAGATACCTGTTCTAACGTTTCTGCCGGGGAACAGTGCTTTTTCATCTCTGAGAAGGGCTGCTCTCCCGGCAGAAACGTCGGAATAAACCTTATGTATTTTCCTGTGACTATTTCATCATGCAATTAACCGAAGAGCCATATATATATATATATATATATATATATATATATATATATACACAGACATATAGACAGAAATAAGGGTTGGAATTGAAGAAAACCTCGGAAAGCGGAAAGCAAAGGGGAGAATGTAACTTTGTCACTATGGCGTTCGAGGTATTGCGTTGAACCTATTGCGGAGTTATCTGAGTAATAGGTCCCAATATGTTCGAACAAATAACATCTCCTCTGATATACAAGTGGTTAAGCATGGTGTCCCACAGGGATCAGTACTAGGGCCGTTATTATTCATTACATATATCAATGACTTAGCCGGCATACATAACTCTCCCGATCTGGTAATGTACGCTGATGACACTAATCTTTTCTTCTCTTTCTGTTCATTACTGGTGCTTCAAAATATGGTCAATGCTTATTTAATCAACCTTCGTGATTGGTTACACAAGAATAAGCTTAGTTTAAATATGAGTAAAAGAAAATATATTATTTTCAAGCCCAACAACACCGTGGAAACTGATTGTATACATATTCATTATGACAGTATAACAATCAATCAGGTTTCTTCCCAAAAATTTTTCGGCGTGTGGTTTAATGAAAATCTTTCGTGGTCTGTTCATATTTCCAAACTTGCTTCTGAACTAAGTAAAATTGTTGGCCTATTTTATAGGATTTCTAATCTACTGCCTGTTTGGTTAAACGTGTCTATGTATAATGCCCTGTTTTTTCAAGACTTTCTTATTGTAATCTTGTTTGGGGTATGACCACGTCTTCCAATTACCAAAAATTACTTTTAACGCAAAAAAGAGCCTTGCGGACTATTGAGGGATATTATGGCGCACCACAAACTTACGTGCGCAACCATTGTTTGTTAAACACTCCATATTAAAAGCCGACCAAGTGTATTATCTGCGGCTTCTTCAATACATTCACCAGAATCGCTTGTACTCTGTTCCTGATAGCAACATAGGTTACAATCTTCGTGTGGTAAAACTAAGAGTTCCGCGAACGCGAACAAATTATGAACAAAAACTGAGTTGTCAAGTACCCAACGCCCTAAACAAAGTCCCCTTTCCTGATGAGTTTTTTTCTATATGGAAACATGTTCAAGAAAAAGACTAAACAACATCTGATTGAAGGTGAAATTCTAATGTAAAAATGCAATTTACCGTCTTCAATATATATGCGTATGTGTAAGTCTGTGTTTACATGGATGTAAGTGTATATATCTATATTTCTATCTTTTTCACACAAGTACTTAAGTCGAATGATTTACTTTATTTCATCCGTATGTACGAAACTGTACTTGTACAAGTATCAATTTGTATTTGCCCATGATTGTGCACATGTTTTGTATTCTAGTAAGTGTTACGGCTTATATATTAGATTTGTATTTTGATTGCTGCCCCTTCTATGTATTAAGTGTTTTTGCGTTTGTATCTGTACAACTTACAGGCTTAGGGTACTGAGGCCTCGTCAGGCTTAACCGCCGTTTGCCTCGGTCCCCTCTTTTCTATGAAAAAAAATCGAAAATGCCTGGCGTGGTATATATATATATATATATATATATATATATATATACACACACACACCTGCTGTGCCTTCTGTGTACAGTGTCTAGTTTGACAACGGGGTGGAGGCATAGAAAAAAGTAATAACTGCCACCTTTTCAGTCTTGGCTGCCTTTTTTGCAATCTGCAGTACTCGGAACCGCTATGGAAACATAGAACAAAAGGGAGGAGCTTCGCGCCGGTCTTCAGTGTCTCGCATGCGTAATCATGCGAACGGCAATTAAACTTCGCAGTTCGAAATCTCGTACTACGGATGCCCTACAAGAATTCTGCCAAATGAAACTGCGCGGAAATACGATTGTGTCCAACTTTTCAGTACCAACTTGCCTGGTTACTGCAGCCAGTGAAAAGTTAATTATTCAATTTTAGTTAATTAAGCCACCGGCATCAATAATTACCACCTACTTTTGTGTCCCCCTGGCTGCAAAACCTCACTGTAAAGGGGTTCTTCACTTAAATCTAAGCGCCTAAAATTTTGATCACCCTGTATTGTATATACCTATGTATATGATTGTGTGTGCGCGGGGGGGGGGGGGGGGGGGGGGCGGTGTGTGGAACTTACGGCCCCACAAACCATGAAAATAAGTAAGAATGATAGGAGTACCGCGTAGGGATGGGATAGGAAACGAGTTTCTTGAATTTGGTTGCAAGCTGGGATGGAAGATATCCTAGTCCAAGTTAAAAGGAGTTGAGCCGGGCTGGGCACGTATACAGTGCGGGGAACAGAAAACAGGTGGACCATTAGGCTAGCGAAATGGCTACGAAGAGACGGACTAGATATAGGACACCGATAACCCCATATTCGGACGAGATAAGGGAGTTTTGGGACAAAGAACGCATTCACGTAGAGAAGGCGGAGCAGTTGGAATTCAATGGAAAAGGCCTTCATCCTGCAATGCACGTAGAAGAGGCTGATGACGCCGACGATGATGGGGGTGATAATGTGACACGATTTTGACGCCATCATTGCTTCCCCGAGTCCAATTTCATCTCGCAACTTTAGGCGCCCTTTCTTGCACTCGGGAATTCAAGTGCAGCTACTATGTGGATTATTACGTTACACAAGAGTAAGGAAAGGGCAAGAGCTATCTACAAAATATGACGTGGCCGTGGCAACGGAGTTTGTGAGCAACAGACGTGCACGCAAACAGGAATAATGCTAGGTGTGCAAGCACGATGTTCAAGCGCAGCGAGGCAAGCATGGTCACCGTAAAATAATGGTGCCCAACTGCAGAGGAAAATCTACTTGAGCGAGCTGAGCAGCGAAGGCGCTGGGCGTTCCAGCACAAGGTCGGGGGTTTGACTCCCGATCGCGGCGGCCTTCTTCTCTTACGGAGGCGGAGAATGTAATATGACGCTCGTGTGTACGCGATTTCAGCGCACCTGGAAGATTAGCGGGTGGTTTAAGTTAATCCTTAGCTCAGGATCCAAAACGGTGCGTCGTGCAGCACGGCGCCCCCAGTCGAAGCTTCTGGAAAGTAATTTTATCGGGGAGACTTTAACAGCGGTACTGTTGTTACTGGGCGTAAGTTCGCCGTTGCAGGAAAGAATACCAAGGAAATGGCAAGCGATGTGAGCGCGTGCCTCGCGGCGGCCGCTGAATCCCCGCTCGCGCAGTAGCTTTAGCAAAAAAAAAAAAAAAAAGAACTCCAGCGTTGTTGTCAAACCCTACCGCGCATGTAAAAAGACTCCAGCGCTAATGCTAAGAATGAAAAGACCCTGCTTGGGTGAGGTCACCGCGGACGCCGCATTCTGTAGCAGTTGTAATGGATAATTGGAGACATTGCTACGAGTGTGCCAATCCTCGCCGAGACGGTCGACTTGCACATCCCGCCGCCGCTGCCTGGAGTGGATGGCAAAGATCTGGTGGCAGTCTACAATGCTGAGGATGAAATTGCATCCACCACTCGCCGCGAAGAAGACGACGACTTCTTCGATGCATATGACGCGACCATTGCTAGCACCGCAACTATGCAAATAAACAATGATATTGAAATTTCATTATGTGCCGGCAATGGTCACCTATAAGCAGCTTCGCCATTCAAGTCTCGCGCGTGAGTGCAAGCTTCCTTGAATTTCTTTCTTATTTTACTCAAAGATTAGAAAGAAAACCACGCTAACTTAAAATAGGTGACGACAATGCACCTGTACGAAATAAATAACTACTAGAAAAAATCAGACCATGACATGAGCGATTCGCGCGTACTATGGCGCCTTGGGGAGCCTAGTAATTACAATCGCCGGTGCCGACACATGCATTGTCAGCGATGCGAGACTGGCACACCTGCCACGGCACCGCGGAATTTGCGGGCCACTGCCGCCCAACGCAGACACTGTTCACGTCTGCGGTCGCGCTGCTGTCTTTTCTGCCCTTTCATAAGCTTCGCGGCACGTTCAAAACGAAAAAAAAAAAAAAACAGAGTAATGAATTCTGAGGTCCCCCCACACGCTAGCGACGATGTCGTCTGGTGGGAAACAATAAAGCACGCCGCGCTATGGGCCGCCCTCTCGTGTAATGTAGTTGTTATTCGTTCTACCCTGCGTGCTTACCAATACCACGACGAGGCAAGGCTCGGGCACGCTTCACCGTGAGAGCTAGCATCTCCGTAATCCGCCAACCTGACGAGCCGCGAGGTAAACAGCTTGGCGAGCGGCGGCGTGATCTTTAGGGGACGCCTGCCAGAGGGCACTGAGTCAGAAGCCGGAGCTTACGGGACCTCGTCATCTAAGCGGCGTACTCGCTGACATGCTCGCGCCATTACCCAGTGGAGCGTTTTCAATAGCACCGCATAAGCAAAAGCGGAGCGCCATGACAGGCGAACGAGTTTCAGCGGAGGGCCCGCCGCGTAATGGCTGGTGGCTCTGCAGGAGCGCCTGCACTAGCAACGCAGCGAGCCAAGCCTACTAGGCCGCACTAACGTCACGTTGGCGGCGACAAGGCTCTTTTCCTTTTTCGCGCTTTCCGCCGGCCATCGGACGTGACTTTTTAATGGAACTAATGAACCTTGCCTGCGCGCGCAGCCGGCCGCTGCGCAGGCGTCCACAGCACCTCTCGCGGGACTCCGACATTTTTTATTATGCGTGCTATTTCGCCAATCTTATATACTGCGGGTATGCGATTCGGTAGCTCGCTTTGTTCGCTACTATAGGTTCTCAATTAATCAACTGAAAGCTCGGCATGAAAGGATTCCTAAATGGCTCGAGCGGTGCTCCCTTTGATGCGCGCGAAGACATCGGCGCCGAGCCTCTGAAGCCTTCCGAATGCGCGCACGGCATTACAATTTCGTAAAGTTCTGCCTCATGAAAAGCACCGCCATTCAGTATGATGAAGCAACTGCTTTTCACACGAGATACTGGGAATGCGGCACACGGCATAGCGAGAAAAAAAATGCAGAAGATCGAACGCTTCCTTTCACAAGAGCTTCGATCCAACGGGTCGGCAAGACCACGGTGATGGCCTTGCGTACCGATGAGGCAGCGAGGCAGCGAATTAGGGCTCTCAGCGGGTAAGAGCGGTACAACGTGGTGAACGATGAATAAAATAACGGTGTTTAGGAGAAATATTTCCCGCTTCTTCTAGCGGTTCACATCTTACAATACTTACTTCCAGTAGCTTCGAACTTTCGGATGCGAAAATGCGCGCCTTTTGGAGCCACGTAGGTAGTGGCCTTTTACAGATGTTACAGCCAAAAATATGGTAGCCGATTGTGCGGAGCTTCATCGATCGTTCGAACGCCTCCTTCTTTGTGTCTACATCGGGGAAGTGTCTTGCGAAAAAAGCGCGCTCCGTTAAGACGATTAGGAATTTGTTCCCGAGGCGGCGAAGCACCGAGATTTGCTTCAATTTTTTGCGACGGAATGAGGAAAATAAAAGTAGTCATTTTTTAAGGCGTTTTTGAGCCAAGGCACTTCGTGCAACACGCAGAAATTCAGGCGCATGCAGCTCACCTCAAATGTTAGTTTTAAAGGGGTCCTGAAATACCTTCCGCCGATGCATGGATGTACATGTAAACAAATAAGACAGTGTATTAGCAATCTCCTCCCGAAAGAATTTTGTTAAAGCGATGAGTATTAGCTGAGAAATTGTAAATCAAAAACCGCGCATTATCGTCGCGCCGCGTTTCCTCCTCCTTTCGCTGTTGACGGCGCGAGAGCCTTCCCTCCCATGATGCTGCGCTCTTCAGCGGTGACGTACTTCCGCTATGGCGCTCCTCAGAGTGCCGTCTGCTACGGGCAAGCTTTATTGACACCATGAATCACGCACTCTGCTAAAGGCTGGAAAAGCGAATGAAAAATCTGGCCGCAATTGTGCGGCGGCCTGGCCTTGCCCTTTCGCGGTGTACGTTGCTGAAGTTGCTATTGGCGGCACGTGATTTTTTATCGGCGGCGAATTCGCAGCCGCTCGGGGAGGATCGTGCTCTCGGTCCCTTTCATGCACCGCGCACTGTTTATCCTAAAAGCGCCGTATCAGATGTGGCCCCGCTGGTGCCGGGTCTTATTTTGCGGGGGTGGTAATTCCTGCCGGCGGCATGTGAAAAAGACATTTTAAACCGATACAGATCCCGTGCACAAAATGCTTCAATCATGTGACCAGTTCAGCTTGGGGCGACGCGTGGTGCAGAGCGGCAACGTAGGCAAAACATGCTCCGGTGCGGCTCTGAGCTTTCCAGCGCTGGAGCGAGCGCCATTTCTTTGACAATCTCAAACATCGGTTGCCTTGGCAACAAGGCACAAACCGCCCCAGAAGTCACTTACGGTTGCGTGATCCCGGTTCAGCTTGGGGCCCCACCTCGCGACATGTCGGCACTGCAGGCGTACCACTCATTGGGAAGTGTGAGATGCGTTTGGCATTACAGCAGGCGATGGTGTGTGTGTTGTGGACGCCTTTGTTTGGCGGTGAAATGCGACGTTGTGCTTCTGCGGGTGGATAGTGCTTCCCATGGTCTGGATTATCTTTCTCGAGCGACGTACGACTCAACCTCGCATGGGTTATGCGCAGTGTGCGTGGCTAAAAGCCATCTCGGCTTGCGCGCCAGAGTTAAGTGACTTGCTGTTCGTCCCCGCAAACCGCGCGCGAGGTGAGTGCCGAATTTACGGCGGGCAGGAGGAGGCAACCGTCTGTCAATCGCGGTTCAGACTTGCAACGCATGTTGTGACGTTGTGTTCGTTCTAAACGCATCTCTGGATTGTTTTGAAGTTGAATAAAATGTATCCGTCAAACTCGGGCATTCGGCTCAGGGCGTTCTCTGCGATTGCACGAAAGAAGTGCTACGGGGCTTCAACGCTTTCGTTATGAAACGTACTCAGGTATGAGAATATTCATGTGTTATGGCCGTGTTGCATTCAATACTAACGGTTAAGCGTTTGTTTACACTTGTTTCGTTTGTCGTAAATTGTCCAAGCACTCCGGCACTCCGCTGGCAGATCAGCCGGCGAGCCGACGCTGAGCAGACGACTCATCTCTTTGCCGGAAGTGCGTGAAAAAGCCGCCCAATAGCAGGATGTCTAGCTCATGACGAACATCTGGGAATCGATGATGTAGACATGTGAAGATGGCGTCGTCCAAAAACACGAAGGAAAGGGTGAGAAAAAAGCGACAAACTTTGAAACAAAAGTGTGAGCTTTCCGCTGCGCGTAAAAGAGTAATACTTGGCCCAGATGACCTTGACGACCCAATCTAACGATTGCGCTACTTCATTTAGTGTGCTCAAAACGCCTTTCAGGGCCCCTTGAAGAGCCATTTTTTTAAAACCGGAACGATTTCCCGAAATGGTTAAAGGATACGTGTCCTGGTAATTCGGAGCTTCTATTAGAGGTTGGATTGCCCAAGCGATTTTGGGAATTTTTTCGCACTTAAAGGTTACAGTTTCACACACCGATGCAACACCTGTGCTATGAGGCGTTTCACGCAGTTGATTATCTGCGTGTAAACTTTGGTCATCGAAGTTTCTTTAGCATCTCTAACATTGCGCGCACTGGTCTTTTGCATGTTCGCCTCCGGCAGAAAGACGGAGGTCCTGTCCGTGGATATTTATACGGTCGTGCGTTATTGTACGAAATGTACATCTCATGTCTATTTACCACGAAGTAAAAATAAAACTCTCGCTTAGGCGGCAACTCCAGATAAACAAAGCAAGGCCATTTGTCTGCAAAGTAAATAGTCATGGTTAACGTCTTGGGTGCATGCGTGTATTTGTGGTCATCGCCTTGGGGGATGTGGGCAGCGAATTTTATTGGCCTCTTCACAACAAGCTATTGCGAATGAGTAGAAGAAAAAAAGCAGCATAGCAATGCTCGTAACAGCAGCCTACCCCCTCGCCTCATACCCCAGCCTGAACCTCGCCGAACGTGTGGATAAAGAGGTGCATACGTGCAGGGCGCAAGCGGAATTTTACGTTTGAATTTGCCGCCAGATCGTCTCTGTAGACAGATAGACAATAACTTTTTGTATCACGGACTCTAAGCTAGTATTTCTTATCAACTTCTTAACACTCCCTTTACCTGTCCTGAAACTGCGATCCGCGCTTAATTTTTAAAGAGGCCATGAAGACAAATTGCGAGATTGATCCATTAAACAGACTGTTTTGTCCCAGGGGCGGTATTCTCGTGTTTGTCCGTTTTGCGTCCGTTTTATTGTGGCGTACTTCCAGTTGTTGGCAGGCTTTGGGGTGACTATTGCGCAAATGTTCTTGTAAACACATTTTAAACGACTAAACCTATTTTAAACTAATTTTAAACCTACTTTAAATTATATTTTATGTGTTTATTGTTCCGCCAGCGAAACCAACAAACAGGCGACGAAAAATCGTCTGCTCCAAATCGTCTGCTCCTAGATGCAGCGCCTCATAGCTCCGCCGTGCTTGCATGGCGTCACATCCGGGTGTTCGCTTTTAGCGAATCAGGGCTTGCCCAAAACGGACAAAAACGAGAATACCGCCCCTGATCTTCAAGCAATTACTCTGGGTATCGGGGAAGATGGATCAAGCAGTGCTAACTTCTGAGCCACCTTCCCATCCACTTTTTATGACGTCACATCGATGCGGACATGTTTTCGCGATTCGCGGCCGCTAACTGAAGCCACTGGGAAAAAACGCTACTGGGTGGTTGTAGTGGAGCCTCTAGTTCCGTTCGATCATGCCACTTCAATTCTAACGTGGAGGTAACACACCGAAAGCTCTGTTTTTACTACTACCGTTTTATGCCACTGCCGACATTGTGAAGCGCGAAACGTGCATTTTCCTCAATATTACTTATGTTTTCTTTTGTGATGAAAACAACGCCTCTCGGTGCAAAAGTAGAATTGTGTGAGCTTCTAAAGAGTACTTATTTCAAATTAATTTAGGTAGCATTTTTTATTCGTGGTCTCTTTAAATAGCAGCAGGCTGTATACTCGGGGACCGACATGCGTGGTTAAAACTTTCACCACAATATTCGCGCGGCACATCGCGAAATTTTCGTATGCTATAATCTGCAACCACGCCACACATCCAACACGATATTTATTTTTTGTTTTGTGTGCGTTCTTCGCGCCATCTTGCCGCGAGCTCGACAGCTGTGCTCGTGGGCTGTGCGGAAAAGCCAACCCCATTTCGCCGCCCTTGGTGGTTGGAGGCGGACAGGCGCTAATCAGGGCGGGAATGATCGAGGACGGGAAACCGCTACGACAGCGCAGCGAGGGAGTAACGGGAAATCAGGACACGACGGGAATTGCGGTAACGCCCTCAAGGGCGAATGGGGCAATGGAGCTACTGCTCTCTTGTTGGTTGAGATCCAAGGATCGGAGGCCGGATGGTGGGCCACATCACAGTTGAGGTTCCTCTAAACGTTTCAATGCTTAGCACACTCTTAAAAGAAAGGTCGTGGCACTTCCTTACAGAAAACTAACCATGCAGTTACTTGTCCCAGTATAAACTAGGTACTTATTGGATTTTACTAACTGGCCACGCATAACCTAGTAAAAATCCATGCGCGACTGTGTGTATCGGCTGAGCGTTCAGCGCCACATTCAACAAGCACATACCCCACTTAGACAACCAACAAATAAATTCAGCAAGAAAGCCAACGGAATGCACGAGGAGAGAGAGTACAACTTTGTTACCTTAGATGTACATCTGCTGTTCTTGTTTTTATAGACAGTAGCGGAAAGTCATTTGATAGAGTTGGTGGGCTTGTCGCAAAAAGCAAACATTTTAGTGATAATTTTAGAATCACGCATTTTAATGTGAGCATATACAAGTCAGCATGCGGATTTGCAAAAACTTTTTAATCGTGATTTGGAGTTAGCAAATACAGCCGTTACTACCCTTTTACGAGCTTTTAGGCGCGCGTACCTTAGGACCGCACAATGTCCGTCCGCGTCCGTGCGCATAGCATTTACAACGCAAAAAATCACACAGGCACCGGCAGGATTCGAGCCTGTGTTTGGTAGACCAGACAGCCGTAGTGTCAGTCGTTTTACCCATTGGGCTACGACCGTGAGGTAGTACTCGAGTGTCAAATGGCTTACTCCCTCGCCTGTAACGGTGCGGGGTACCTTAGGACCTCCCAATGTCCGTCCGCGTCCATCCGTGCGCACACCACCAACAAGGGAAAATCAAGCGTAATTCGATTTGAGCCGTGAGTTGCAGTTTCATTTAGGGAATAATCAAGGTGCGACTCCCGGCTCGAATCAAATGACGGGGGAGGCGTAAATCGGATGTCACTCGGGGCGCAACTTGGATGTCATTTCGAGTCCCCTTACTCCACACCCTCGCCGTAATCCACGGAGGGGAAATGCTACCATATTTTTTGTTAAGAGCGCACGCTTGGCTAGTTACCTGAGGTTTTCCGGGGATCGACTCAAATATTCCCCAGCACTGGTTAAGGCTGCTAAAAACTGTTGCCGCCATTCAACTGCTACCCGCATCAGCTACACGCCGTAACTGGTACTCGAACCTGTGAAGTCGTGATCAATCGCTGTCACTGCGGCGAGTGCGGTTGCTGAAAATACTCGTGGTTACTCCGCAGTGTCTCCGGGCGTTGGTGTTTTGACGTCGGTGCCGATTGCATAACCTCTTCTTGCCCTCGTAACAGGGTAAGTGCCGTGACGTCAAAGCCCGTTCTTGCTCTGTGGGTCCGTGTAACTATTCCGGCATCGAAGAACACCACTAAAGGGGTCCCAGAACGCTGTTGGCGGCGCACGCTGTAGATTTCAAGACGGCGTGTCTAAAGTTCTTTGCGGCGGCGGGCCGGCACAAACACAAAATAAACTTTGTTTCTACCTGAAAAAAAAAAAAAAAAGAAACGAAAGAAGGAAAGAAACCTGCTCAATCAGTCGTTCGCAGCGAGGTCGCACTTTACCCCATCGCTAGGTGTCTTTCCGTCGCCTTCTCTCATCTTTTCGCATAAACTTGGACACCACGATCGTGTGTTCAGAACCAGAATAACCCGAGGCACAGGAAATGCTTCCTGTATTGAATTCTTCTTTCGTTGTTCTTCTGACAAAGCCCTCCTCCGTATCGGGCCGCACGATGTCGCAGGCTAGAGCACGGGGCAGTGTATCTTTTCTTCTATTTTCAACTGTGCTTTGGAAACGATTCCTGCACCGTTCGTGTTGCCATAAACGGGGCCGGTGCGTCTACCCTCGTGGGAAAAGGCTCTTATCGGGGCTTCGCAGGAAAGGCCAACCAGCTCTCATGTGTGCGCGTGCGCCGGCGGACGCTTTCGTTCGGAAACGAGACAACCACAGTACAAAGGACGCATATGTACGCATGAGGAGCGCTTTGGTTTATTATTTCACTCTTCGGGCTCTCATACTGTTTTCTTTTCTTTTCTTTTTTTTTTTTTTTACATTGCGCTTCACAAAGCATTATCTCTTAGGACAGTGCAAGGGCCCAGACGTCAAAACAAGCAGTAGAAGCTTCGGACGCATTTTTACATTTATTTCTTGTAACGTGGCGTCGTTGTAGACAGTCTAGTTTAAATCTGTGTCGTTTTGCTTGCCTTTACCATAATATAATAATGCGTTTATTTAATCATCATTGTGTACATGATGACAGGGACCCGCAGTAAAAGCTGTCCAAAAACAGCTTGACTGGAGCTGCTGACCCCTAACTTGGCGAACAGCAAGGATCAAGAAGAGAAAAATGCAGCCAAATGTACATAACACCAATACACAGGAACACTGGGTTAACATTTCTAAGCCTTGTTACAAACTACTACGGAAAAGTAATAGAAAACTAAAAAAAAAAAGATGGGATGGTATATCGAGCTGTCTTTGACTCTAAATGAGTTAGGACGAAGAAAGACCTCGTTATCCAAAATGGGGCAATGGGGCGCGTCCTAGCAGATGGACACGGATAACTTTAGACCGCCTGGCAATCTTTAGCGTGCGGATGGCCAAATGACCGCTTTTATGGCGACGCAGTGTACCTCTACCACCCAAGCGAATGTTCGAGGCAGTGTCAGCAGAAAACTATTATCATTAAGAATGCAAGCACATACCTACCCAGGGGGACCGGCTATACCGGCAATAATTACGGTAGCGTAAGCTCCGAGTGCAAGAGCACCCAACAGCATAGAAATCACGCAGTGACGTCACCACGTTTTCATATATATAAAAAGGGGGACCGGTGTAGCCACTCCTTCAGTTCATTCCAGGCTACCTTTGGTAGACCACGGAAAGTAAAGACACGAGAAAAACAGCCGGCAGAAGAACATAAAGCATTCGTGAATGTAGTTGTGCAGTAATGGAAAGTGTGGGTAAGTACATTTCACTTGCCTCTGGTTTCACTCTTTGTAGAGCCACGTGTGCGAATTCAACTGACGTCGCATGGGTAATCGTTGTGGGTGTCGTTTACAGCTTCGCTTTCCGACCACCTTGACAGCTTGGATTAGAGCCACATTTTTTTTTTTCTTTCGCCTCCATCGGAGAAACAGCCGCCGCGGCAGGCAATAGAATTCACGACCTCGTGGTCGGTTAGCGCAACGCCTTAGCCCCTGAGCCACCGCGGCTGGCGAGACACAGTTATGAACGAGGAAGAAAGGGGGCTTTGCCAGGTAAACCGCGAGGACAGAACATTACATCACTCGAAGTTATTAACGTGGCCGGGGTAAACGTAACGACGAGCGTGTAATCATCATCATCCTGCTTAGGTTCACCGCAGGGCGAAGGCCCCTCCCACTGACCTCCAACCGCTCCTGTCCTGCGCTGCTCGAGTCCGCAGTTTACACCCAAAGTTCCTTATTTCATCCCTCAATCGGGTTAACGGCTTCCCTTTCTTCCAGACCCATTTCTTGGTATCCACTCTGTTACACTAGTTGTCCACCGGTTGTCGGTTCGTCTCACTACATGGCCAGCCCAAGTGCATTTATTTTTCTTTATTAAAGACGATAGTCTTGCTTGGGCTACTTAAACGCATAAATTTTGGTCTGTCTGTGTGCCTGTCTGTCTGTCTTGAAAGGATAAATTTATTATAAAAAAATCCTGGTACCAATGATACAACGTAACAACCAGAAACAATTAAACAAGTGCAGTGTCTGTCGCTACAAAACTAATAGAGCGCGAAACTGCCAGTTACAGACACTCACAGAAACACATAAACAGTTTCAAGTTGATTGTAGCCAAAAGATTAACATACAAACAATTTAGAGTTGCTTACAACCAAAAGATTAACATGCGAGGAAAACCATGATACAAAAACATTCGCTTTAAGAATGCAGCAATATACAAAACAGGGTTGGTTTTATGTCACAACGGGTACTGTAGCGCACTAACACTCAATTCTAACCCCAAGATCAATTGTTAAAACGAAAATCCCCAAGGACACATGTCTGGAAAACTGGCATCAATAATAACCCTTTTGTTCGAAACCTCAATAAACCGGGTAGACCAATGTCGCAAAAACTCTTCCTCACCCAAAAGGGCCAACTCGCCTTCCAAAAAGGTCACGAGGTGTTGTTTGAAGAAGGAAAGCAAGGGCCACTGCATACGTAGCCTGCGATTCTGTGCTACAGCCCTGCAGCGATTACGCCATAGTATATAATCGCCAATCACTACGAATAGTTTGCCAAGGGGAGTGCCAGGGCACTGTTCTCTCAGTTGATACCGTGCAAGCCCCAAACTTGGAGCGGCACGGTGTAAGATGCGCCAAAAGCAACGCGCAACAGTGCAGCTTGAGAACGTGTGAGCCGTGGATTCTGGTTGACCGCAGTTGGGACAGGAAGAGTTCTGTGTTACTCCCCAGCGAAATAATCTATCTTTTGTGGGAAGAATTCGCCACGCTTTTTGCCACTGGATGTTTTTGGCGTCCTCTGGTAGCCTACCTGAAGTCAGCCTCGATTCAGCCACCCGGCCAAGGTGAAGCAGAAGCTGCGCAAGAGTCTTATATACCCGCAGCCAAATCTAAATGTACAGATCCGGTGTTAATGTCCATACTTGTCAACGTTGTTGAACAAAAACAAGATATTACGCAAATATAAGGCAGAAAATCAATGTATAAGTGCTCTTCGCAGTGTTACTTAATTAAACAATTCGCGGATCCTTGGTTTTTGAGATAGCAAATGAAATACTACATCAACTGCAAGAAATTGTCTCCTGCTGTTGCCTGGGCTACCTGGCGGCATTTAAACAATTGAACGGCAACACCAACGGAAGGTTCCACTCGATAGGTTCCACGTTCCGCTTGGAGCGCTCGTGGAGTGGGGCAGCGTAGTTCTATAAACGTAGTAAACTGCTTCGTATCACGCGCGTCTCTGCCGTACAGCAGCGCTGGCATCGCGGCACCCGGCCTGGAGAAGGGGAACGCGGTAAATGTAAATTGGCTTGAGGAAACCTGCAGAGTGTTCACCTTGTGAGAAACGAGACTGGAGAGGACTGGAGAGGTGAGCGAGACTGGAGAGGTGAGACTGGAGAGGTGAGCGGAAAAGAGATGGGAGGCATTTACTTGCCAGGGGAACCAGTCGACTATCGTATTTCTTCGACATTTGCAACGAAAGGAGCAGATACGCGGCCATTTTTTTAACTATGACATCTTCTCCTCTGGTTTGTTCTCTGATCCAGGTAGGTCTTTTCTCCCTGAGGGTTATTCTTAACGTTATTCGTTCCATAGTCCTTTGAGCCGACCTAAGTTTGCTTTAGTAAGGTGCCAAGTTTCAGCTCAGTATGTTACCGCTAGCAGTATGCACTAGTGGTAGATTTTTCTTTTGAGTGACAGAGTTAGCTTAATTTTCATTATTGGGGAGCGCTTTCCCACTGCCCCCAACCGATACCTATTCTGTGCCGCATTTCTCTCTCGTGGTTGGGGTCAGCACTAAACATCTATCCCAGGTAGTTATACTATTCGTTTACTTCTTCTAGCGTTTCGTTTCTTGAGCTGAAGAGGACGTTTTTGACATGCTTGTTCCTCATTACTTTATATTGATTTATATTTATTTTTAGCCCCACGGTCGCGCTTTCTGATTGTAGTTCAAAGCAAAATATATGAAACATGCGGCTAGTGGTTTGCGTATGGCTGCAGGCGCGTCACCATGCGTTGACCGACCAACGCCTCCTATGCATAAAGGATGGCCTCGGCGCATCAACCGCTTCACTATATCGCCGTAACGTAATTGGAAACAGTTACCTCCCTGTACCGACAGCTCATTTAATTTCGACACTACGAACACCCTGAAACTGCCATGAAACCGTGCAGAGGCATTCCGCTCACGAGGGCGTTCGACAGACCGCGTTCTTTCAGACTCCCGGCGCTCCATTGTTGGGATCCCCAGAGGCATGTTTTGTCCGTCGCCGGCGGTGCGTCGCACCATCCTTCGACCGCTTCCTACGCATCCCCTGACAGCTTCGTCTCTTTCCATGTCTACCGGGTAACGAAGATACGATGCCCTCAGGGCGTGGTGTGGTGGCTCTATCTTTGCTGTTCATCTACTCAGAGCTGCGAACTTTCGGCAGCGAAGTTTTCGCGGCGGGCGCTGGAAGTGACGCGTCGCCTCGGTTTCGTCAACGCCAACTTCCTTGCACCGAAAGGCGGCGATCAGCGCGGCGGTAAACAAGCGTGCACGTTCGAAGAGCCAACCGAAGAAAGCGAGGTGTGCGGAACCGGAAGAAATGAAGCGTACGTACTTTGAACTCTCGGAATGCACGAGCATCCCTTGACAAGCTCCTTGTTCATCACTGAAGGTCGTGCTGAGAGGCTATGAAATGAAGTCGTTTCAGTACCAATGATCCGTGTTTACAGGTGCTACTTGTGAGTTACTGGGAAATAAAAATTGAGAAATTAAAAATGAAAGTACATGTCGGAAATTCGGAAACCATGAATTACACATAAACTGTATTCAAAGATAAAACATGAGGAGACAATCTATAATCAGTTTATCAAAACACGAGACGTGGCAGGTTTAACTACATTCAGACACTTCCGTAACCTGTTGAACAAGGAACCTTGCCATACTAAAACGCGCTATAATGAGGAATACTTCGCCTCATGTGCGAATGATGGCAAGCAGCTATGGAAAAAAAGTAATTAGCTTACTAAACCAAATGCCAAATATCAATGAATAGCATTTATCAACAAAAATATTCTTAAAATTTCTCGACAGTTATTACATGACACGTTTAATGATCATTTTACCGATAGCAACGATTCTGTTATTAGCACGGACGCCTGTCGCCATATCGCGCGCTTGCTGAGGCGGTGGCTCTTGCGTTGAACGTGATTTAAGCAATTAAATGAGATACAGACTGGCCGTAAGTTGTCTTCGTGTCGCACGCCGCAGCATGCGTTCCAGCGCGAGGCATTGGAAAATTCGTGTCCCGGCGTGTTTTCAGTACGCGTTTTTGCCCATGGAGATGAGACGTTCCAGCGCGAGGCGTTGGAAAACGAGTTTCCCGTTGTTTTAGTACCGTGATTACATGAGACGACAAGAGACGCCGGCAGCTCTAGCTCCAAAGGTGCTTCACCCCTAAAAGACACGACAAGCACTTAAGTTCAAAGTTCACCAAGGTAAAATAGCGCCATGGACGTTTTAAGTAACCGGATAGCATGAACTTCTGCTATATACGTATAAGCCTTGCCGTTTTTCAACCTTGAGGGGACGAAATCCAAAAATGCATTTGCAGGACCATTTTTTTGTGCTTTCGTTTAAATCGTTGCTGACTCTACGTTCAAGCAAAATTCAAACTTACCCTTCAGCTACATAACGAATTCTCCCTAATCAAAGTTGACAACCCACATAAGGAGGGCACATACACCTAATTGATTGCTGAAATAAATGGGCAGTGGAACAACCGCTTCTCTCCCAGCGAAGGTCTGACCACGTGGTGTTTTAAACCGGGCTCTGCTACGTCTGACGCCGGAAAGTGCTTGTTATTACTTTTAATGACGAACCTGACGGTGTCTAATAAAAGCTCGCTTTTTAATCGGGGTGATGTCAGATAACAACTGGCCAGCATGGACTTACTAGGGATGGTGATGATATCCACTGACATCATTGAGGAGTGCGTACACACAATGACGTGTCCAGGGGAAGTTCCTTATTTGTAGAATATCGCATCACCTTGCGGACGCTGTAGTATCTATTTCTTTTGGGGGAGACTGGCTTTGGAAACTTGCAATAACTCAGACACGCGAGGTGGAATACTGCTAAAGAAAGTATATTGCCCGCAACTGACGGTGTATAACTGTGTCGTTGAGTGGACCTGATACCTTCGCAATGTTTGCCTTTGGCCAGAGGGCCTGAACAGTATCAATAATATGAGGGAAAACAGCATAAGACGAAAAAGATAGCTGGCGTGTTTGTTATCGAGATTCGTCTAGTGTTGACGTTAGCCACGCCTCGGGTGGGAAGAGGGGTCAAAGACACTGGAGGAAAGACATTCCCAGAATCGTCGCGATGAGCCGGCTCGAGGGCACGATGCTTCCCAGCCCCGTTTTATGTCCAAAGAAAAGGTATATAAGTTCGAAAGAGCCTACCCTGTTCGTGGTTGTCATAAGGACTCCGTGACGCTGAGTTTTAACTCTGTTTAATGGCACACGAAAATAAAGAAGCAAGTGGGATCCTATCGCTAGGCCCCTATGGCCTCTATTACAGCTCCGTGAATTCAAATAGACCTCTCGCTACAACGAATTTGCTTATTAATGCATTAAAATGCATTATTAATGCATTAGGTTGCTTATTATTAATTAACACTGGGCTTCTTGAAGCGTCACCTACGTAATGCACCCCAACATCTGAAGTTGCTGGCATATCAGTCCCTCATCAGATCGAAGCTCGAATATGCCTCCCCATAGAACCCGCCCCAAACATGTTTCATTAACGACCTCGAATCTGTCCAAAATCGCGCCGTTCGCTCCCAGTACTCGTACGACATCAGCGTTTTATCCTTTAAAGCACAATCCGGTTTATCACCCCTCTCTGTTCGCTGCCGTATCTCCACCCTTTCCCTCTTTCACAAATTTTTTTCATTCTTCCCTCAGTGCAGCTCCTTGCATCCTCCCTCCAACATACATTTCACAGCGCACAAGCCATCCACTTCAACTGTACCGTTATCGCAACAGAACTGTCACTTTTTCCGCCTCTTTTTTTTCCCTGCGCAGCCAAGGATTGCAACGACCTTCCCTGCTCTATTGGTTCAACCACGTGCCCATCATCCTTCATAGCAAATGTTACAAATCACCTGTGTTGCGAAAATTAATTTGTTCAAATGTTATCTTTTCCTGTGAATCCACCCTTTATGTAATACCCCCCAGTGAGGTCCTTAAGGATATATAGATGAAAATGGAAAAAAATGAAAAGGCCAAAAACATGGAAACAGGTATCGTCGCCCCGTACAATTTCACGCAGCATACCATTTCTGAAATCACAAATCGTGACCGGTAGAACAGGATTGGTAGGTTGCTAGGCCAGTTGGTGCATACTTTTTGAAGTGGAAACCAGTGGCCTCGTGGCAGTGACAGCGTCTTTTACCACTGGTTCCCGCTTCGAAAATAAGACAGGAACACGTAAAAATTAAACAATTTCATAGAGGACTCCTTACCTTTGTTATAGACGACAGCCTTACTGGCCAATCGCCGTGAATTTGTCAGACTTGCTTATGGCTGGGTTTTCGCCTCCGCCAACGGGAATTGGTGAATCAGCTGTGAGCTTCTGGCGGCAGGAGTTATCGTCACTTGCCAATCTCCCTGAGTGAGTATGTGAAAATTGTGGGTCAGCATTTTTACGTCGTAGACAAATGGGGGTTGGTGAAGTCGCCGTGGGCTATTGTCATCGGCCAACCCTTTTGAGTGGGAATGTGAGAATTGTAGGTGGGTGCGTATGGTGGCGTCGCAGCGTAGTCGGAATTGGGGAATCAGCCGTGACGTTCTGACAGCAGCTGACATCGCCACTGTCCTACCCAACAGGCCGGGGATGTCGTGACAGGTTGGCGGCATTGCCCTCGCCTACTATGGGTGGGTAATCACTGAGAAAACACTTGTACCTAGATAATAAAGCTCGGGAGAGTGACACAGAGCGTAGCGTGTGGGTGTCGTGGTTCGTAAGCACGCGTACCAACTTCAGCGCTAACATCGGTAAACGTTTGAGCAGAAACTTTATACAATGCTTCGCGTCACCCTCATTCTGACATGCGCGTTGGATCTGAGACTCTTCCAAAACAACATATGCAAATGCTATTTGCGCTCAGAGGCGTCGTAGGAAGAAGCTGGTAGTCAAGGATACTAAAATCACGATTGCGTCTCCCGCAGTGCTTTTCTGGGGGTCTGAGTGTTTCCTTTGTGTAGTGAGCGGTGAAGAAAGAAACCTTACTTTATCGACCTAGTCCATTTCAGGGGCCCGCACGTAGGCCGAGAGGAAAGATACAGCGGGCCCGGTTCCCAGCCGTCACGTAGAAAAGGACGCCCCCCACCCCCTCTCCACGAGGAGGAACCACAGTGGGGCTTCCTTCCCCTCCGGGGAACAAGGGAAGCGGTAAAGTCATTTGTCTTGTCCCCAGGAGACACCAACCCCGTATCGATCATCGTCCGGCAGCAGTGGTTAAGGGCCATTTAGCAGAGCCCTTTGCCGTCGTTTCGCTCATCTCGTCGACTTGGTGCGGCCGGAGTCCACTTATAAAAAGCAAGGCCCTGCACCGCAGCTATGAGGCGAACGTGATCTGGAAAGGCTGTACGTGTACATAGGTAGGTCTGGCGGGTGAAAAAAAGAAAAATAGACCAAACAAATATCGAGAGGCTGTACAGCACTCGTCAGGTAGGAGGCTTTAGTCTTGCGGTCACGGCTCCGGGAAGACCCAGTCAGAAAGCGATGGCGATGACTGGTGCCGCTGGGAAGATGAAGATGTGACGCGATCATGTGCACACCCAGAAGAGGGCCATTGTCCACACGCCGAACCTTGTGGCTTCTACCGCTGCTCACGATATATACATTGCAGGGGTAAAGGAACGACAATAACAGATACAACATGGGCGGCATTCGCTGTATTCGGTTCTCGTCCAATTGGAACCGTCTTTTTTGTGGCCTTTTTTCTATACAATGGGCTCAACGCCTACCCCAGCAATGCTTTAAGAAGTGACACTATTTCACTGAACACGGTGACCTTTCGTCGAAGCTATATTTGTGCATGGTGTCGAGAGGTGTTTTCGATAGGTATTCGGACTTGGCTGCCGTCGTTGTGATCGCGGCGGCAATCTCTGTTTCGGCAGGTCTATAACAGCTAACCAACTTCCCGTGGGTGTTATCGTTATATGCGATAATAGAGTCACTTCTGAGTCGTCTCAAATATGATTGTCGTGACAATGAGTGCTGTCAGTCCAGTACCTCTATTGTTGGGGTTGTTCTGCGTTTATTACATCGGTGGGAATTATTGGAGAGTTTTAGCAGTCCCTATGTTCCGTATTCTACGTGGTTACTGGGTTGATTGATTGATTGTAGGGTTTAACGCGCCGACGCAACGCAGACTATGAGGCGCGCCGTAGTGGAGGGCTCCGGATTAATTTTCACCACCTGGGGATCTTTATCGTGCGCCGAAATCTCGTACACACGGGCGTTTTTGCTTTTCGCCTCCATCAGAAAAGCGGCCGCCGCGGCCGGGAATCGAACCCGCTACCTTGGTGGTTACTGGGTTGACCGGGATCCGTTTGGGCACTTGCGCATTCGACGTGCTAGGGGGATTTGTTCCCCAGGCAGGACCTCGCCATGCTTGTGCATTCGTCACGATGGGGTGCGCCGCCTCGCCCTTCCTCCTCACCCTTCCGCGCGCGCGCAGGCGCAGGTGGGTCCCGGTAATCACTTTAACTACGTAAACGACGGAACAGCCGGACTGCTAAAAACAGCCGGACTGCTAAAAATAGAGTTTTAGCAGTCCGGCTGTTCCGTCGTTTACGTAGTTAAAGTGATTACCGGGACCCCATTGCGCCTGCGCGCACGGGACGGAACAGACAGACTGTTATAAAACTCTCTATTATTAGCTGTCCGGCTGTTCTGTTGTTTACGTAGTTACCGTGATTACCGGGACCCCGCTGCGCCTGCGCGCGCAAAAGGGCGAGGAGGAAGGGCGAGGCGGCGCACCCCACCGTGACGAATGCGAGGACATGGGGAAGGCCGGCCCGCGGGACTTATTCCCCTACCGCGACGAATGCGCAAGTGCCCAGACGGGTCCCGGTCAACACGGTAACCACGTACATGATGGAACAGACGGACTGCTAAAACTCTCTGCTCTCTATTGACTTATTGTGGGGTTTGACGTGGCGAAGCTGCACGTGGGCCATGAAGGGCGACGTAGTTCAGGGCTCCTGATTAATTTTTACCCCCCCTGGGAACACTTGACGTGCGCAGAAATCTGGACACACGAGTGTTTACGCCTCCGTCAGAAAAGCCGCCACCGCGGCCGGGATCGCATCCACGACCTTGGGCTCCACAGCATAACGCCTGAGCCACTGAGCCGCTGCGGCGGGTCGGAGGGAATTACAGCGGCTCAACAGTATAATATGCTAGAGCAAGGGGATCAGAAATTGGTAAGTTAATAATGGTACACCGGTGCATCATGTGAGATCGTTCGGATGTCTACGGTACGGGCCATGGTGGTGTGCGAGCTTTGTTGGGCGCCCGCATATTATAAAAGGAAATATTAGAAGGAATTCCAGGCGTAATTAATGATATTACGATGGGTAAGCTTTCACTCAAAGAGCAGCCGACGACGCCAATTTTTTAAGGAAAAAGAAAAGAAAGCTAAAAATAATGAGGGCGATGTGAAAGAAAAGGCGCAAAGCAGCAGAGAAATCGCTGTATAGCATTGCCGCAGGGTGCATAATGCGGATGGTAATCGGAGCTGCTCTAACGCTTCGCGCAGCTCGTTATTGCGTCGCAAAAGATTACCTCGTATGCAAGCCGTCTCTCATATACCTCCCTACCCGCTTGGAAAATAAATCCCTTCTGGTTTCTTGCCTGAATCAGCACTTGGGCACCCCGGTGCGTACCATTGGAGGAGAAAAGTATTAGTCTAGGCTAACTGGAGTTAATCAGCGTGCGAAGAAATATCGGGCACGCGGATGTGTTCTGATTATCTGTTTTTCTATTTCGATTCTATCAGAAAAATTCTATCAGAAATACAGCAATTAAAAACAGAAATCGAACGCCCTGCATTAACCACAACGCCGCCTCTTTGTATCTCTCTATCTCTATTTCAATTCGGACGCCCTCCGAGTTGCAGCAAACTTCCTACAACTTTGAAAGCACAGCCTTTCTTCTTTGCTGTGCGGGCACCTAGAAAAGAGCTGACATTATCAGGCGGCCCATATTGCGCGCCAGAGATCTCGCAGCTACCTGCCGGTGCCGCACTTGCGCACCTGCAGGAACGGTGCCGCAAAAAGAATCTGGAGAGGGAACGTTAGCAGTAGCGGCAAGGCGAACATTTCAAATCAAATCAGATTTGTTTATTTTTTTTTCTTTTCCAAAATGAGGGTATAGCCACAAAAAGCCACTGTTAAAAGCGGCTTGACGAGGCGGCTGCTCCGGTTTCCGACAACAGCAAACATCATGACCGTATGGGACATCTTGAAGGTAGCGCACTTAAGCACGGACACTAGCGAAAGAAACGACAGACGACAGCGCTAACTCACAAACTGATTTTTATTAGGACAGACATGCAGTTAAGTACTTCAACCTAAGCCCATGTGACCACACAACATACCCACGTCACGTTCCAGCGTATCGTTTCCAAAACATGACAGGCATGAAACAAACTGCGTGGATGAAGGTGCGTGTTATATTTACGTTCCAGAGTGATTTAAAAATTCATACTCACTCT
The DNA here is from genome assembly GCF_048455015.1 of Haemaphysalis longicornis. Taxonomy (NCBI): domain Eukaryota; kingdom Metazoa; phylum Arthropoda; class Arachnida; order Ixodida; family Ixodidae; genus Haemaphysalis; species Haemaphysalis longicornis. The sequence goes on from NW_027526460.1 coordinate 6,960,814, forward strand.
CATGTAAATGAACCGACGGCACAATAAAGCACCACACCCCCTTTTTCTTATATTATATGCCTCAATAATTTCGCGTGTCAACTTGTCCCGGTGCACAGATAATATCACAGTTTCCTGAAACGCAGGCTCGCACTTGCACTTGGATACGTGTTGAGCCACGTGCGAGTAGGTGTCCCCTCCAAAAGACCTTTTATGCTCTAGCAACTTGACATTGATACATCGACTTGTCTGATTGATATACACGTAACCACAACGAAATGGTATAAGATAAACAACACACTTTTTGCATGGAACAAAAGGACACACCCCCGAACCCTTTCCGGTGCCACGCCGACATGCCTTTAAGTTTTCTGTCAACAGATCCACAAGGTTTTTAGGAGGGGACACCTACTCGCACGTGGCTCAACACGTATCCAAATGCAAATGCGAGCCTGCGTTCCAGGAAACGGTAATATTATCTGTGCACAGGGACAAGTTGACCCGCGAGATTATTGAGGCATATAATATAAGAAAAAAGGGGATGTGGTACTTTAGTGTGCCGTCGATTCATTTACATGAGAGTGAGTTTGAATGTTTAAATCGCTCTGGAACGTAAATATAACACGCGCCTTCATCCACGCAGTTTGTTTCATGCCTGTCATGTTTTGGAAACGATACGCTGGAATGTGACGTAGGTATGTTGTGTGGTCACATGGGTTTAGGTTGAAGTATTTAACTGTATGTCTGTTCTAATAAAAATCAGTTTGTGAGTTAGCGCTGTGGTTTGTCGTTTCTTTCGCTAACGTCCGTGTTTAAGTGCGCCCGTATGCATTACCAACTAGCCCGGTTGTCACTTCTTCCTCATCATGACCGTGTGCGATAATATTAGATTACGCTCCTTGTGGAACAACCGAGGAGGAAAAGTAGCAAGAAACATAGAAATAAAGGGAAGACATACAAGATCAAATCAAATCACAGCCATGACCATCCTCGGCGAAACCCGAAACTGTAATAAACATACAATTGCTACAATATTGGCAATAAACACTATACTATACAATACCCTTTTTTTTCAACAAATGAATCAATTTGCTTGAAAGGAAGGCTGTATTCATAAAACATACGGAAAATAGTGATGAATAGTCACTTTATACAATTGCTAATTTATTGGGGACGAAGAAATTGCAGATAAAGTTCCTTTTTTTTTCAAGATGTAAAGAGTGTTAAGCTTTTCCGGAGGAAAGCGGTATATATCAATGGAAACGGTGTCGTATCTCTTTAGCAACACGGGGAGGTTAGACGTCAGTGACTGGAGACTGCAATTGTTGTGGGCTGTCAGCTTGTACCGAAAGGACGGAAAATTCGTTCAGTACACCACAGCATTTTTTGTATGGTTAGATATGTCACTAAAAAACTAGGTGCGGCTTCTAACACCCACACTAAAGGAGTTTAACAATCTGAAATCGTAAAGACTAACTACATTAACGATACGGAAACGTGTGAAAAGCTCCATGGTGGGGTAGTGATATGGAACATTCGCAATAGCCCTTAAGTGTTTTTTTTTTCCTGTAGCGTCAATAACCTGTTCATATTTGTTTGTGCTGTGGTACCCCATGCTAAGTGAGAGTAGGAAATGTGCTATTTACGCAGCCATTTCTATCGGGGTTACGTACACTGCGGTAAATGCTCCACTTCAAGAATCAAGTTACCGCTGGGATTCTTCCACTTCGTTTCTTCTTTCTTTTCGTTGAGTGGAGGTGGTCGCTGGAGGACGGCACTCGAAAACAAAGCTTCGATCGATGTTGCCAGGAGTCGCGACGGCCCTGGAGCCATCGACGAGGCGCTCCTCGCCGGTGTCCAAGGCACGCAGGAAACTGCGCCCAATATCTTCCGTGCGCATTTCGCTCGTCCGCTTTCGTAAACGTCGCGAACAATGTTTATTGCTGCAGTTTTTGTGTACTGGAGATACTGGGTTTCGGCTGGCGCTGGGTTGCTCCATCGCTGTTCCGGTCCTACGTTGTGCAACCTCGAAGCGCGCTCTTGGCTGAGCAAGTAGTCGGGGGCCGGTCTCGCTTCTCCTCTCATTATGCCGGTCTCCAATTTGTTTAAATTTTCGTGACTCCGATGATGTACACACAAAACAGCGCAAACAGACAAAGACAAAAGAAGAAACGACGACGCCTTCGCCTATCTTGCGCTGTTTTGTACGTCATGACTCATGACTGTACACGTACAGAGGGCAACACACTTGTCTATAACACAGGTTTCGTTCTTATAGCCTTATCTTGCCTCGGCCGAAAAGCATTTCAAGAGAACTATTGTGTCATTCTGAAGTCTTAACCATATATTTTGACCTCAACGTTTTTTGTGACAAGTTTGAGCCCGCAGTTTTGCAAGGTAACTAGTTGAAGTTGAACTCGGTGTTATAGACAAGGGTGTTGCGCACTGTACTAGCCCAACTTGCATTCTTTCGCTCGTTTCACTGATTTCACTCACGGACTGCGGACCGCGAGCTTGGTAACTAGACTAAACGTAACACTTCCCATAAAAAATTCCTTAGTTATACCGCCCCTTTAGTTCTACCGCTTGTCTTGTGACTAATATTTAGCCGTCTTTGCTTCTATGTAACGAAGAAAGAGATACAGATCTTCGATTGTCAGATTCTCTTTACAGATTGTATTCACATGCGAAGCATTAATTCACCTGGAACAATTATCGCTTGTGTGCGTGTGTGGTGGTATTATTCTTGCCATGACATCTGTTTTTGTTTATGAGAGTGGTGTTGGCAGCTGTTTTGACGCATTCGAGTGCACTTTCAATTGGAAGGCACAAGGCCGGAGAGGAAGGACTTTGAGGCCAGGATTAGCAGTCAAAGAATGCTTCGACCTAAGAATAGGCCGGCTCGATCATTCTTAGTTTCTTACAAAGACCGAAAATCACAAAATGTGGCAATATTAACCGCAGCGATAACAGCGCTAAATTACGCGGATGAGTTAGCCGCAGTAGTGCCGTTGGACACTTCACCGAGACACCAGCTGCCCGGCTCCGAGGAAGTGCGTGTGGATGTTCTTTAAGAAAGGGGGGGGGGGGGGGGGGGGGGGAGGGCGGCAGGTCAGTGGTAATGTTTTTTCCGATGGCGCGTGAGAGCCATCGTTCTGTTTTGCGCAGTTATCTCACCTCTCTTCGGTACAGCCTTTTGACCGCATGCGATGACCTAGTTTGTTTTCGTAACAATCAACCATTTGTCTACTTCTACAAGAACAGTGCTGCTTCTTGTTGTTTATTTAATATTTTTTTATTATAATACTCTCACTGCCCGGAGATATTACAGAGAGGAGTGTTGTCTGCTACAAACAAATTTGTTGAAAACATTTTTTGAAGTTCGTGGCGTCGGTAATAGCAGCGATGGAGGCAGGGAGAGGGTTCCAGTCATTAGTTGTTCGTGGTAAAAACGAATCAAAATGAACATTGGTTCGAGAGGCGGGAACTTCAACCTTGAAACGATGATCTGTGCGCGATGATATGTATGATGGTGGCATGATATGTATGATCGCGGTGATATGTATTATGTACTTCTGTTTGGCCTCAAACCCGCAGAAGGTTTACTTCGCGCTAAACAGTATTGATATTTACGGCCTGTGCCACCCGTGTAAGTAGTTTCGAAACGTGCTTGCCCGTAGCATACACACCTGGGGCCGAATTCTGAAAATCGGCGGTGTTCGTTTCGAAATGACGGGGTTTAGGCGGAAGAAATGCGAGTTTTTGGTGTTTCGACAGTCTGAGTATGGGAGGCCGCAGAAAAACACAAGAGCGACGTTCCCGGCCGAGGAGACAACGACGTCTCGAAGCGGCGCCACGGTGCGAGACGGCGACACAGTCCTATAAATAGACGGCCGGCTCGCATAAATTCCTCGCCATTATGCACACACCGGAGCCAATGCGGCACTTTGCTAGGGTCACGCTACATCGCCCCGCTCAACGCCTTCTCCGTTGGCGACGGTGAGAGCATCGGCAGTCACACCCGCGACGGGTGCAGGCCTCGAGGCCACGTCATCGCTTGGAAGTCAGGTCGTGAAATCACGCAGCTCCATGCGGCGGCCATAATCTAGTGACGTCAGCGCATGGAGGCTCAGCCACTCGAAAATCTGGGAGAAAAGTGCACGGGGAGAGGGAGAAATAACATCACCGCCTTATCTCTATATGGTCCGCTTTGCAGCGCCCAAGTATCACGCCAAGGAAATCAAAAGCCATCGCAGCTGCTGAGTTCCCGCCCAGTTGAGGGGCCCCGTGCAGACAATCCTTTCAATCAAGGCGCAGGAGAAACCAGAGAGACCGGAGAAAAATAGCTCAGAAACGTCCGTTGAAATTCTTCACTGCCGTCCCAAGCGGCTATTGAAGAGAGCGGAGCTCTCGAATTGCGCTCCCTTTTGGTCGCTTTTTCGTCCGGCCGTGTAGAAGCGTGGTTGAAAGCCAGCTGGGTTGAAGGACCTGAGCAGGTCCTCTTGGTTTCGCGCAGGAAAGGAGTTTCGACCGTTAGAAAAGCGGCGTAATGTGAGCCGCACGTGGTCAATAAAAGACGTGTTTGTGGTAGCGAGAACATTGGCGCGATCAATATCACTTCGGGCTCGCTGGCGCCTGAGCCTCTCTGTGTCGGCTGTTCTGGTCTGTGTGAGTGTATATATATATATTAATATGCAGAAAACTAAAGTAGTGATCAATAACCTCGGGACAGCACAGCGGTTTGATATAGGTGGCGAGGCAGTGGAAGTGGTAAGCGAATATATCTACTTAGGCCAAGTTGTGACCCCAGATCCCAACCACGAGGCAGAGATAATTAGAAGGATAAGAATGGGGTGGGGTGCATATGGCAGACATTCTCAGATAATGAATAGCAGCCTGCCATTGTGGCTGCAGAAAAAAGTGTATGACAGCTGCATCTTACCGGTACTCACCTACGGGGCAGAAACCTGGAGGCTCACTAAGAGGGTTCAACTTAAATTGAGAACGACTCAGAGGGCTATGGAGCGGAAAATGATAGGTGTAACATTAAGGGACAAGAAGAGAGCGGAGTGGGTCAGGGAACAAACACGTGTTAAGGACATATTAGTAGAAATTAAGACGAAGAAATGGACGTGGACAGGGCATGTAATGCGAAGGCAAGATAACCGCTGGTCATTAAGGGTAACAGAGTGGATCCCTAGAGAAGGCAAGCGTTGCAGGGAGCGGCAGAAAGTTAGATGGGCAGATGAGATCAGGAAGTTTGCGGGGATAAATTGGTCACAGTTGGCACACGACCGAGGTAATTGGAGAATAATGGGAGAGGCCTTTGCCCTGCAGTGGGCGTAGATAGGCTGATGATGATATATATATATATATATATATATATATATATATATATATATATATATATATAGAAAGCTAGGGCAGCAGTCTACAACGCCAAAGGAGGCATAGGGGTGTGGTTAGGCTCTTTTCTTTTTCACTACGGTTAATGAAGTAAACATTTTTTTAATATACAGAAGAAAGAAAGAAAGAAAAACACGCGCCCAGAGTGGGGACCGAACCCACGCCTTTCGATTACATGTCGAATGCCTTACCAATTCGGCTATCTGGGCTACCCGCTCATGACAGGCTGTAGACGCTCGAGTCACGCCGCGGGGGTTGAAAAGAAGGTCCAATTCTCTCCGTATAGTCAGAGTGGCGCTGGCTACCACCCTCAAGCGTCAGATACACTTCTAGTAAATATAAATAGCCCAGAAAGTGAAGGAGAACACAGTCGCCCAGATAGCCGAATTGGTAAGGCATTCGACATGTAATCGAAAGGCGTGGGTTCGGTCCCCACTCTGGGCGCGTGTTTTTCTTTCTTTCTTTCTTCTGTATATTAAAAAATGTTTACTTCATTAACCGTAGTGAAAAAGAAAAGAGCCTAACCACACCCCTATGCCTCCTTTGGCGTTGTAGACTGCTGCCCTAGCTTTCTGTATTTCCTCAACGAGCCCCTCATTTCCTTACTATATATATATATATATATATATATATATATATATATATATATATATATATATATATATATATAGATATAGCGAATCAGAAAATGGGAAATGAGGGGCTCCGTGAAATAAGACAGAAAATAAGGGTTGGCAGTCAAGAAAACCTCGGAAAGCAAAGGGGAGGTTGTGGTGGGTCATAGAAAGAGATGAAGAATTTTTTTAGTCGAAAAGAAAGTGGTGAAAAAATGCCCGCCGGGTGGGATCCGAACCCACGATCCTTAGCTCACGCTACGTATATCCTAGCATAGCCGAGCTGAGCCACTGCTAATTTTTTCCTGCAACGGCGAACTTGCGGGCAGGAACAAGTTCAAACAAGACCGAAATATTAAAATAGTAAGACCGAAAGTTAAAATAGTGAGACCGAAATATTTCAGAGATCTGGAAACATGCATAAAAATAAAAAGAACATGAATATGGCCTAACGAAATTGGACAGGCATATCTAACCTAGCGTTCTTACGCGATAAACCCAAAAAAGAAAAACAAACAGGAAAAAGGAGAAAGAACGAAAGCAGTGCGTTCGCTAAATACCACCGATGAAACGTACGGTAAAACAGAGAAACACCGTAAGAATGCATACACATTTGTAGGCAATGCTCGTAATTTCTAGGCATCCACCGTCCCTTTTCCCCCTTTTTAGAGACGTTTACTTAAATGTGTTTTCTCTCGTGGTTGTAATTTTGCGTCCATTTGTCTTTGCTCTCCTCTAACGTAGAACAGCATGTTTTTTTTAGATGCGACGGGATCTTATTCACTCGCCTTGTCCCTCCATACGGCGTCGTTGTCCGTCCACACCCCTCCCCCATTCTCCTCGCCGCGCGAGCTGCGCTCTCCGCCGCTCACCCCCTCTCCTCTCCGATAGCGAACACTCTCTCGCGAGGGGCATTGGATTGGATTGGATTAGATTGGCTTGGCTTGATGGATTTGGATTGGATTTGGATTGAATTGGATTGGATTGAATTGGATTTGGATTGGATTGGATTAAAGTGGATTGTGTTGGATTGTGTTGCTTCATAGCCGCGGCAGGGGGTTCACGGCACGTTTCACGCGATGGGAGAATCAACCTAACGGAAACAACAACGGAACCCCCTATGCGTCGCATCTACACAGGGGTTCCCGCGAGGGGAGGTGGGAGTAATTTTTAGTTTTTGTTACTTCCTATTTACCAACGTAGGTATCTGTGTATTGGCCTTCATATGAAGGTGTCATGTTGATGGTGAACACATTTTACTACCAAATATATCACTCTGCTTCATGTTTGTTGATCGCGTACTACACCCCGGATACGTGTGCGTGTGATTGTGTTTTTAATTCGGGTTTGATATTGTCGCAACCTATTCGCTCTTTCCAGCGACGCTAGTGACGCCTCGCGGAATTTGTCCGAAGCCGGGAGACGGTGATCGGCGGACCGGTCGCTCCGGCAGAGGCGACCGGCGGCATCCGCGCGGCCTCGCAGGTCCAAAAGGAAAATAGTAATCGCAAGTATAGTAATCGACAATTCCGTATAAATAATCGGAAAATATGGACTGAACGAGCTTTCATATTATCTCAACTTTCTTGAAGCTATAGAAGCTGCGGGTAAATGAAAGAGTTTTGGGCCTCATCGGTGTTTGCTGCAGAGTAAAACGGGTCTTTCGGACCCACCCGTGCGTACGTGGTGCTGAAATTATTCTTTACTGAATTACGGCTGTCACATTTAATAGTTCTTTGCTGTGAGGGCGCCGATTTTGTAGGATTTTTTTGTAACCTTGTGATCGGGTTTTTCGGATACTATTTACAATTACTGCCGCATAATGTTTCAATCGTTCGTCACTTATTTGTTGTTAAAGTGGCTCAATTCCACTGCTTTCAAACAATAAGGAGCAGAGGCTGTTCAATCCGCTTTCTTTTATTTTCAAATAAGAAACAACAAAAACCTTTTTGCACACGAAGGCGAGAAGCAAAGTGGTCATGCGTTTATTGATTGATTGATTGATTATTGATTTATATTGGGATAATTATGTTGAAGCAAAGATGCTTTAGGAATGACATTATTAAAACTTGTTCAAATGCGAGCTCTTGAATGCGTATGGTAACCCCCGTTTTTGTTTTGGTAACAAGCATCTACGCACTTAATAATCTTACCGGCCGTCAAATCAACATAACGTAATTTTAGCCAAGAGATTTCTCTTAAATTAATTATCAGAAGCCAAAAGCGCACCCGTAAACTACTGCCTATATTTTCATGTACGATTCAATATTACACGCCAGTGTATGCTACATGCACGCGTAAAAACGTGGGATTATAATATTTTATTTCATATAATGCTAACATGTTCGTTTATATAACCCTTCATATGACGTAATGAGAGCCTCGTCTTCGCGGTTTTACTGCCCAAAGTCATAACTAGGTTTTACTACAGCCAAGCAAAACACCGCAATACGCACATATCGCCCTTGCATGGTACGGATGGGCTTCTGTATGCACACAGGGAAGAAATGAATACGTTTAAAACAAAACGCACACTGCGATGACGCTCACTGCAATAATATCCGAGAACTTAGCGTTGCACATTGTGTCGCAGGTTGTTTGTCCAATGAGCCGGAATTGTTCTCAAACCACTCCCGTGCAGCCTGAGCCATGCACCGCTACAGACACCGCTACACCGCTACAGACACCCTGAAACGAATCGAATGTTGCCTCGCAATCAGCACCGTATACCAGTGTTTATTTTTTTAGAAAGTAGCTGTTTCAAGCACAACTACGGGCTTTTAGGCCGCTACTGATGCTGGCGCGCATGCTGCTACGGGGGCCTGATCACCGTCTCGTCCGCCATTGCCGTTTTCCGCAGCACCACCTGTAGGGGCTGGAAAGAGCGGATAATAAGGCGAAAGCCTTCAGTATTTTATTCTGCGAAAAAGAGCCGTTGTTGTTCTCGTAGTTGCTCTTGTTGCCCGCTCAAGAAAAAAGGACGCCGCAGCAAAGAACAATTGTAAAAGACACGACTGCCGAGAGCCGAATTCATTGCCGGCTCGGCTCTGCTCTGATCGGGCTGTTCGTCTGCCTAAGCCTTACAGGCTAATTACGTTCTCCCTTAATCACATATTGATTATTTCTTAAAATTTAATGATTTCATAAATGTTTTAACAAAGCACACGCACGAGGGGGAGGAAAGGTGCGCTGAAATCCCGGGAATCCCGACAACGTGGAATTCTTACTTTTCTTTAGACTATGTCCGTTTTAAACTGCAGCGACGTGGCAGCCCCGATAAGAGAGGCGCGTATTGATCAGCCGATTGTCGAATTTTCTGTTGACGTGCCTGTTCCATGGAAACCTACTTGAGCCTCATTTCATGGTTGGTTAACGCTGGCGCAATTTCATGGTGCACTGAACTTTTCAACGGGGGTCCCATAACTGAGCAGACTTACTGGGATTTCTTTGCCTTTTTTTTAAATATTTATTCTATTGCTCATTCTCAACTTCGGAAACGTCGGCGGGTGTTGGGGTTAATGCACACAAAAGCTCCATAAGCGGAATTAAGTACGCGGACAGACATATAGGCTAAGACGTATCGCGGGAGGTATATGCTCAATCGATTAGACTCAAGATTCCGTCGTGGAAATGTCGTTCTAGCTATTCTGTAGCCTTAAAATTCACGGCGGCCATGAAAATTGTAGCATTTTACACAATGTCAGCCGATTAAACAACGAATTAACAGGACCTAATTCAGCAGAAATGGCCGTCTTAAATCCGCGGCATTAATTAGTGAGCCGCACACATATGCTCAAGTATGGTTGTGACGATGAAACGTAGGTCACTGACCAAGTCAAAGACCAAGTCCACTGACCAAGTCACTGACCAAGTCTACTGACCAAGTCCACTGACCAAGTCACTGACCAAGTCAAAGACCAAAGACCACTGACCAAGTCTTTGACTTGGTCAGTGACCTACGTTTCATCGTCACAACCATGCTTTTACCTGACCAGACGGTATTCCGTCAAACTCTGGACTATGCTCAAGTAATAATAATAACGGCAACGCTCTAATATTCCTTGGTCTAGTTAGTGTTAAGCAACTCAATGATTTGCCTAAATCCATCCAGTACTTGCACTTATTAGTAACGAACATGTTCCCGTGTGTTCGTGACGGAAGCTTATATATTCTTTCGCGCCAGCTGGTATCTGTCTCCAAATCGAAAATCCATCTGTTTCGGTATTAACACGTCACCTAGCGCAGAGAAGGTAGCTCGCAGCTTTATGCGTACGCCGTGCACGAACTACGCTTCAGTTCTGCAGCTTACAACTCCGCGGGTGCAAGATTTGCTTTGCTCTGAATACTGGTGATAGGTATAAACCGTGCCGTCAGTTTTACAGCTTTGAAAGTTGTCCTGTAAATACCTCGTGTTTGTAGACACCGTTATGGCAGATTTTTTTTTTCCAGCGGAACGGTCCCCTCCTCGAATCGGCGTAACGAAATCCTGAAATACAGTTGAGTTCTCAAGTACATGCTTCGCGCATAAGAAACAAAGAAGGCAATTATACACCGTACGCAACAGAGTGATTTTTTTAACGTATTTCCAACTTTTAACGCTACCATAGTGTTCAACGAGGTGCGCGGCAATCTGAAGCGGCGCAGGCGCAATCTCGGAACGCGTTCGCAACGTCAGACTCGATCGTCTGCGCGATTTATCTCAGGATCAGTGGTTTGGACGAGCGACGGCGGCGGCAATTCCGAAAGATGCACGCCGCGCCCCGTCTCCATAATCCGTCTCCAAATCCGCGCTGAGGTTGTACGGCGCGCGGTTAACCCCAGCGCACACACGCACACACAAAAAAGTTGCAGAAGCGAAGAAGGCGGAGCGGAAAGGACGAACACAAATCTCTGCGTACGGCGTTGCGTACACCCTGGCGCAATAATCCGAAAGAGGCTGCTGTTCCTGAACGATGGCTGGCCGGCAGCACAGCTGGCGGTGAGCTTTAGGAAAACAACGGTTGTTCCCCAGGCGTTTCCGACGCGCTTCTTTCTCGGTTTCTTTGTTTTTCCGCTTTTATTTTACTTTTACCTTCGTGGTAGTTCTCAGGCCGGCTGAAGAGCTCCTCCCAGCCGAGATTGACTTTTCCGTTCGATTGCGGCGGCGGAAAAGTTTTCGCCAGACGCTTTTATCCCGCAAGCACGCACCCCCATGAAAAGAATGCCGCATTTCTTCTCCTTGCTTCTGTGTTTGTCGTCGTCTGTCATGCTCCCCTCTATCGCTGTGGGCGTGCCCCTGTGGTCGGCTGCCCGAAGTGACACGATCGGCTGCAAGCGCGAATCGTACGACTCCGCCAATGAGAGCTCAGCTGGAAGGCTGATGTCTAGGGGGCGTTCTGTCTGGTGCCCGTCTGTTAAGTTGGCCGACGCCACCGCTGTGTACGGGTGCGATGTGTTTGACAGGTGATGGTTATGGGACAAAGGTGGTACAGCGCACGAGAAATATGTATGGGCTTTGTCCCGTTACGACGCCTTTCGCGGGAGTTCCTGCCGGAAGTGTAGCGGAAATTTACCCGTGTATACTCGGGGCGGGCGTTTGAACAATAAACTTTTGTTTCCACGCCAAAAAGAGTGTTGTTTTGCCCTGCCTGCATGACAGTAAAGACTAACGGCGCCAATTATTCGTTGGCAGCCGAATGACACGCTATAATAAATGACCTAGTGTGACGTCAGAGTATATGTTCGAACGCATTCGGTTCCGGTCATAGGAAGCTGGAAGTCAACGGTTTGCAATTTTACGTGGCAGGAATCACATATATAAGTTATAACGAGAGAACAAGTAACAGGATGACAGTTAAAACGATCAGTTCTAGTTCTTTTCACAAGGAGATTAATTTTCCCACCCAGCAAGCTTGAAATGTGGCCTGAGTGCAGCGACTAATACAACCATGATTGTCTGGCACTAGGTGAGACATGTTGGTCATAAAATGCCGCTAAATCACACTGCAGTGCAACCGGAAGTAGCATCATGGCTCTCTATTACTTAGGCGGCATGTTGACGAAGTAAGTTCACGCATATTCGAAAATAAAAAAAAGCATACATCATTGCGTGGTTTACTTGTGTAGCGCGACCTGCTAGTGACCGCTCTCGGAGCTTTATATGTCGGCGTCACCAAAAAACAAAACAAAACAAAAAAAGACTCCAGGAGCGGCGGCCTTGCGACATTTTGTAAAAGGCCGTGGTTGCGCGAGCTGTATAAATATAGCTGTGCCCGAATGAGCAGAGTTCATTTGGCTGCGCCAGTATGGGACGCCGGCTGATTTGTTCGCACGAAACTAGCGTGATGCGAGAAAGCAGCTGACTCATAGCACCGCGTAGTTGGAGATTTGCATTACGATGTCCCAATTTTCAAAGCCAGCTCACCCTGCATTTCCACACATAGAGCGACGGCGCATGGTGTCCCACAGGGTTGGCATCTACTGCCTACATGTTATTATTACGCTTTATGACTTCGAACTATCCAGCGCCTGTCACGCGCTGATTTGATCATCTTGTCTTGCAACAGAGAATCTTTGCTGAGCGCGCAGACCCGGTAGAGGGTTTTGGGTTGACGCTTCTTCAGCCGACGGCCAGGAACCCCGGTGGGCTTTGGCGGCGTCTTCCGACGGCTGGACGACCGCGCCTTGCACTTCGGGGATAGGGCAGAGCGGCGTCGCCTCCCGTACTGCTCGTAGTTCTTGATTTGAAATCCCTAACTGGTGGGCTGGGGTTTGAGATTACAACATCAGATCACGTGTGTGAGCGAGGCGGCCGATGGTCCGTTCCACGTGCAGGTGCCCTTATATATGCCCTGGCATTGCCGATGTGATATGGCGGAATGGGGAAAGTGTAATTCTAGTAAAGTAAGATGGCAAGGTGGGCTAGTTGGTGCAGATTTACATTCATGATGAAAAAACAACGCAAAAAACACAGGGACAAAAGAAGACGGGAAGACTCACAGCGTTGATACGTCGTCGCTGGCCTACACCACGTTACTGATTGTCTCTTAAACGCATTTTTTTCACTCTCTAGAGACGTTCGTTGCTTATGGGCCGAGTTGTTCATACTGACTGGCGCGGTTTACCACTGCTGATTTTCTATACCGTCTCTCCCGTTTTAACGCGAAAGCATACTGTAGGGACCCAAGAGGCGAAAAATATGACGTTCTCGTCGATGCTATGGTTGAAAAACTCCACTTGCCTCAACAAGAATACAACGAGAAACCGTGGCGGGAACGGGAATCGAACCCGGGGACGCCCGGGTCAGGCAGGCGAGTTAACCTCTGCTGTACTGCCTTCCTTCTTAGCGTCCTAGTCACAGGGCGCAGTGCAACTATATATCCCACCAAGCCATCGTCGCGGACCACTGCTCTACGCCAACACCACATGGTACACGGCTGTTTGATATGAACGAAGGGGGGGACATAAAGGAGAAGTAAAATACAAAGAAGCGCGCCCCCTTCGTGGCGCCATGGTTCCTGCTGCCGGTCGGAGCGTCCCGTCGTGTCTCGTGGGGTGAGTTCGTGTGCAAGCTAAGCGCAGTCGACCGCGCAAATACGAAAACAAATCAGAATCAAGGGACGCGTGCAAAGCAGCGATGTTTTCTCAAGCCAATATCGCTTGTGTTTCATGCTGCTTGCATGAAGCAACTTAACGCATATTCGTATACCTACTCGATACGGAACTCCGAATGGCATGCGGTCTCAGAAATGAAGACGGAGAGCGGAAAGCGAACAAAGAGACGCGATTACGATGTAGTGCAGCGATGACATTTTTGACAAATGTCGCGAGAGGAAGTGATGATGCTTTTGCATTTGAACCACGCAAACGCTCTTAAATGCCGCGAGGAATTTTCGTTTTGACTGACGGAATACACGAGCCTCACATTTACGAAATCTTAATGACAGTAATCTAAAAATGTGCAGCAGCGGGAATCTTCAAAAACAAAAATTAGAGTTAAAAAAAACTCTAGTTTAAATTTTAGTTTAAAAAAAAAACCTCATCCCGGGATCTAGGTTTTCAGTTCGTTAAATTACAGGTTCTGCAGCAATCGTGATTTCTCTCTCTAGCGGCAGAGATGTTTGCTTTGCAAACAGGGGTACAGTTGCTATGGCGACAATTCTATTTGAAATTGGGGTTTAAGGAGCCGAAGCTATACCCTTGGGATATTAGGCGGGCCGTTGTCGGGGGTTACGGATTAATATTTGGCCACCTGGGGAACTTTAACCTGCGGCGAAATCTCGGCACAAGAGTGTTTGTCGCCTTGATCAGAAAATAATCCGCCGTGGTAGGAATAAGCCCGTGTCCTCGCGCATTCCAACGCTTTAACTACGGATCCACCATGTGCGTGGGGCGAAGAACTTGAAATTGCCCCGAAGGGAAGTTTCCAAAGTTGCTATATCAACGCAGAAGTTGGTTATTGCCACAGATGTTGCTGTAATAAGAGGGCTGCTTCTGTGTATAGCAACTGTTTACATAGCAATGGGTGCGGCAGCTGATTTTAACTCATTCGGGCGTAGCGCAGCACTGTGCGAATGTCGTGCAGCAGCATTGCATGAGACCACGGGAGGAGCGCGTCATTTGAAAAAAGACCCTAAGACATAATGGACATTCTTTGTTATACCGGCTATGACCGCACTGCATTATGTCGGTCATAAGGCCGCTGGGTGTCAACATCTGCCAGAGAGAGGGGCACTCTGAGAAGCACTGCAATTATTTGAGGCGAGGGCAGTACGGATCGCGAGTTCGAACAGACACTCGCCAAACAAAAACAAGTCCGTAATGGCGCTTTCCTACATTCGGGGCTCTTTTTGCTGCTGTCAGTGGACAAGCGCAAAAACACGGCGAGTCAGAGATACGTCGGCATACGGAGCCGAAGAGGGGCCGTGTCCAGCCAATACTTCCGGTGGAGATGTCATTTGTTGTCGTTCCAGAGTCTTCGGATGCCATTTCTTTTTTTCGCCGTCTTATCGAGTTTCGGCGTGTGTTAGTCCTAGCAGTCGTTAGGTTGTGCCCCCTCGCGCGCGTTCTCTTCGATGCGCACTGGCCGGAAGCGACGGCGTAGCAACCACTCACACGTGATCGACTGGGCGGACCTCGGTGCGCACCCCCGTAGTCCCAGCTGTCTCTGGCCCCCGGGGAGACCCGGGTACACGTCGCAGTCAATGCTCGCACTAATGCACAGCGCAAACGAGATTTCTGCGCTAATAAGTTGCTCTTCTGGACGTGCCTCGCAGCGACCGTTGGCCTAGCGGGGCCGTACCGCCGCCTCCTCTAACGACGGTCGGTGGGGTGCGGACAACTAAGAAACTTCGTTAAGATTCTCGCATACGTGTGCCAGTCGGGTGGCACCTCATTCCGGAATAGAATGGGTTGTTGCTGTCAATCAATCAATCAATCAATCAATCAATCAATCAATCAATCAATCAATCAATCAATCAATCAATCAATCAATCAATCAATCAATCAATCAATCGTATTGATGAGGCACTCAAAGCCCCGAAACTTCTACTTTTCGGGTCAACTTTCGTACTGCCGACAATACACTCTCGTTATCTGTCCATACTTCGGTATGCGAACAGTTTGTTATTAATATCGAAAGGCTTTGTTTGCTCCTAAGTTAGTTTCGCCTGAGCCCTTTCTAAAACTCTGTGCCGCTGCAAACGCTCCCGGATTCACTGCACATGAAGCGCAACGCGTGATGACGGCATAATATTGATTGTTGTAGGGTTTAACGCATCGACGCAACGCAGGCGATGAGGCGTGCCGTCGGATTAATTTTGACCACCTGGTGATCTTTAACGTGCTACGAAATCCCGCACGCACGGGCGTTTTTGCTTTTCGCCTCCATCAGAAAAGCGGTCGCCGTGGCCGGGAATCGAACCCGCGTTCTTTTGCTCAGCAGCACAACGCCTTAGCCATTGAGCCACCGCGGCGGGTATGAGGGCACAATATGACACAAAGACACCGCGATTGCAAAATAAACAGGTTGATACTCCGTCGTGTAAAGCATAGCACATATATATTAGCACAAAAGTAGACATCTGAGTTCACTCATGAAACCAAAGGTTCCTCTCTGCCCAGAAAGCTTTCTGTGAACAGATGCGCCGCGTCTTCGGTGTCGCACTTGAACAGTACGCAGACCCGTGGACTGAAGACCATCACTATTCGACCTAGGTCTTTCGGATGTAAACAAATCTGCTCCGTTTCCTTTTCTCTGCATAGCTCACTCACGAAATCACAGTCTCAGTTCTTAGTGTGCCTAGGATCTGCCTTTCTTTTCTGTGTCCTAGTCCGTAGGTTGCCTCCATTTACAATGAACCTCGACCAACCCTACTATCTTTCTGCCCTGCCCCCGAAACCGTCTCATTCTAGTTGGCTAAGGATGGCATGACCCTTATCTTAAAGTTGGTTACCGTCCGTGGCCGGGTGTATACAATAGCGGTTATGCCGCGTCACTTCGCTTAGTTATTGCGTTTTGACCGAATTGCTGTTCACAGCGCGCCTCACGAACACGCCTCGTTGCAGTTCTTCGTTGACGCATTCGTAAACATATTTTCTGCTCGCTGACGGCAGCGTCCCCGCGGCACTAAATTGTCCTGAAAAAAATTACACCATCTTCCCTTAGGGGAACCCTGAGCAGTATGCAAAGCAGCCGTGGGGTCGATTCAAGTGCCCATTAGTTTTCAGTTCGTCGTTTCCGTTAGGTTCAGGTACGTAGCTACCATTATATTTACAGTTTAGTTTCCATGGTAACTACCACATTTTTCCCTTACCGGAACTACGAAATGGTAAATTGTGTTGAGCGCATAGCTGTTTTGCATACTACTCAGGGTTCCCCTACGGGAAGATGGTGTAGTTTTATTAGATGCGACGGGGCTATGTCCCTCCCTTGTCGTTGTTGCGCCGTCCACACCCCCACTGCGCATGCTCGGCTTGCTGAACGCCCGGTGGTGTCTTACCCTTTAATGGCTCCTGGAGCGACAGTGTTACCGGTGTCTTCCTGGGCCGGCCCGAGATGAGCCAAGCATGCGCAGTGGGGGTGTGGACGGCGCCACAACAAGGGAGGGACATAGCCCCGACCACGAGATGCTGGAGCGACAGTGTTGCCGGTGTCTTCCTGGGCCGGCACGAGACGAGCACGCTTCCCCTTAAAGGGCGCCTGGAGCGGCAGTGTTGCCGGTGTCTTCCTGGGCCGGCGGATGGATGGACGACGGACGACGGGGCTGAGAGCAAGAGATGCTTTGCATCTAAAACTGTGACAATGCGCCGGTGCATGATTGTGTGGTTTAACGCGCCGAAGGACCAAAGTTGCCCTTGAGCTATGAAGCGCGCCTTACTGGAGGGCTCCGGATTAATTTAGACCGTCTGGGGATGTTTAACGTGCGCCAAAATCTCGACACAAGGGTGCTTTTTTTCCCTTTTACCTCCATCAGAAAAGCAGCCACCGCGACAGGAATCGAACCCGCGTCCTTGGGCTCAGCAGTACAATGGCTTAGCCACTGAGCCACCGCGGTGGTTAACGCGCTGGTGAGTATGACCGTAGATGTCTCGCCTGTTTACCTTTTCTACGCAGGAGCTGGGACAACACAGCCTGTCGTATGATTTCTGAAAGCTTTATTTTACTGCCCCGCCTAAACTGAATGGCCAGTCACCAAGAAAGTGGGCCTTCTGCTTGGAATGCTCATAGCCCGTGGCAGCGCTTTTCTTTTTTGTCATTGCGTCATCGTACGCCCCGAATGCCTCTTGTAACTTTACTGTTGTGACAGCGACGCGTATGCAGAGAATTTCGGGCAGCGAAACTTCGATAAAGATGCCTTTGTTTTGGTGGAGTATCCAATACCTAAAGCTTTTTGTGTCTTGGCAGTGTAAAATGTTCACAAGGGGTCTTTTGGCATTTTTGAAGGACCGGTACCCTCGCGCGGTGTTTTCTAGAGATAACAGCGGTAAACAAAAATAAAGAGACAAGTCGGAGCAAGTTTCTTTTTTGTCAAACCTTTACTCTTAAGAGGTTGTATAAGCGATACCACGATGACTCGGCAACGTAAGAAGCTAGCCTTTTCATCAGATTACTGCAAACCACGATCAGATTTGAATGTCTCGTCTGTTGTTTCGGATCATATACTTGCGCTGATAGAGCACCTCCATCGTTGAAAACGAAATCGGCATCAGCAAAAAAAAAAAAAAAAAAAAAAGAAAAGAAAAGAAAAAGACAAGACAAGCCCACTGGCTTATGTTGTGATTGCCTTGAACGCTTTCATAAGGTTAGCCCCGTATTGTTTTTTCCCCTTTACCTTCACAGCGAATGCTATTCTCGCTGGATCATAACAGCCCGTCGCAATGTCGGAAGGGCACAAAAGGTGATTGAGCGGAAAGCCGGTTTATGGCCCTTCCATCCCAGAGCGAAAGAGACGAGAACAAAAAATCGGCTGACTCGCCTCGAGGGGTTCCTCGTAATCTTGACATTCGCCGACCACTCGACCTCACGATGCAAATGAAAAAGAAAAAAAAAGAAGGAAAAGGAAAGGAAAAAGAAAATAGACGGCAAACGGCTCAGTAAGTGATCTCGTAGAGCCCCAAACAGAAGAAGAGAGACAACCAGTGATGGAGAATAAATGCTCAACGATGACAGCAGACGGGAGAGAAAAGGATAGGGGCAATAAGATTCTTCGTCTGACGGATTTACGGATAAGCCGGCGAAAGGTCTACCTGTGAGGCATTTCGCCGGTCCAAGTTGATTGGGGAACGAATTGCTATACCGCTTTTGTCAGTTTTCGCTGCGGTCGATCCGTGTTTGTTTGGCTTGCGCTGTAAAAACACCCTCCTGTCTACATTTCCGGATTCGCCGCAATTGCTTCCCGTCCATCACGTATAGTGGCCCGACAAAATGTTGGGTAAACGAAGTTGAGCATTGGGCGTTATAGTTTCATTCTTATTTGTTCAACCGAGTTGCGCTCAACGGTAGGGTGACAACTATAATGGCACACACACGCTAATCGCATTATCGTTATCTCTGATAAAGGCTTGAACGACCGCCTGGGGCTGTCGTCGGCGTTCGCCTGCGTTTCTAATGGGATGCCTCTTAGCTGAACGATAACTTAGGGTCTTGGTTTGTGTCGTGTTTTGATTATTATATGCTTAGATTTTAGCTTTCCTAAGTACGACAGCTCAAAGAGGATTAGAAAAACAAATCGTAGAGCCATTCTAATCAGTGAAGGCGGATGGCCAGCGAAACTGTATGTAAACAACACAAAACACCGACTCCCACTTACTTGAACGGAAATACAACACTGTCACCAATTGCGGGGATGCATAGGGTGTAGAGACAAAATACGAAATCCTGCTCTTCACCTTACGCACGTCCAAAACACACCCACAGCTGTCATCGAGAACCCCGGCCGCACGCTCTTTGCCCGGGTGAAATGTGACCGACATACTCCGGCGACAGTGGTCGGTGACTTCAGTGTGAGTGTCTCCAAACCGGACAAGAAATGGCTTGGTTCATGGTGGAAGGATTTCCTCTACATGAGGCAGACATTCTAGCATTGTACGTGGGTCCTTTAGTAATTATTGGTCAATCTCACAAAAGTGTATGTTGCATGAGTGGTTATGTGCCAGGGGCTTTTTTGTTGATCGCCGGACACGGATAATTCTGCCATTCTCTCCATGTACAACCTTCAACCTTGATGTAAAAATTGCCGCTTTTCGAGGTCTGCAGTTCTTTAAAGTAGGCGCCTTTTTAAATATATACCTTTGAGGGCCCTTTGCAATGTGAGGAATGGGGAAAAAAAAAGGGGGGGGGGGGGTAATGGTTTGCAGTAAGAATGGACAGCGAGGGAGTGCCATGAAAGAAGAAGTTCGAGCTGTCTACGTGGCGAAGCCAACAAACATTTTGCATCCCCGGTGTAGCCAGAGCATGAGTAAGTTAGCATGCGTCAAGATGCTCCGTTGGGACACTGGAGTCTTATGAACAACTAGGGCGAGCAAGGACGAAGAACTCTCTGTCCTCCGCCGATTCTAAACTGCTAGGTTCTGATGGATCAGCGTTGTGCACAGTACTCTTCAACAACGTCACCTTCATTCAATTCATAAGAATTACACTTACTTAGCGGGTTATGAAAACGCCATTTTGCTTTCATTCTTCGGCCCCCGAATCGCTGCTGTATTGGTCGACTTCTACAAACAGTTGGGTAACGCAAATATCATACTAGTAACAGCCGTACAATTTTTAGTCCTAAAAACAAAAAGAAAATTGACGTAGTGTCGCGGCTCTGTTGTTTTAAACATGTCAATATCATCTACCGCATCAGTCAAAACCATTCACTATTCTGGACAAAGACGCGAAAAAGTATTAAAATACAGAAGTGATATTTGCAGTGTTCCTTTATAAACAAATCAAACATGCTTGACTTTTGGGAAATTAAATACTTCATCAACTGCAGAAAAACACGAAGGGAAGGGTGACAAAATCATGACTCAGGACGCTCCCGAAGTGCCAGATTCTTCGGTGTCATATATGTGCTGTCTATTTGTGAGGCTGGTTTTGCTTCCGAGGACAGGCTTGCCGTATCCCCGTTTAGAATACTACATCCACTGCAGAAACTCTGGCCCTGGTATTTGTTTTTCTTGGAGAGCCTTTCAGTTTTATCATATGCAAATGTCGTTTCAAATCGCGCGCCATCAGCCGCAAAGGGTTCGCACAACATCCGACAGATGGCGACGAGTGTACTGGCCAGTAGGAAGACGCATTGAAACATCCCCCTCGCGAGGGGCACGATCAAATGCAGAGCATTTCCGGGGGCGCACGACGTTAAGTAGTTTGCGTTACGTTAATGTTGTTGCACTTGTGGCAACTGCTGACGAGAGAGCGCTCGTCAGCAGTAATTTGAATGAGTCAACGATATAAGGCGCGTTCATAGCCTCGCATTCTGTGTCAACGATTTTTGTACTTCCGAGATCACCGAGATGACTTCCTCCAGGCGGCAGTGCAAAATGTAGGCGCGTTGCACCTCGCCCCTTGGCTCGCAACAACAGCGGAGCTCCTAAGTGGTGCCCGTGCAACAGGTTTTTACAGAGAAGTGGCGGGGGCGGTGGCCCTCTTACAGGAGCGCTTCTCGTGGGAATACCTCTGCTCAGTGAAACCAAGGAAGCTGTATTGGGATCTCGTAGAGCAGACCCTCCCACCGCCCATGTACCGCCTGCCACCCCTTGGTCTGCCGAAAAGTGACGTCCTGCGGCGAGTACGGAAGCTCCCTATCCCGACCGGCTCGAAGGGCTTTTTCTTCCGCTTTCAAAGGCAAGACAGGAGGAACGCGGTTTTTTTTTGCCGGGAGGGGCCAACTGTCTGCTGTGCGGAGGGAGGGAAACGGCCGAGCACGTATTCATGGACTGTAACACGGCGTTCTACTTCTGGGATGAGCTGCAGTGCTCCTTCAACACGCGCTGGAGAATCACTTGGACAAATCTGAAGTTCCTAGACGCGGCCTCGGAACGCCCGCTCCTTCGCGACTGTGTCCACGTAATAGGGCTCCACTCGCTATGGAGGGCGAGAGTCGACGCCGTCGAATGTACTGAACGCCCCCGACCGGCGTGACGACACTTCGTCCAAAAGGCACAATGGGCAATTGCCGCCCTCGACGGGGATGAGGCAGACTCCGAGCTACGCGACGCACTGAATCGGGGAACGCGAGCACTCATGGATTTCAAGTCACAATAGCAGAGGAGATGGGACGCAATTTGAGGGCTAGCCCCGGGTAACGCTGGTGCTCAGTTATACCAAGAAATGGCTTTACCCAAGAGCTCTATTTTCTCCCTTCCCTCTATCCCGTTCACTTCAAACTTTGTGCAATGACACAGTAGCCCTGTTGGCAATCTCTCTTGCTTAAGTTTCACAAACGCTCCGTGACTTCGCGGGCAATACTCCCCGATTGGCTTACAGTTACTTGGCAAAGCATTCTGACCCTCTCTTCGCGTGATAGCCGATCGCCTCACTTTTATGTTTAAGTGAAGCCATGTTCTGATGTGCTCGGAAACCACTGTAATCACTGCATACGGCTCTGTATATATTTGCAAATAAAGTTATTGTTAGCAAAAAAAAAAAAATCGGCTTTGTGGCGCAGTGGTTAGAGTACCTTGTACATTGCGTTCCGCCCGCAGAGTCGAGAGATCGAAACCTGGCGCCGGATAGTATTTCTTTTTTTTATATAGTAGGGAGGGGTGCGGTGCGGACTACGGACGCCAACGCGGGTGACATCGTGAGTTACTGAAATGCTCTGCATTTAATTACGTTTTCGTTCGCGTGTACTATTTCTAAGGAGTGACTGATTTTAAGGAGGTTAGGTTACTGACGGCTTTTTTTATCTTTTTTTTTCCATCGCCACAATGCGGGGAACATATACCAGCGTGCGTATCATACAGTTGGAAGGAAACGCAGCCTATCGGTGATCTGATTGCCACAATAAAAAGCAGCGGATCGCGGCTCGTCGGCAGAAATCAAAATAGTTAACCTAACGGGAAAGGCATCCACAGAAATCAATAGGCGCCCGTTCTGAGCGCAACTCGCGCGAGCGCAGGCTATTCTACCGGAAATAAATCGACCGCGAGCGCTCAAGGACACATCCAATGTGGCCGCCCAGAAGAACGGTAGCGGAAATTAGGGTAGCGGCGCAATTGGCCCGCGAAGACCGCACGGAGACAAGGAAAACCGCACGTCGGGCAGGATTAAAATAAATGTCCCCGGGAACAATCAAGACGGGGAACGCGAACGTCCGCTTTGGAACAATGTTTCTCCTGAATGCAGTCTTTTGTGTACGGGAAATATGAAGAGAGCAAGCGTGGGGCTTCAAATTTCCAGTGGGCGCATCAGCCGTCAGCGAATGTCAAGCGGCGCTATCAAAAAAAAAAAAAAAAAAAACATACGTTTTCTTCGTGTTTCCTTCTTTCCTTCCGAGAGGCAAACAAAGTGCTCGTTTGTCTTCTGACTGGACGCGAGACAACTGAAATCACCGTAATTTGTCGTTGCGTGACTCGCGCAGTGGCTAGTGCGCCACACGAACGCAAAAGAGTCGCCTCCTTTTAAAAAGAGCCTCTCCGATGCCGACGAACAAAAGAATCGAGCGGCTGCTCGCTTCTAAACAATTGTATTTCGGCTGCGGTTGTTGAAAGTCGCCGCTCGATTCGAAACTCCGTTGCCCTAGTCATCTTTTGTTGCTATTTAGCTGTGATTTGTGAACGCGCAATGTATTCGAGGGTGCATTAAAATCTTGCTACGGAGTGCTCAAATGCGCAGATAGGGGGCTAAGGGTGGGTTTTGTATTGTTTTCATGGTGTTGGTTTTTTTAACGGCCTTATTGTTCGCAAATAGACGTTGCTCGGAAACGGGCTAGGTTTTGAGAGGGCCGTAGAACGCGGGTTTTGGTAGTTTTTAGAGCTGCCTGTCGTCGGGCAAAGGTGGATGTTGCCTCCGAGCTGATGAAGGCAGACTCTTTGCCTCGTCGCCTCCATCTATGTTCTACTTGCTATTAAGAATAAACACCGGCTGGATTCTGAAAACACAAAGATGGGAAAACTTGCGCGAATAGCCCTGTCGGCGTTAAAAAACCCATGGTGCCGTCCTGGACCCCTTTTCTGAGTGCATTTGAAGGTGCCTGCTCACGCACCAGGGCATGCGGTGTATGAGCAGACTTGCATGCTCAAGGACGAAAGTTCAAGAAGGCAGACCACCTTGTACATTTTTCACCCACGTAGAACGCAAGCAATGAGGTACCTTCCTCTTCAACACTACAAAGAAAAGGTAGGTTGTGCCCCTCGCACTTTCTGACCGAACTGACTCTGAAACTCGAGCCGTCAGTATTCTCACCCCTGCTTCCATCACGTCCACGTGTTTCAGAAGCGGTGCAGGTTCACTGTTACGTCACTTCTGTGGGCGGTGCAGTGACGCAACTTGACTGCTGCTCATTGCCCACCGAGGTGCAAGTTTTAGACTGCTGTGGGGGCGTCAAGGACCCAGTGCCTGAACCCTCTCGTTTGCGAGAGACGTCGAGCGCGCCCACGCACTGGGAGGTCCGGCCTCCTTTTCAGAGGTCACGCGGGCAACTCCGCCGGACACGTCCTAACGTCGGCAGCCTGAGCTAAAACGAGACGGATTTTCCCGTGGCTGCTGCTGTATAGCTTTCTTCTGGCCCCTGAGAGCGGTCCTCGCGGCCGTTAATCGCTTTCCCTCCTCCTCCTCCTCTTTTCTGCCGCGTGCACATTCGCTTTTTCTAGCGTAAGCTACACTGGCCGAGGTTGAGCAGATTCGCGTGGACCCTGAAGGGCCGTACTGCGCAAGCGCGAGGAGAATTGGATTGTATTTGGATTGGATTTGGATTTGATTAGATTGGATTGGATTAAATTGGATTGTATTGGATTGGATTGGAAATCCTATACACTTGGAGTACGGGTCTGCACTTGCGTGCAGAATGGGCACCCAATTCTGCAGAAATGGGCAGAATTGGGTCCGCACATTCGCCGGTCTGCGCCTTCCAGAGCAGTGACGTCATAGCCGCGGCAGACGCACTGGCGCCGGCGCGTGTCCAGCTGTGCGCCTCCGTTGCGCAGTAGCCAAGTCTGACGCCGCGCCGGAGCCACTTGATAGCCGTTTCGCGTGGCTCCTGGAGAGCCGTGCTGCGCATGCACGAGGAGCAGTGACTGGACTGGACTGGACTGGACTGGACTGGGCCGGACTGGACTAGATTGGATTAGACTGGACTGGACTGGACTGGATTAGACTGGACTGGACTGAACTGGATTGGATTGGATTGCTGAACCTTAGCTCACGCTACGTATATCCTGGCATAGCCGAGCTAAGCCACTGCTAAATTTTTGTGAACACAGCTGCCACCTCGAAGAAGCCCACGAGATGATACTCCCGCGCTCTTTGAGTTCTGCTTTGGCCCCTTGGATTTCTCTGGCTAAACGTGGGCCAAGCGAATCATTGTGGTCTCCGACATCAATTCGTCGGCGAGAGGGACACGCAGCTCGACTGACGTTGCTTCGCACGTACCTGTAGCCTCAACATTAGGGTAACCACACGTTAAAGGAGTACTGACACGAAATTTCAAAGCTGAGATAACTATGTAAAACGCTTCCTTTTTATCAGGAGATATCTCCCAGCAAGTTTCAACAGCAACCGTTCAGCGAAACATATTTAAAATCCATTTTAATCTTCGCCCGCACGAGAAAGCCCAGAGCGGGCCGACGTGACATCATCTGCTACATGCCCCAAACTGCCGACGTCGGGGCTCCCGTGACGAAGCCGACGCGCTGGCTGTGGTTGGCGCGCGCTGCTCGGGCGTGTGTACACGTCATGGTTTTGGGACTGACGTCATGCTGCCCGGGCCTGTGGGGACGGCGAAAATCTCGGCCGGTCTGGGCGCGCGCGTGCGCTCGCTCGCACGCGCTTCCAGAGAGGCAGCGATACGGCAAGAATGGTGACGTCATGTTATACAAGCTGTCATGGCGGCCGCTCGGCGTTTTTCAGTCGAAACCGAAACTGGCACGAATAAACGACGCCGTAAATGAATGTTTACGCTGCGCTCGACCGTCTAATCTGTCACTCTATGATTAGTGGGCTGGTAGGCACGCATAGCAGCGAAAAAAACGTAACATAAAAATTTCGTGTCAGTACTCCTTTAAGGATGAATGTAAGCATAACCACACACTCACTCAGGTGGAGTGGCCATTGAAGATGACAAATGCTGCCAGAAGCGATATTCCGCTTCCAGATAGGTACAAGCCCGGACGTTCCGGTGCGATTCAGAACGTTAATGAAACTTTGTATGCCGCGCACCGCCCCTAAACCGAACTGAAAGATACCAAATCTTCATTGTTTGCGAAAACAATGCGCCGCATTGAGCTAGGACAACACTTTACGGTAAAAATAAATCACGCGTTTTTGGAGAAAAATAATCAGCATTCCTGGGGCTCGAACCCAGGGCGTTGGCTCCAAAGACCGCTGCGCCACCGCCAGGCTACTGAGGCCTATTTTTTAAAGATATAGACATCACCACATACCCCATTTCTTCCGGTGAAAAAAAAAAAAAAAACAGTTGAGTGCCATATCATCTGCTCATTCTTGTGGGGCTGTTCAGTGTGTGGAAGCGCCAAATGATTGACCGTATGCGGAATCTCCTCGGTCAACGAAATCACTTTTTCCGGAAAAATGTGCGTGTGTGTGCCGCGTAGACTGCCCAGAGCGAGCCGCCAGAATGGCTCCACATCCTCGATGCCTGTGTCTCCCTGCCGGAATTTTAGTGCGAATTCCTCTTGAGGGGTGTACATTCTTCTGTGATTTTAGTGCAAACTTTCCAGGTGTGGACATTCTAAGTTATTGAGTGCCAACTTTTAAGGGGCGGATATTGTAAAGTAGAGTTTGGAATGCTCATGCTGTCCGCCATTCCACCCTGAACTCGTATATTGAGGTTGCTCTCCATGTCACGAAGAAAAAAAAAAACTAGGATACTGAGGCCGAAGAACGGGTATATTCTAGCAGTTGTTCAGAATAGCAGAGCGAGAGCTACAAGCGAACAATTAGACGACACTGGGTGAGTGTAGGAAGTAAGTGCCTGGCTTGTACCCACAAGGGGACGGAATTTCGCCTGCCAGAATTGTAGACGGTAATGAATAAACAAGCGAGGCCGCACTAGCCTAGCTCGCTGAGCGGACTCGCGCCGTCGGGTCCTGCTCAGCGCAGGGAACGGCTGACTGGCTCCAGGCTCGCTCTCTTTGCGCAGCTTCCGCAACAAGAAGCTCACGGCGGATTCGCCAATTGCTCACTGCCTGCGACGTCAACACGCCCGCTCGAACGAGAAGAGGGCGCCGTTCGATTGGCCTTGCACACTTTCGCATTCGGGGCTTGTACATAAGAGGCGCTTACGAGTCGTTGGAGACTCCCTTCCGCTTGATCTCGCTGATCTTTTTTTTTTATTTGGGGTGTTTTATTGCCACCATTTTGTTCGGAACGGGCCGGAATTAGTCTTACTCGCTGGTTTCGTTTCTCCCGGCTGCGTTGGGAAATGCTCCCTGTGTAACACGTTCGCACTGCTGCCTGTCTGCGTCGCTTGAGTTCGGCCGCAGTTGCTTGGCGACTGCGCACTACCGCAGCCACACGTCTCAGGGATGTAACATACATGTACCGTATTTTCTCCTGTACAATCCGCTCAAGTGACTTCTCTCGAGCTCACGTGCCTGCATCATCGGAGCAGCTTATAGTCTTTCATGCCACGTACGCGGGACGACTGTGATCAAACCTCCTCGACTCAAAACGTTAGGGCCTAGTCTGGAGATCTTTTGGAGAACACTGCGATGCCCTATAAATTTCGCGAAATTTTCTGAGCCTGCCTTGTGCGTTGACAAGCCCCGCCCGTTCAACAGGCGGCACGATGGCGAGAACAAAAATTGATGGGAAGTGTATGCTGGTGGTTCTTTGGAAATGCGTAGGCATCTTGTCCCTCTCCCTCGCGAACTCGAGGCTCAAGCCGTTTCGCATACCTCGTTCCCGCTTTATAGGCCCGCAACCCGGCGTTTTCCGCAAGCTTTTCGCGTACCATGCCAACAGTGCCTAGCGCTCTAACAGCCTCCGTGGTCGCTTGTGCTCGCTGTAGCAGCGCCATTTGCTGCCTGTCGCTCTTCCTGCTGCTGCCCGCCCGTGTCGGAATTCTGTCACCGTCATTCGCATTCCAACCCCGTTTGCCGCCTACTCAGACCTACGATTGAAGCACTCTAATTTTACTACGCATACAAGTAGTAACGTGGAGACGCCGTGTGACGGGCGCGTCAGAAGAAGGGGTGAGCCGCGATTCGACTTGACGTTCCCCTAGCAACTGGGCCAGCAGCGGTTCGAACGCAGCGCCACCGCAATCAATTTCGCCGCAGGCTTGGCTGACGTCACGCCTCTCCGCACGCACTCTGTCGTTCTCTGTTCCTGCCGCCCTCTGTCTGCGCCACTGTTTTAAAGAAAAGCTTTACTACTGTTTTCCAGCGGTTTCGCGGAGGATGTGCAAGTTAACCTTTTGACCGGAGACTAACCCACGGCGGCACACCCCTCGCAGCACATGGCGTGATTCGATGGGCCCGCTGTCGGCGCTGAGCGGCCGCTACGGGAGCGGCCGCTCAGCTGATTGGAAGACGACCAAAACCGCCGCCTTCCACGCATGCGCCGCGGGGTCGTCTCGGTCTATGTGACTCATCTTGCGCCGCGTTCGTCGGGAATAAAAGCGAGTCCGGGTCTCCTTCTGTGAGCGTTGCACGGGGTCAAAAGATCCTGAGCCGTGGTTGGCAAAACAGCTACATCAAAGGTTGACCGAGCGAAACCAAGACTCAGACTAAGCCAAGCTTTTGCTTTGCATATCCAAGGTTAGCTGAGCTAAGCTGCAACCGTTTTCTTTTTTGGTCACGGATCCGTGCAATAGAGATTTCGGCAGTCGTTAAAAGTCGAGGCATTCTAACGCAGCACTTGCCGTCGGTTACGACGATTGTCGCAGCTTTGCTGAAATTGCGGAGCCTACAACCGCAATATAAAAGAAAACCCATTTAGTCGCAGCCTTTGCCCTTTTTTGAAAATCAAGTTTGATCAACCTTGAGAGGAGCTTTTCCACCGTTGCTTCCGAAAATGCGATTAAGTAAAGCCTTTGCCAAACTACAATAGAAAGAGCTCAGAAAAGAGCATTACACTCTGGCTACAATGTAGTTTTTTTTTTATTCGGCACATTCTGTAGAGCCCCGTTTCGTTTTGCAAAAATGTTCGAGAGGAGAGGAGCAGAAAAAGTTTAGCTTTCTTTTTTCTTCTTTTATTGTCTTTCTTTCCTTTTTTTTCTACACTAAAAGGAGTAAGCTTTAAGCCGCTAGGATGGTAATCCTTCAGCCGATTGACAGGCGTTAAGAAAGCAGATAGAGTAATACCCTAAAGGACTGCTGCACGTAACAGCACGCCCCTGTGGGGGATTACCGTAATTGCTTCTGTGCTCATTGTGGTTTATTGTTTTACAATTCCCGAGTATAGCGACACGTGTTTTGGGTCCTCCTGTACCCGTGCAAGGGCGGTTTAATGGAATCCTAACGCATAAATGGAGGTAGACTCGTTGCTCTAATTAATTATATTTTGAACCTGGGCTTGCGCTAGAGAGAAAGCGCCCAGCAAAAAAAAAAAAAAACTAGTTGGTCGGAGCGGAGAAACTAAATAGACATAAATATCTACGTCAGAACGAGGGTTGCATGGATCACAAATGTGTCAGTATTTTGAGCACTGCCTGCTGGCGTCATTTGCGTGACGGATATGACGTCAGGGAAATCTTGGGGTATCGCGATTACAGAACACTTTCGGGGTAAAATATAAAACCGGAAAGCGAACAACCCCAAGTACAACGTGCTCTTCAATACTAAAGGTTGTTTCCCCGCAAGAAGACCCTGTGTGCAGGGGTGCACCCTGTGGCTTCTCTACCTCACAATATGCATAACCCTAGCATTGCACAAGGCATGCACTCATGCACACTGCGAGGAACCACCGCGGGCTCGAGCTATTTGAGCACGCTCACGATACTGAAACGTCGTGGCGCCAACTTAACACCGCCTCTAATTGGGCAGGTGGAGAAGGGGGCGACAAAGGAATATGCCCAGGGTACGGAGGGAAGACGTTTATTTTATACAAACGTTCTAGTCACATATTTTACAGACCCAATTACATAATTTACAGTACAGGTACGTACTTCCCGTTAGGTGAAAGGGGCGATGGGGCGCCACGGCCAAGTGTGCGCGTCGTCGGCGCAAAGCCAGTGGGCTCTTCGGTCAGGGCAAATTCCGGGGTGCGCGCACGTTGTGCGCGCGCGCATCGCCGTGCTGGCCAGATCGGCTCGCAGCAGCGAGGGAGACGGGGCCCATTCGCTCACAGGCAAGTACCGCACGGCGTGATCGTCGAGTGGTAGGTACGGCCTTACTATATATATGCAAGCGTAGGGGAAACAGAAGCAGCCTTAGGCACGGGCCGCAGCCGGAAGGGCTGGTGGGCTTTCGCCGGCGCAACAGAGTTGCAGCCGGCTGGTAAAGAAAGCGTCACATACCTTCGGCCAACGCTTTCGGCGTCCTGGAAGCGTCTCTCCGAACGGACCCCCGTGCAGGGCGCGCGTTCGCGTCCCGGCGAGAGTCGGGTTCGGGCATCGTTCAAACGGGCCAATGAGGTGAGGTTAGCTCCCCCACCAGGGCGGAGCGCCCGCTGCGTGACAGTGTTTTATCGCCGCAACGGTCTCTGCAGGCTTCACCTCAGGCAGGAGTTTGAGACGACGGCTCGGCTGTGCACAGTGGCGCCGAGACGAGCCGGCATTTCGGGGAGAGAGAGGAAAAGCGCCGCGCAACGCCACAAACCCAGTGATCGCGCAATGGCTTGGGCGTCAGGATCCCCACAACCCTTCACAGGCCTCTTGCTCCGTTGTACTAGCGCCACTTCCGTGACGAATATGACGTCAGCGAAATATTCGTGTATCCGGGAATAAAACACTTTCGTGATAAAATAGTTAAGGACGACCGTCCCTGCGTACTGTTTCCTCTGTCGTCGTTTCTGTCGCACTGGTCCCAAACCGCAATCTCCCAAGATGTTTTCCTTGGGACTACTAAAAGAAGCTGGAATCGTCTATGAATCACTGGCGCGACCGGTATGCGTAGAATATGCCTGTTAATAAGACCAATGCTGCGCCTACTGCATACAATTAAGCTTCCGTTCAGCCACGTTTGTCTTCAAAATCAGTGCTATTGCGGGGGGGAGGGGGGGGAGGGAGGGGGAGGGGGCATCGTTTATAACCCGTGCAGTGAGTAACTAAAACGCAATTACTTATCACAGCGGGTCGTGTCGGGTAAATTTCCCAAATTTTTCAAGTCGCAAACTCTTTCACTGGAATTAGGCAGAACACACAATCTGAACACGGAAGACGGGTGCATTCATTACATACTCGTCCGCCTTTAAACACACTCCTGACGATGTTCCAATGTCAGGGACCACGGTACCACGTCCGACCTCGCGGTTGTGGATGGCACCAGTACAGTCGCCGCAAAAGAAAAGAGAAAAAAAAAAAAAAGAATACGGGCTCGCAAGATGGACGAGGCTTTTGACTATCTTGGCTGTCTTGTACAACACCTCGATACGGCTTTTACTAAAACTTTCTCTAAGTACTGGGATTCATCCGCCACAGCCGCCGTGCCAAAATGCCGTTCGTTATTCACCCGACGATCTTTATATTTGAGAAAGAGAGGTTAGTGAAACTGTATCAACAAGTATTTTCGCGAAACCCCTATAGAAGCAGCGGACGAGGCTCCCGCTTTTAAAGGTCGTCCTCCTTCCTGCCCCCGTTGCGGTTGCAGTCTACACGCCACCCTGGACGACCCGCCTCTTCTGCTACTGCAATTTGTGGTAACGGTGAGGGTGTTTAACGAGGTGTCTTTTGTACCTCTTTTGTGATGAAGTATTAGGTATTCCTGGCTCCAAGGAGGAAAAAAGTCCGTCATGAGGGAGCACCGCCGTCATAATGACAGTGATGCTCACTCACTGGCCGCAGTATGACGTATACAGGAAAAGGGCAACGAGTTGAGCAATGGCAATCGTCCCCTCCTCCTCGTGACGGGCAGTGGTGGCTTGTCCTGCATCTCGCAGCCATGTTTGCGAGGAGCGAAACGAGGCTCGGTACTGCGGTACCTTCTCCCCATGAGAGTCAGGGGCGGGGCATGGAGAGTAGTGTTTTTAAGGAGCAGTATCACGGACAGAAAGGCGTCGCCGGATGCACCTATCGTCTATTCTCCAGTCTTACCAACTCCCCCGAAAAAGGAATCAATTCAGCTGTTTCGTGGTTGTTGTTGGGTCGCGTGTTGAGGAAAATCTCCCCGGTTCGTGGATCTCGCCTCGTTTCTGCACAGCGTTATTATTGTCGTCTACGAGGAGGAGCAACACTGAGGTCTGATGAAAGGTTTTCGGGACGTATAGTTGTTCTCTGGAGCCAAGTCAGATCTTGTGACAAACAAGTGCGGGCGTTAGCATCTGTGGTATCGGCTTCTTACTGGACGCAGAGGAAAAACAGCGTAGAAGAATGACGGAACAGACGAGCGGTCTCAACCAAGGCACTCGTAAATAGCCCAGCGTAAATGCGGCGGCACCTCACCAAGGAAAGGCACGGGAAGCGGAACCCTATACCCCTGCAGTCGGATGCAGCAGCCAGTGCCGGTGGTGCCAAGGAAAACATTTTAGCGCTGGGTTTCCCTTGGCGTGCGAAGCCGAGGAGCCCGTTGGGTGAAAGCGTACACGTGCGCAGCCGTAAACACGCCGGTCCTATTCCGCTCTTCTGAGGAGGGAGCTCATACGAGGCGGAAGACGCGCAAAAAGAATGGCAACGGCTGCGATCAAAACAAGCATACCAACAAGAAACAGAAGGCTTCTACCGTTCGTTTGTCGTTCCTCCTACTTCACTCACACGCCTATGTGTGTACAGGTACGGCTTGTTTCTCGAGCTGCGCCGCACGGCATGTTTTTGGCTTTTCCCCTATCGTGTGTACCTGAATCCGAGTGGCTCTTGAGAAAAAGAGGAGAGAGGGGAACGCGGTGATAACGGAGGCGCGGGGGGGAATTTGGAATCCCCGGCGTCAGGGTTTTTAAAAGAACGCCGTGATCTGGAATTTCGGCTTGAGAGTGCTAGATGCTCCACGAACGAAGTGCCCGCCCTGTGTTCGAAAACAAGTTGAGCGAAGGAACGCCGAGTCAGCAAGGAAATGTTCTTTCTGGCGTTCATTCCTTCTTTCTGGCGTTCTGGCGTTCAAATGTTCATTCTTGCTGGCGGAAATGTTCCTTGCGCTGCGCTGCGCCGCCTCGTTCGACTGTCCCTAGTCGCTGCTGCATGTCTAGTGGCGTCGGTGTCGACATAGAAGAAACACAGCCATCGGCTGATTGAACGGAAGAACGCCGTGCGAAGAAAGTAGAACAGCGGCAGCAATCGCCGCCTTCTGCAGCCGTCTCTGCTCGCTGCTGTATATCTAAAATTAACATTTAAACTTCAAGCTGTATACCTTCATCTGAAACAAATTGTGTGCACTTTGAATGTTCTCGCTGATTTTGATGTGCGTAACCACCTTTAAACCAACTATAACATTGCTAAACCAAAAATAACCTAGGATCACTAAGGGAAACCGTGTTGTTGGGCTAGTCGGTGAATTATGAAATAAGAAATGTGCGCTAACTGGGCATACAGAGAAAGGAAGATAAACAATTCGCATTGTTTTGTCAATGCGCATTGTTTGTCTTCTTTTCTCTGTATGTCCAGTTAGCGCAAATTTCGTATTTCATAATCACTGAGAGGCAGCACCCCGCTCTCGCTCTAATCTCAAGTTCGCCTTGTGATACGTTTGTCGTAATCTATCTTGGGCACAAAGGAAGAGTTGAGAGAGAAGAGAGAGAAGTGAACTTTATCGGAATCCTGCGGAGGTAGCGGGGTGGGCCACACAGGGCCGCCCGCTACCCGACGTTACTTAAGACGTCTCCGAGGCTTGGCCCCCCCGACTCGCGCCGGGTCGGCGCGCGAGAGACCTTCGGGTGTGATCAGCGCCTCCCCGTGCGCTTGCCGGGCGAGAGAAAAAGTATCTATAAACGTTGCGCTGGACGGCATGCAGCTGCTCTGCCAAGTCCGGCGATACAGCTGCACGGGCTGTGTCTTCCGGCAGTCGGCCAGGAGCGGCGACCGCTTCTTCTGGGTGTCGGGTGCAGTCCCAGAGAATGTGGGTTAGTGTTGCCCGGGCACTGTTGCACACACTGCACACATCACTTGCAAACACCTCCGGGCACACGTAGCGCTCCAGCGCCGGCGTGAGCGCGGATCTTGTCTGTAATTGTCTGTACATCACCGGCTGCCCTCGTGTTAGGCCTGGGTGAGGCGGAGTGTGCTCGTGTGCGCGCACGCGTGGATGCTTGCTGGATTGTGGGCGCACGCATGGTTTCCCCACCAGTACAAGGCGGCACGTCTGTTTTACTGCAAAGCAGTATATGTCTAACCCCCCAAGTTTTCATTCCGGTGAACTCGATTTACTCGGAACCGCGGTGGCGCTCCTCCTGGGCACCGCCGACCCCGCTTTCACAACTGTTATTACCCTCGTGCACAACCGATGCCTATTCCACAAGCTGCGCAATCGGCTGACAACGGCGGTAGCGCCCTTAGGCATTACCAGAGCAACGTGCCCGCTTTGAACGTCGACGGGAGCCCATAATTCTTTTGTAGCGTAAGCTACACTGGCCGAGGTTGAGCAGTTTCCTGTGTGCAGTGAAGGGCCGTTCTGCGCAAGCGCGAGGGACATTGGATTGAATTGGCTTGCTTTGGCTTGGCTTGGATTTGATTTGATTTGATTTGATTTGATTTGATTTGATTTGATCTGGATTGGATTGGATTAAAGTGGATTGTGTTGGATTGTGTTGCATCATAGCCGCGGCAGACGGACTGGCGCCGGTGCGTGCCCAGATGTGCGCCTCAATTGCGCAGTAGCCAAGTCTGACGCTGCACCGGAGCCGCTTGATAGCCGTTTCGCGTGGCTCGTGAAGGGCTCGTGAAGAGCTAAGCCACAACTAATTTTTTCAGCATAAATGGCTTTCCGCGTGAGTTTTTGCCCGTGTATTTCCCGCCTAAGCACGGTTTGGGCTTCGGTGGTGTGTTACACAGACAGTAAGATGCCAACGACGCGGGGCGGAAACGGACAGCCACATGTTTGTCCACTAGAATGAAGCTCGAGTACTTCTAGACTTTAACTCTCTATGGATAGACGCGTGTCCTTCGCTCCGAGGAAGAACAGTGGGAATCGAAGGAGCGCCTGCCAGAACAGAAACCTGAATGGGTGCGGAAACAACAGAAACCTGCCGCAATTTCCACCGCAAGTTTCAGCCCGCCGAGAAGCTGGGAATCTCTCCCGGGTGTATTGCAACACCGACCTTAGCCAATTCTTAGCCAATTCTTCTTGTGCAGCTTGAGGGGCTTTCAAAGCGACAATTTTGGCGATGCCTTTCACTTCTAAGCACGTCCTTATAACTGATTGCTGGTTCATCAGGCATGAGTTGGGAGCGGAGGAAAGGGTCCGGGGGCCGCGCACGCGCAGATATAGGTTTCATGGCCTCACTGATGACTTGTTCGTTATGCTGGTGAGAGGTTTAAATGTGCATGAACGTGCAACGCCCCAATGCGAATTTTCCGGTGTCCTCAGTGGTCCAGCAGATTGGGTTGGTGTGTTACGCAGACACTAAGACGACTACGACGCGTGAGGGAAACAAACAGCTCCATGCTTTTTCACTAGACGAAATATCGAGTCCTTCAAAATTTCATTGGGATAAGTGATAATTGCTCGATCGTAAATTACGAACAAACGTATTTTGTTTTGTACATTTTGTGTACTGCGTCCAGCTTTGCAGGTCATCCTTCTTCACAGAGTGGAAGGGCACTAATTATTTCTTCAAATCACGTTCACCCAAATGGCATTTTTTTTTCATTCTTCCTCTTATAACACAGCCTCGCGTTCATCATCATCACCATTAGACCGATTACGTCCGCTGCAGAACGAAGGCCTCGATTTCCAGCCGATTCCTTCAAGAGTTAGGTCGAGTCCATTCTTTGCCCCCGAATTTCTTAGTTACCCTCCACCCAGTCTTACGTGACCTCGATTTTTTTTAAACGATTTCATTTCCTTTCGTTCGTCCCATTGCCAGAGCGCGCGTTCTCCCGCTTCGGCGCGTACAATCCAGCAGCGCCAGACACTTACTCGGTCTGGATCGCTCGGCCGGAGCGATACGGACTACGTCGCACCATCTAAGACGTGCGTGTGTCAACTCAAAAACTCGTCTATCCGCATAAGACGAAAAAAAAAAAATGCTCGCCAGTCCACCCTGTGAAGGGGGTTGGAAAGTGAAGCCGTAAACGAACACCACAATGATTACCCATGCGACGCCACTTGAATTCGCACACGTGGCTCTACAGGGAGTGAAACCGGAGACAAGTGAAATGCACTTAACCAAACCCTTTATTACCTCAAAGCGATATTCTTTGCTAAGGTTAAATCAATGCATGATTCATGAACGGTGGGTTGGGGAAGTTGAATTGGGGAAGCACATGAGTGGAAACTGTTTTTATATAAGTTAAAGGCGCTCAAACCCGGTGTAGGACGATCTCACTTCTCCGTCTCTGCCGCCGCCGACGGAGACGACGGGATTGGCGGCAGAGACGGAGGACAAGTGCGATGCCATGCTTTGGTGTGAGCTTTCTTTATTTTTAAAACTCCTAGCGCATGCGCAAGGCGCGCACACGGCTGCTACACGTGCCGTGGGCGGAGCGCACAGTGCCGCGAGAGGTCGCGTAACGCTATCACGTGGCATTCAGCGAGAACGCAGGGCGTAAGTCCGGAGATGTGCTCGGTGAGTGCACCGTCTGTCTCCCCCGTCTTCGCGTGGGCTCGCAGCTCAATCGGTAACACAACGGGTGCTCGCTCCGTTTCTCTATTAATTCCAGGTTCGATTCCTGGCGGTGCCAATAACTTTTTTTATTTGTTCGAGGGCGTTTTCTGTTGACAATAACGGTCGCTGCACAACCCTTCGGGGGTACAGGTAAAAAGCTTGGCTGTAAAAAAACGCGTTTGTTCGTAATACATTTAACGATACAGATAAGTATATTACGCCGCGCTTAATTTCTTCTTACATTTCTTCGTTCGAGTTCGCTTCCAAATACCAGCACTTGGCATGCCTAGGCATTCGGGCATACATTTTCATCGCTCGTCTACAAGGTAAACCGCTACCACTCGGAGATAAAATACATTTGATCGGTTTGAAAGATGACCGTTGCGAGAGGATGATTATGACGTGCAACGTGGCATAAAACGCCATGCATAGGTCTCCACTGCCTTTCGTGCGACTGCTAGGCCAATTTTGATGATTCCGCGTTTGTCAGAAGACACGCAGACCAGAGCAACCGGCGGGGGTATCACTGAAGCATGAGAGACGCCCACAGCTGGCGCAGAATCGCAAGACCGACTCAACTGATTGTGAAAGCGCACCGTCCGTGTTATCATCGAGGGAAGAAGCCGATTACGTAGACGTAATTATTCGGTAGGGGACGCAGCACGCAAACAGTGAACCGATACATTGAACTGATGAATTAAAAAAAAAAAGAGAGTTAAATGTGACCCCGGCGTGCGCGCAGGTCTCTTATTGTCTTTGTTCGCTTCGCGGAAGCTGTTCGTCGAATAACGGAATAACAACTGGGTGGAATTACGATTTTCCGTTACTCTTTTACATTTATATTTCTCGTTTTGCGAAGACTCGCTACAGACGAAGTATCGCACGTCTCCAGGGCCCGCTTGTTTTTAAGCACGCATTGTTCAAAAGAAGTTTCTTCCACTTTTAAAAATACTATATGAGTTGCTAATCGTAGCGCATTCCTCAGCATATCTCTCGATAGTTAACCGTAAATGCCACGCCCCACCCTTTATTATGTCTTTTAAGTGTTTATTATTAATATTTCCTGACAACCATTTATGTTTCATTATTTAACGACAAGTATGGTAGTATGTATGCGACATACCGTAATTACCCGATTCTAACGCGCACCTTTTTTCTGGAAAAATAGGTCGAAAAATCGCATGCGCGTTAGAATCGGATACGAAACCGAAACTGCCGAAACAACGGAAATTTCGTCTCGCCCATCGCCATCTCAAGATGGCGCCAAAGCTTTTAGCAACAATTTTTCGGACGCAGGAAGCATAGGCGCCCAGGCTTTTCCAGCGGCGTTCACACAAATCGTCAAATCGTTCCACTTGCGCACTTGATAACAGCAATGGCAGCAGCGGCTCTCACGCGTTCAAAACGAGTGGTCGGCTGAAGCGTGCGCCTCTGGAGAAGTTCGCAGGATGGGCGTGCGAGGCGTGGGCCACGATCCCATCAATCATGGTTGAACGTTCGTTATGAAGTGTGGCATCGCGAACGCGCTTGACGGCACCAAGGACGAGATGTTGTGGTCAGCGGAGAGCGATGAGGAGGGAGATGGGTGAGATTACTTCGAGAAATAAATCGCCCGTTTATCTCGCATTCGTTGTTCTTGCTCGCAAAGTTGCGTGCGCGTTACAATCGGAAGTGCAAATTTTTTCGGTTTTTTTTTTTTGCCAGGAAAATAGGGTGCGCGTTAGAATCGGGGGCGTGTTAGAATCGGGTAATTACGGTACATACACGCATACTTGTCGTTAAATAATATATGCGCGCTAGCACCTCTCGACCGACGGCAACAAACATGGTGATTGGTAGAGTTCCACTTTTAAACTGTAAATTACGGGGTACGACGTACGGGTGAGATGAAGCGGTCCAAGCCGTCTTCTGTATTCTTTTCAGTGGCCAGCCAACTTACTCATAGTTAGGTATGATTGCTGTCTCATCCCTCGCAGGAAAAATTACTCGTGTTCAATCAATCAATCAATCAATAAATAAATAAATAAATAAATAAATAAATAAATGTAGACGGCATGCGTCATGGGACGATGATATGCTGACGTGCGCATAATCTTTTTCTCCATTTTCATTTTTATATTTGTTTTCTTGTCTTTTCTCGTAGCGTAGCAAGCTAGGCCCAATGAATCGGCTAACATTGTCTTCCACACTAAACACGAATGTCTCCCTCTCCCGTTGGAGACAGCCGAGAAAGAGCGCTGCTAGGCGACATTGCTGTGTCGGAGTGTGACGCATCTTTCTCATGGTCATAGGAAAAAGAAAATCGCGCGAGCAAGAAAGCGCCTTGCCAGTCAGCGGCCATGATGGTCGGTGTGGGGCGCTGCAGGCAGGAACGTTCGAAACGCATCGTCTGCTACAATGCATAACCCAGCCGCTCTCCCCCACTTCGATCTCTACCACTCGTTTCACCTCAGTGACGCGACTTTGAATTTTTGAGCGTATGCGCCTTAACGTCCAAAATGCACGTGGCGATGAAGTTGGCATAGCGCCCAAAATGACGTCTGGGCAGCAGTTGTCACGGCGGTATGACGTACTATTATGAGCAATATGAAAGGGAACACAGGAACGCGTGGCAAACAGCCTCGAAACAGACTCGGAGCGATACGCAGACGGTGCTGTGAAAAACTAAGGGGGAAAGGAGGGCGCTCTTCCACTAACTGTTGGCACCCCTACCAGGCTGACATTTCTACAAAGCCGCAGCTTACGTCATTTCACCGATAATATGGTATCGTCGGACAACCGATAAGACGCACGGCGGGAATGGGAACAGTTGTTAGAACAGCGTCCCCCTTTCCACTTTGTTTCCGGCGGTGGCCGCTGCGTATCACTCATATCTGGGTCTGAGGGTGTTTTCTACGCGTTCCTGTGTTCCCTTTCATATTGCTCATAATAGTACGTGACTCCAGCCACGCAAGAAAAAAATTACGCGTTGGAAAGGATGCAAAACAGCTCCAGCATACGAAATTAAAACAAGCACAAAACTAACGGAATTCCAGCTGACGCAGTTTCAGGCAGGGGGCGTGCGAGCACTGCGAAGGCGGGAAATTTGAATTGCATATTCATCAAGAGAGGAGCTCGTGAGACAGGGCGGCGAAGAGCGTGATGGGAGGTAGCAGTGAGCGGATAACGGCGCTACCATCCATTACAGCGAATCACTGCTCTGCACTTCCTACAGCTTTCACATTGAGTGGAACGGCTTTAATTTTTTTCACTGTCTTGACATGGATTGAGAAAGAAGATATATACGTAATTAATAAAAGCACTGAGATAACTAATTAGATAAACACTAAGGTAATAATAATAAAAAAAACAATGATGGCAGAAGTAAGAGAAAGTATACTCATGCAAAACGCTTCCACTTTGTGAGACGAACTTCGCATTTTTTTTCAACCTTCCATTTCTAGAGACAGATTCAGTATAAACAGCCACCAAAAAGATGTTCAACGCTTACAAGCAAAGCTATAATCAAAGAATCTAAAGTATAAAACCGCAAGCCTCGCTGAACAACGCCAGCTGTTGCCTCGAGCTGAAACTTCGCTTCAAGGGGGAAGCCAGAGCCAAACTAAACACCGCTACGCACAGCCAGAACATCAGAAACGTGTTTACCGTTCTTTATTTTTCCGAAACCGCTCTCAAGCCTCTTCGAAGTACTGTTTACTCTTTAAAATACGAGCGTGATTCTCTTCTCTTTCTCCCATTCGCGACGGCTTCTTCGGCTGTTCTCCTCAAGGCGCTGTCGTTGAAAGCTCGCCGAGATGGCGTCGAACCTAAACAAGGCGAAGCCGAAGGGCGGGCGAAGTGCAGGCTGACCTCTGCGGATGGCAGGGGGAGATCCCGGGCGATTTCCTCATCCGCAAAGGCGCTCGGCGACCGGCGGCAGCGTGGTTACCGGGCCCTCGATACGCGCGCTGCTGCGGGCCGCCGACTCCGCTGTAGCCTCTTGACGGGAGCCCTGGCTGTCGCACAGCCTTAATGGGGGCCCCACCTTGACGGCAGCGCGCTGGTGTTGTACCATCTCTGCTTCTTTTCCCCTCTGCTCTGTCCCGCCGCTTGTGCAACGCGCGGTCGACTCGTTGTAGCGATTGCTTTTTCCTGCGGACAGCGAGCCTGACACACTGTCTCGAGGGCACGGGCTTTCATCACTTGTAAGGGACTGCGTTCCCCTGCAGCTCTGACACCGCTGGCCGGCCAGCGCTGCAACTTCGAAGTTAAGAGTTGTGTCCGTCTGTCGCTAGTCGTGTCAAGATGTTGTGAA
Organism: Haemaphysalis longicornis; assembly: GCF_048455015.1. NCBI lineage: Eukaryota > Metazoa > Arthropoda > Arachnida > Ixodida > Ixodidae > Haemaphysalis > Haemaphysalis longicornis. The sequence goes on from NW_027526460.1 coordinate 7,001,609, forward strand.
GTAGGAATTCGATCTAAAGGTTTGCATGCAGTGGCCGAGAAAAATGAGTCTGTTTACATAGGACTCTTGGTCAGAGATTGGTGCCATTGTTGTAAGAGAATACTTCTCCTGTCGTTGCAGGTTTTTGAATTAACCCAGAAGAAGCACTTCGATATTTCGTTCGTTAAACTGTTTATTCACTTCTCGTTGGAGCCAATTCGAACAGTCGCCGGAGCGATGCTCGTCCGTGGGCCCCTCGGAGTCGTTCTCCTTGCTTTCCGCTTTCGCGGTCACCAAAAGCCCGGCCGCTCCCTCGCTTCCCCGAATTCCGCGAGCGGCCCCTCCCTCCAGTCGTGGTGTCCCGTTACTGCCAGAGGCGCCTCTTAGTGGCTTTTCCTTTCCTGCGCCCGGCCGTTCTGTCGTCCCTCTGTGGTCTCTCTCCACGACTGGACGGAAGGTCCGCGCACAGTTCTAACACTCCCCCCCGCAATGAGACAGGGCTCATTCTACGTTATGTTGTTTCCAATGGGAACAGGAGCTGAACCGGTCGCTTTACTGTTTTTCCCTGCGGCACCCTGACCTCACAAGAGCGGATTTTGCCGTCTCGGCCGGGAAACACTGCTGTCACGATGCCGGTCTTCCAGAGCAGCCGCGGGCGGTCCTCCCGTATTAACACCACGTCGCCGACCCCAGGGACCCCTCCTTTCGTTTTCTTCGAGGCGTAGGCCGAGCGAAGCTGCCCCAAGTATTCTTTTCGCCACACATTCCAGAACAGATGCAGGATCTGCTTTCGTTTTTGCCAGAGCAGTCGGAGCGAGGTCGCAGAGCTTTCCACGAATTTTTCCTCGTGCAGTGGCAGTGTGGTTAGGCGTCTTCCGGCCAAGAAGCAGGCTGGTGTGAGGGGGGCACCATCGTTAGGGTCGTCGTAAGTGTAAGTGAGGGGCCTAGAATTTATGACTGCTTCGACCTCGGCGAGCACCGTTGACAGCTCGACAAAGCCAAGGGTCTGCCGGCCGATGGTCTTCTTTAGGGCCAATTTTACACTTCGAACCATTCTCTCATAGAACCCTCCCCACCACGGCGCTCGTTCAGCAATAAACTTCCACTCAATGCCCGAGTTGGAGAAGTGGCTCTGGGAATCGGGGTGCCGCAGGGCCTTCCAAAGATTGCCCATGTCTTTAGAGGCGCATTTGAAAGTCAAGGCATTGTCCGAGTAAACTACTCGGCATAACCCCCTGCGTGACACAAAGCGACGAAAGGCATGTATGAAGGTTCCTGTGCTCATGTCCGTAACGAGTTCCAAATGCACTGCTCGCGTCACGGCACAGGTAAACAACACTATATACACTTTCACCATCTTGTCCTTCTCGTTCACAAAAAGGGGGCCGGCAAAGTCAATGCCGACAACCTCAAAGGGCTCTGCTTTGGTGGTCCGTTCGGGGGGAAGGAGTCCGGTGTCTGCCTCGATGTGGGAAGCACTGTACCGCCGGCACACAGCACAAGATCGCACCACACTTTTCACGAGTTGGCGTCCACGCACAATCCAGTATCGTTCGCGCAGCTGCACGAGTGTGTCTCTGGCGCCCGCGTGTAGGAGTTGCAAATGTGCTCGATTTACCAGCAGGACTGTGTATCGGTGCTCCTTGGGCATCACGATCGGGTGGCGCTCATCCCTCGTCTTGTTCGCAGAGCAGAGTCGGCCGCGTATTCTGAGCAGGCCCTTTTCGTCTGCAAACAAGTTAAAGTCCTTCAACGAAGAGTCGTTTGAAAGCTTCATACGCTGTGTCGTGCGGCGTATTTCGTCCGAAAAGGCCGTTTGTTGAGCTTTCTTCAGCCAGTACTCTTCGGCTCGTTCAATCTCGGCTGCCGTCAATGGACCGGACGTCTTTTCCTTGCTTCGCAGGTTATGCAGAAAGCGCATAACCCAACCCGTCACGCGATTCACCTTTGTCGCCGAACTGAAACGCGTCAACTTCAGGAGATCGGGTTGTTCTTCGCAAGTCGTTGTCGCTACATTCACTTCCTTTTTCGTTTCCAACTCTTCAGGCGTGAAACCAGACGGACGCTCCTCGGACGGCCATACTTCCTCCTGTTGTCTTATCCATGATGGACCGTGCCACCACATGTCGCTCGATTTTAGGCTAGCCGCGGTCATGCCCCTCGTCATGAGATCGGCGGGATTACTTTTGCCTGGGCAATGCCTCCACTGTGCGACGTCCGTGTTTTGTTGGATCTCTGCAACCCGGTTCTTTACGAACTCCTTCCACCTTGCCGCGTCACCTCGGATCCAGTGAAGGGTGATCATCGAGTCCGTCCACAAGTGGATGCTGTCGATATGAAGCTTGAGGCTTGACCCGATGAATTGGCAAAGTCGAGATGCCATCAAGGCTCCCATCAGCTCCAGCCTTGCCAATGTGATGGGCTTCACTGGTGCCACGCGGCATTTGGCCATGATCAGGGTGCAGGTTCGTTCTCCTGTGCTGCTCTCTGTGCACAGGTATGCAGCCGCACCGTACGCCTTCTGGCTGGCGTCGCAAAACACATGTAGTGTGCGGTGCACAGGGTTCCCTCCGATATTTCCCTCGTACGTTCGGGGAATGCTCATCTCACTGAGCAAAGGTAGCTCCTGGCACCACTTCGTCCATTCGTTCAGTAGATGGTCGGGTAAGGGGTCATCCCAGGCGATGTTTGCCTTCCAAATTTCCTGGAAGAGTGTTTTTGCCCTCAGTGTGAAAGCTGACAGGAAACCAAGTGGGTCGTACAGCCGAGCGCTTGTCTGTAGGACGAAGCGTTTCGTGTTTCTTTGCTCCGCAGAAAATTTGATGACAGGATCTGGAGCAAAGGTTAGGAGGTCTTCGTTAGGTAACCATGTAAGGCCGAGAACCTTTGGCAGGTTGGCGGGTTGACCAAGAGGCACTTCGTTGAGGCTGTCCTGCGCGAAAAGTTCTCTCATTTGGCTACTGTTAGAACCCCACTTGTGCAGGCGCATCGATGCTGCAGCGAAAATGCGGTTAACCTCGCCGTACACCTTTACCGCTTCCTCTTCGCTGGAGGCGCCGCACAGCACGTCATCGACGTAGATGCAGTCTTTCAGCATCTTCGCTGTTTCTGGGTATTGCTGCTCCATTTTCTCAAGGTGGCACTGCAGCGTTGCCGCCAAAAGGAAAGGGCTTGACGTTGTCCCGAACGGCACTCGAGTCATCCTGTATGCAGCGATTTCCGGCAAGGGCTTGCCATTTTCGGGCTTACGAGTAAACCACAAAAATCTAAGCGCATCGCGGTCTTCAGGGGCGACACTTATCTGCAGAAACGCCTTTTCCGCATCAGCGACGAGTGCGACTGGGTGGCTTCGGAAATTTAGTAGCAGGCGCACGAGGTCTGGATTTAGATTTGGCCCACTGTCCAAGTTGTCGTTCAGCGAGTTTGCGTCCGTACTGTGCGATGACGCGTCGAACACGATTCTAAGCTTGGTTGTCGTGCTGTTGTCTCGGAGAACAGGTTGGTGCGGCATGTAATAGGTACGCTGATTGCCGTCGTGTGGATCAGTGGGCGCTTCCTCTGCTACGCCATCGTCAATCAGTCGCCGCATCTCGGTGTCGTACCTTTCCATGAGTTCCGGGGCTCTGTTGAGCCTTTTTGTCAGGGAACGAAATCGTTTCTCTGCCACTGCACGGTTGTCTGCCAACTCTACGTTATCCTTCCACGGCAGCTTCACCTGGTAGCGGCCGTTAACTGTCTCAAGGTTGTTCTTAAACTCGTCCTTAACTTCGCAGTTCGAGGGGTTTTGTGTTGTTTCCGACACACCGACGCTCTCTAGCTCCCAAAACTGCCTCAAAATTGGCGCTGTTTCTTGGTCGGCTACTGTCGTACGTAGGACGACCGCGTGGGCACAGTTAACCAGCTGACATGTTGTCGAAGTCTGACCCTGAACTGCCCAACCGAATCTTGTCTCCACTGCCATGAGTTTGTTTTGCAGCTTTCTTACAGAGCCCGTAATGCACTCCCAATAATAATCAGAGCCAACAAGGATTCCGGTGCTCGCGTTCGTTAGTACTGTTGTGTCGTCACCGAGTGGGCAGCGAAGTTCTTCTAGCGACTTGCGAATTTCGTCGTCAGGGCAGGGAATTTGTTGCTCGCAGATTGAGGGTGTTTCCAGCGCCTCAATTACCCGTTCCGTGTTTGCATTATGCTTGCTGATGAGGCGAACCTCAACCACCCGGAATGTTCGTGCGTCGCTCTGCCCTCCAAACACTCCAATCGAGAGTTTCTCCGTGCGGAGCGGCCGACAGCCGAGTCTCTGAGACAGCTCCTCCGTAATAAACGATCGTTGGCTGCCGCTGTCGAAAAGAATTCTTGTGATACTCTTTGTGTTCTGTCCACTGCTCCACGCTGTCACAGTCGGCATGAGTACGGAGGGGCGATCGGTTGTGTTCTGGGATGCATGCAGAGAGATGGGAGCGTTAAACACCTCCTTCACCTTCGTTTCTTCGCCATGCGCATGCATTTTTCTCAAGAACTCCGGGTCGCACATCGTCGTTGCGTGTCGTCGTTTGCAAGCTTTGCATTCGATGCTTGCCCTACAGCGCTTTGCAAGGTGTCCGCGCTTGGTGCAGCGGAAGCACCTGCCTTTCGATGTTAGTATGGCCTTCTTTTCCCTCAGGTCTATTTTTGCGTTGCAGTCGGGAGTGTCGTGTGCCTTCGATTGACAAAGTAAGCACTGTGTGTCGGAGGACGTCCCGTGCAAGGCCGCTACCGTTGGGGTTCTAGGGGGGCCCTTGTCTGATGCCGTGTGATGCTTGCGAAAAGGAGGCGGGGGCTTACCGTGGTTGTCGTCGGGTCGGCTTTCCGCTGCCCTCTCACGGCTCTCCAGCTCTCGTCGGTAGAAGTGGAGGAGAGATCGGAGTGGAGACCCTTGAGATGATGCTGATGAGCCGGTTGATGCAGAGTCGCCGTTCACTGATGCTGCACTGCTTGTCCCGTCACTATACTCGGCTTGCCGGCGGTGATAATCCAAAATCATGTCCGCTGGAAGCACACGTAGCAGCACGGGGTAGAGCATTGCGCTGTACGACTCGTCCGCCACACCTAACGACTTGAGTCCTCGCATGTGCACCTGTAGCCTGTCGTAAAGACGCCGCAGGGCGGGCACATTCTTTGACGACGTCAACGGCTGCGCGTCGATGAGGCCTTGCATGTGCTCTTGTATCAACGCCGCTGGGCTGCCGAAACGCTGCTGTAGAAGATCGACGGCGTCGCTGTAGCACTGGGCAGTCGCTGGGAGTCCTGCAATAGCAGCCGCAGCATCTCCGGTGAGCAGGGACCTCAGGTAGTGAAATCGGTCGCTTGCAGTCAAGTCCGCATTCTTGTGCACTGATTGTTCGAATTGTTCCCAAAACGGTTGCCAATTTTTCCGCTTGCCGTCAAACCGAATGAGTTCCAGTTTTGGCAGCTTCGTTTTTGGGGCTGAAGTTTTCTGCGGTTGAGGCTCGTTGCTACTCGTCATTGGAGCCTGTGCCTGACGAGGAAGACGCTGCGTCTCGATCTTGTGCTTGAGCCTGCCCAAGGAATTGGCGATCTTGTCCGAATATTCCAAGACCTGCTCGAACTCTTCGTCAGCGTCCTCATCTGTCAGGCACCGCTCGATCGCCGCGTCCACTTCTGACAGCTTGAGGCTGGTTGTTTCAAGGCGCTGCAGCATCGCCTTCAATGCGTCGACGGTCGGCTCGGCGCTGGCCGCGAGGCATTCGTCGATTTCTTTAACGATGCGGGTTACCTGTGATCGGATGGCCCGTCGTTTCTTTCGTTGAATCTCCATGTCGGTGCTTGAAGTGGAGTCGGTGGGGTCCGGTCGATGTGGTAATCCGTTCCCGGGTTTCGGCACCAAATTGTGTTGTAAGAGAATACTTCTCCTGTCGTTGCAGGTTTTTGAATTAACCCAGAAGAAGCACTTCGATATTTCGTTCGTTAAACTGTTTATTCACTTCTCGTTGGAGCCAATTCGAACAGTCGCCGGAGCGATGCTCGTCCGTGGGCCCCTCGGAGTCGTTCTCCTTGCTTTCCGCTTTCGCGGTCACCAAAAGCCCGGCCGCTCCCTCGCTTCCCCGAATTCCGCGAGCGGCCCCTCCCTCCAGTCGTGGTGTCCCGTTACTGCCAGAGGCGCCTCTTAGTGGCTTTTCCTTTCCTGCGCCCGGCCGTTCTGTCGTCCCTCTGTGGTCTCTCTCCACGACTGGACGGAAGGTCCGCGCACAGTTCTAACAGCCATAGCGCGCTGCGCTCCGCATCGGCCCAGTGCGCGCTAGCGGAGAAAGGAAATCGAGGTTCAAGCCGCCCGTTTACACGCTGAAGCAGCACCTCGATGGCGGAGTGCAATGAAGTCAGCACTTCTAACGCCTTGTATGTTTAGTGCTTTCACAACGGGGGGTAATGGTGACAACGCCACAGTTCTGCCCAAGTTTAGGAGGTTAACGATCGAGTGGGTTGGTTCGGTGTCGGACGTCAGAGCTCGATAATTGTGGCACGAAAATGTGGTCCTATCGAGTTGTATGTTCCTCCAGGTCCCGTTTATCGAGTTTCCACTTTATATGGGTCCTGTAGAAGGGCCTGGACATAAGCGAGCTCAAAAATAACAGTGCCGTAGTTTAAACATTAGAATTGGCAAGACAGACACTTCGTATAAAAACGAAATGCGAATAAGTGCGACAGCTTTCCTGTGGCTCACTCGTGGAACAGCCGTAAAATGCGCCTGGCATTTTAAAGACGATAGTCCTCCTTGGGCTACTTCAACACAGAAATTTTGGTGTGTATGTCTGTATGTCTGTCTGTCTGTGACTCGATTCAGCCAACCGGTCAAAGTAAAACAACAGCTGTGCGATAGTGTAAAATAGTCATAGCCAAATCTAAACGTCTAAGTCCGGTGTCAATTTTCATACTTGTCAACATTGTTGAACAAGAACAAGACATTACGCAAATATAAGAGAGCAAATCAATACATAAGTAATATTTGCGGTCTTCCTTTATTAAAAAACTCATGGATACTTGGTTTTTGCGATACAAATGAAACACTGCATCAACGGCAGAAAACCGTCGCCTGCTGTTTCCCGTGCCACCTCCTGGCGGCCATTAAGAAATCAAATGGAAACAGCAACGAAAGGTTCCACTAGGTGGGATCCGCGTTCCGCTTAGAACGCTCGTGGAGTATGGCAACGTGGTTCTATAAACGTTGTAGTAGGGTGCCTCAATTCATGCGCGTCTCCGTCTTACGGCAGCGATAGATCGGGACATCCAACTTGGAGCAGTGGAACGCGGTAAATTTAAATTGACTTGAGAAAACCTCTAGCGTGTTATTTTGGAATCTTGGAAGGAATGAGACGGGAAAGGAACAGCGTGAGAGGTGAGCGGGAAAGAGAAGGGAGAATTTACTTGGTAGGGGCGCCACTAGACTATACTCTTTCGTCGACATTTGCAGCGAAAGGAGAAGATGCGCAGGCATTTTTCTATCTCGCGCATTGAAACTATTTTAAGGTTCTTTGGGTCTAAGCTACGTGTTGGAATAAAATGTTTTGTTGGGAGAACGGCCGCTTATTTGAACAGATTACATTTCAGCATCAGAACTGTACCACTTCAGCAATTTCAGCACCCCAGCCTTGTATTTTGTCGGTGCCTCAGAAACGATCGTATATCTTAGCCCAAGTATTCCGCAAGCGTTCTATTTACCAGCGCATCGATTGATGAAGATGTCTAAAGTTATAATTTAGTTACCGTTATTAGTAGTACTGCAATCACCGGCCACATTTTAGCAACGTGGTTCTAAAATATGTAAGAAACACAAGACAAGGCAACTAGCATGAACTGAATGAAATGTAGCTGACGCTAGGTGATACTAGGGGAAATGGCACCTGAAAGCGTCAACACTAATCAAGATACTACATTCACAACTTCTTGGATAACAACAGTACACGAAACAGTTCGTCCGCAGGAATACTTTATTTTGATCAATTAAACATTTTCGCAGAGACGTACTTAAGAGAAAACGAAATTGGGTCAAAGGAGTCTACCGTAAGCAACACTGCTTAGCCAAAACAAAAATGTCAGTTTCTGCACACAATCATTTAAAACAAAACCTATTTGGTCACGGTAAACGACTCTTAATAAAAAGTTATAATGAGTCGGCACACTTTGTGCACTAATGCAGAAGCAAAGGAAAAGCAGACTGCCAAGTGGGAATTGTCCCCCTAAATGGGGAAACAGTTCTGCTATACAACAAGCCCCTTTAAAGTAGGATTCACAAATGTACTCCAATATATTGCTAAGAAGACATCTTTAGAGCAGTATCAGCTGTCTGATCAAATATTGCATATTCAATAAGTAACCAAGATAAAAATACAACGAATGATACGACAGCCTTGAAACAGTAGTGAATTCTCAAAGTCAATGTGCGTAGTCCGATAAAAGAATCAGCCACGTGGCTGCCGATATACTTGTAGGCTTATAATTCGGAAGCAAGAGTTTCGCTGAGACAATTATGTAAGCTCGGTGTATTTAATTGTCTGCTTGCGTACAAAAACCGTTTTCCCCACGTTTATTAACAATCACAGGCATCACACGAATGCACTAGATCGATCGATCGATCGATCGATCAATCAATTCATTCATTCATTCATTCATTCATTCATTCATTCATTCATTCAATCAATCAATCAATCAATCAATCAATCAATCAATCAATCAATCAATCAATCAATCAATCAATCAATTGTTTATTAACGCATCCAGGAACAGCCGGAAGGCCTTTGTGCTGGCTCACAGATGACAATGAAAATAAAAATGTGAATATTAACAAATAAAAATAATGGTAATAAAAGAAGGGTATATCTTTGCCACTGTTGTGTTACGAAAACAAGTCTGATGGCGGAGTAATAATATCAGCGGAACGCTTCCTCAGTCCAACTTCATTAAAAAAGTCCTCGCGACGACCAGAAGCTGAGTTCAGAAGGCGCCGTGCTCGCAAATGGTAGCACATATTTTATAATTCTAAATTTGTTCACCAATATATATACTTAGGTCTATTTGGGGATGTTGAAAGGAAGACCTGATGACGTTCCCGGAAACTTGGCTTTCACTCGCTGATTCACACGAAAACCCTTCTTTCAGGAGCCCAAATAAAACCTTAATCTGTCTCTGGGCATCCGTTCTCGGTATTCTTTTTAATGGCACAGGGCTTTGCTTTCCGTTTAGTCTTTATGGAGTCCGGTTTCCCATTCTGCACACAAAAGGAAAAACATTCTTGGCTTTTCGGCGTGCTTACTGCCACGCAATGCGGGGATACCTTAAGGAATGCTCTAGATAACCAAGAAATGGGCACGCCGTGCTATTAGCAATAGAATCCACTCCTTAGCGGCGAGCGCTTTCGTATGATACAGACCCACTGGGAACGTTTTCTGAGCGAATTCGCCGCCTAAAGGGGCGAAATCACTTCGAGGAATGCACTAAATGAGCAAACAAAGTAAGAAACGCGTTTTATTTCATTTCTCGCACGACAAATAAAGTAAACACGTCACGATGAAAGCCTTTTGTGATCGGACCTCCTTTGATCGTTTTATTTCAGCCTCCTTTCGCGACAACACAAGAGAGGCGAGTGAAATGCAGCGCTTGCTTTGCAATGGCGGGTGTTGTGAATGCGCTTTCGGCTTCAGTTGTCGGGTCATTTCACTCGGTCTGGATTCTCGAGAACTTCGGCTCGGAGAACAACTTCGGAGAGCTTAAAACGTTGCTGTCGACAAAAGAGTAGGCCCTGAAAAGGGCACCCATTTAGGTGGGTGACACAAAATTGAAACATGTGGGCGTATGAGAAACGGCGAATAGGTCTTCGAACACATAGTGTTCTATAGACGCAATAAGAGGAGAACTTCGCAACGTACGTTATGTGCTCCGAAATACGGTCTACAAGTCCTTTTTGCGTGTAAAGACATTTTGGTAATGCTTCCACAGAAAATCCATCGCTCCTAGAGATGTGCACGGGTGCTCTAGCAGGGGGTAAGGGGGGGGGGGGGGGGCTTTGGGTGGATTACAAATTTATATTACATCAATGTAATATAAAACGCAAAGATCTTTGAATTAAGGTTTCTTCTTCTGAGACCAAAGGAAACTTCGATGAGATGCATAGACGCGGTTTTCATATGCTTGCGTTTTAACCCGCAGTGATTTCAGGAACAATACGCACACTGCTCGTAAAACCAAAAATTGCCTTTTATAAGCTGGTTGAAACCTAAGCAATGCGGCCGGGTAAAATTTAAGCAGCCATAAGTTTACTAAACTTCAATACGCTGGCCTTACTCACACAAATGTGTGTGCGTACGTCCGTGAGCGCAGGTGTTTTATCCCAGTCGTCCGGCGGCCTTGCTGGTGCCTGAAGCATTTGAATGTGGACTCAACTATGAAAATGCTATCAATGAATGCCCTAGAGCCTGCTTATTTTCATGTAATTCCGCCTATACTTCTGAAACTAAAGTTGTCTTCTCTGTAGTGCAGTCGTGGTAGTTGTGAAGCCGGCTCTAAAGGAACTTCCTATACACGGCTTCATGGTACACATGGGGTATTTGTAAATATTATTGTATCATTATTGTATAATGATGTATGTATCATTGGAGAATGTATCATTATTGGAGAGAAGAATGTATCATTATTGTAAATACAAATGCAAAGTGTATAATTATTGTAAATACAATAATGATACATCCTCCCAATAGTACATTTGTGAGTGTTAGTGAGGTCGGCTTCAAAGAGGTTCGCTGTGTACTTATTTATAGTTATACATGTGGTCTTCCGCAGCCATTTAACAAAACGTCTCTAGAGCCTTCTTGTCTTGGTTTCACACTACTTTAAAAGCCAACACGCACTCAAATTGTCCACAACGTAAAATGGTGTGATTTAATAGTACACATAAAAACAGTGGCAACTGCAACACGCTTTGTTTCAAACTGAAACACCCGCGACGCGATTGGCTCGTGAAGACTGGCGCTTTCGGAACCGAAACTGAAAAAAAAAAAAAAAAAAAAAAAAAAAACTTGGTTGATTTCTGTGTTATAGGAATGTGAAATGTGCAGTGAATTCTGCAGCTGAGCATGATTTGCGGGTCGACGGCTGTCTTGTGGGTGTGCTTGGCGAACGACGTCCTGCTGGCGGGTCGCTCCGGCAAAGGTGTACTGGCGTCATTTCTGTGACGGATATCACGTCAGCGAAATCTTGGTATGTACCGGCATAAAACCTGTCGTGTTAAAATATAAAACCCGAAAACGAACAGCCCTAAGTATGACGTACTCTTTAGTACTAAAGGTTGCTTCCCCGAAAACAGACTGTGTGTGCAGGGGTGCACCCTTCACAGGTCGCTTGCTTAGTTGCACTGGCATCCCTTCCGTGACGAACATGACGTCAGCGAAATCTTCGTGTATCCGGGAATAAAACACTTTCGTGTTAAACAAGCGCTCATTACCGGCGGCCGGACGTGGCGTAGGTGATGCACCGAAAGCGGGCGCGCCAGTACCAGCGGCCGCTCACAGCAGCCTCCAAGTGCGCGTGCATGGTAGCGTAGCGTTTCGCACGGTTATTTCCACAGAAGAACTTCAACTAACATTTTGTGGGAGATAATGGAGTTAGGCGCGATCCCGACATCGCGATGTTATCAACCAAGATGAAGTTGACCGTCCGGCAGTTATTTTTGCGTCACAGTACCTGACGAAGTAGAAATCCTTAGCATTGCGGGTAAAAAGGCAGGTCCAGATTTACAAGGCTTCTTGCTCGTATGATATCGAAATCAGCTTTAGTTAGCCGGCGCCTTGGCTGTCATCTCGCTTTTTTATTTTTTTGGCGGGAACAAACCGCGCACGGGCGGCTATCAATCACAAACTGTTTTGCGACGTCTTTACGCGCACACAACTTTCCGGCATTTCGCCGTACTCCAGCGTTCTCCCATTCCATGACTTGCCCGCTCAGGGCAGGCATCTTTCAAGTGACAGCTGTTTCATCACCTTTCGGTGTTATCGCAACTTCCACCGTCACCCGTTATACTTTCGTTCGTGCGCTACCCGAAGCACGATTTCACTTGACTCACGACCACCGTTTCACTCACACAAGACGTCACGCCGTATGAACTAAAGCGTCGCGCCACATGTTCCCGCCGCACTATTCAAGTAGAACCACCCGATAATAATGCCTCCAATGCGACGAGAGAGTGAGCTCCGAGCATCACATCTGACATTTTTCTATGAGAAGGGAAAGCTTGGGGTGTTGGGGAAAGTTGATTTCTGTTGCGCAAAAGAAAAAAAGGAAGCCGGAAAAAACACAAAAACGACGGGGGTAGTGCTACTCGTGACTAACTGTTTTTGTTTGAAAAACAAAAACACATACAATCTTAGGGAAGACAACGCACCCGTAGAAGAAACAGAAGTGATGGAGCAATGAATTTTCATGAGCTATCGAGAAACCCTATTTCTGGCGATTTGAGGTTGATACTCCATTCTTAATAACTCATGAAGATTTATTGCTGTATCAACGCAGCCGCAGAGGAAGCACAAATGATACAGGAATGAATTTTCATGAGCTATTGAGAAACGCAATCTCTGGCGGCGTGAGATAGCTCATTCTCAATAAGTCATGAAAATTCATTGCCATTGCGTTTGTGTTTATACTGCGGCTGCGTTTTTTGCCTTAAGGTTGTATAAATCTTGATGACCGCTTTAATTAAAATTTTTTAAGACGCACAAGAACTTCTTAGGAGTGGTTAATGGGACAGAATTTTTGTCCAACTGAACCCCGCTGAGTGCGCTTTGGAGTTTTGCGCCGCGAGTAACGTTTCGAGTTTGGCGAGTATATTGGTGCCTGTCATTTTTTAGAGTTTCAGCGTAGGCATGCTTGCTGTATACCGGAAATCATTTCTACGATACTGTTGGGAATTCTACTGCTGCGCAGCGTGGTCTGGCTCGCCAGTGACAGTTGCGCCGCTGTGTGAGGCAGCGCAGTGCGTTGTTGACGACGTGCCGCTTCGGCCTGCTGCACCAAACTTATGCACCATCTTATGCACAATGACAGAAGAGAGCGCATGACCAATGCTTCAAGATCGCTAAGCAGCTTTGGAGTAGAGACCTGACAATCACTCAAAGCACAGCGGGATACTTGGTTAGAAATACAGGATAACAGAGTGCGAATTTATCATAGTTGATGTTTCCCCAATCAAGATGACGATACATTTGAAGTACTTGGTCTCCATTTTGAGCTTACGGTAAAAAAAATGGTCGCCATCCCGCCCTGCAAACGTGGATGCCCAGCGAAGCTGTTGTAAACCACTAGAAATGCTGGTGGGGGACGGTATGAAATGTTTCTCGTCGTCTCGGTGGGCTTGTCGCTTGCGCTCGGCTTCTCTGGCGGCAAATTATAGGTCGTGCCTGGCCTAACGCATCAGCTCGGTGTCTTGGACGAGAAGTACTCTATGTAGTGACACTAGTCCTGCCTAGCCCTTGGACATAATCTGCAAACATAATCTTTACCAGGAACACACGCTGGGGGCTCCCATTGTTCACAGGTGCCTTTCCTTCCATCACGTGGTTTCGATGCTTGTTTTGCGGTTTCCTTAAAGGAATTCTAAGCTTTATGCTGTATGCCTGATTAGCCTGACGCATGCGCTCGCCGTCTTAGGCGAGAACTGGGGGGTCCTGCCTGGGTTTTTTGTCCACGACACGAAATTTTCCGACCATCGAGAGTCTAACAGCTTCGCTGTAAAAAGGGACGAAAATAGAACAAGTTACTTGAATGAACTAACTCGCACAATAGAGAAAAGACAGAAGAAGTAAAAATGTTTTCAAGCGTCTATGCGAAATAACATTCCGAGCAAGCTTTCGCCAAGCTTTTTTGTATCAGGTTAGGCTGGTCACGCATGGTATACGTTTTCAATGGTACGTATTTCTTTATGGCTAAGGCAATAAAACTGTCTGCCAGGGGACGACCTAAACTAAGCAACAAAGTCGTCGACGAAGGTTTTTACGTTCCGTTTCAGTCGTAACGGGGCCCGTGGGCATGCCCTGCTGTTGCCAGCTCATTTCGAAGGGACGGAGATCGCCCTGGGCATATTTACAGAAAAGGACAAAAACAAAAATTGACTAAAAGGAATAAAGGGCTCTACATATCATTGGTTCCGCAGATTTCCAACAGTGCATTCTGACGCTAGAACTAACGCACATAAACTGTTATCACCGAAGTTTGCAAAAAAAGAAGGGAGGCAATGTTGCGATCAGAAGAAACAAACTGTTCGCGCCGTGCACTTTCTTTGGCAGATAAAAGTAAAAGGGGGTGATTGATTACGCAGCAGAGACGCTGCAAATTGAATATTTTATCAACGTCGCTTCGTCGCAGCCTATTTTCTTTAGCTCACCGCGTGCCACAAATTCGGTCCCAGTCGCGCGTCTGAGCTCGACGCAGGCATTTAATTGCATCACCACTGAAACAAATCAGAGCGTGCGGAAGCTCTGTAGACAAAAATCCGAAGTGGAAGAAAGGCACATGGAGCCGCGGTGTCTGTTCGTATTAAATTGTGGGAAGCTATTTTTATTCACTGCAACTCGCTTATCGTGCGATTATCTTTGTCTTCGCGGAACCTGCGCGAGAAGAAAGAAAATGAGAGACAGAAAAGAAGCTGCTATTAAGACACCACTAGATTATTCTGTCCTCCGAACAGGGTGCTCTAGACGTGCAGAATCTTTTGGAAAGCGTCGTCGTGGTGGCTGGAATAAACGCAAAAAAAAAAAAAAATTCGCGCAGGAGGCTTAGCGAGGAAGTCGGGATATAACGACCCCCCCGGAAGTTTCACGACGCGACCACATCAATCTTAGCTGCCCGGTAATTACTGGCGTGCGTTACTCTGAAAGAAGGAGAGGGAGAGAAAGGTTTTCAACCGTGCTGGTGACCTCGCCGTGGAGGACGTTTTCGTGCCGCCAGCATGCACGGCTCGACCGAGTTCGGTCTTTATCTTTGTCTTGCTCCTTGTTCTACATCTGATACGCAGGTCTTTCATTATATCGCTTTTGGTGTCCTGTACTTGATATTTTCGTACGTATAGGCATGATAGGAGTGTTCAGTTCGCGAGATTGTGTAACCGACTTTGCGGACAGATATGCGATCGTGAAGTAGGAGGAGTACGATAAGAAGACTTGTCATGACGAAGTGCCTGTTAGAGTATACCTGGAAATACACGGTACTACATAGAACAAAGTATGAGCGCTACAGCGCAAGAATTTCAAACGTCCAGAGGTCAAGGGAGGTGAATCCGCGAAGCATTATTTAAAGGGGAATCAGGCGACTCGCGACAACATCCACTCATCTTCTTCCCGTAAGAGATCAAATTATTATCCGCAGCCATTTGTTTTCTCACATCTCAACAGGCTCCGTACTACAAAAGAACAAAAAAACTTGGCCTCGTATCTGCTCCTTTCCTTGCAAATGTTGACGAAAGGCGATAGTCGTCTGGCGGCCCTGCCAATTCGATGCTTACCTTCTCTTTTCCGCTCACCTCTTATGCTGTCCCTTGCCCGTCTCGCTGCTCCAAAGATAAACACGCTAGAGGCTTGCTCAAGTCAATTTAAATTTACCGCGTTGTGCTGGAATCGAGGCCGGGTGCGTCGATGCCAGCGCTACCGTACGGCGGAGACGCGCGTGAATCGAGGCACCCAACTGCAACGTTTATAGAACCACGCTTCCCTACTCCACGCACGCTCCAAACGAGACGTACAACCTATCTAGCGGAACCTTTCGTTATTGTTGCCGTTTGATGTCTTAAACTGCCGCCAGACGCTATAGCGGCGCGGGCGACAGCAGGTGACGGAGTGAATTTTTTTCAGCAGTGTATGTAATATTTCATTTGCCGTCGCAAAAGTCAACCATCCATTATTTTTTTATAAAGGAGCACTGCAAATATCACTTGTGTATTGATTTTCTACGTCACATTCGCGTAACGTTTTGTTCATCTTCAACAATGTTGACAAGTACGAACTATACCACCGGACTTAGACGTTTAGATTTTGCTGTGGGTATATAAACTTATTGTGCGGCAATTCTATTTTACTCTCCAAATGTCTGTAACTGGCAGCCTTCGGGCTCTGTTAGTTTTGTAGCCACAGGCATTGCACTTGTGTAATTCTTTCTGGTTGTTACGTTGTATAGTTGATACCAGGCTTCTTCGATAATAAATTTATCCTTTCAAGACAGACAGACAGACAGACCAAAATTTTTGCATTCAAGTAGCCCAGTAAAGCAAACGTATTTAAAATTACAGCAGTTCAACTCCACGTGAAAGCTGTCGGAAGTCCAGAGCAGCGATTCGCCAGAGAGGCCGTGGCACCATTATCCGCTCATTGCTGCCACCACTCACGCTCTTCCTCTCCCAGTCTCACTTCTCTGTTGATGAACTGAGTAGAGGTTTGCCCAATGCAATTCAAACTTCCCGCCTCCGAAAGGCTAGCACGCCCTCTGCAAGAGCACGAACAGTAATTCTGTTCTTTTAAAGACGATAGTCTTTCTTGAGCTACTTAAACTCAGAAATTTTGGTCTGACTGTCTGTCTGTCTGTCTGTCTGTCTGTGACTCGATTCAGCCACCCGGCCAAAGTAATACAAGGCCTGCGCAATAGTCTTATATAGTCACAGCTAAATCTACCCGTTTAAGTCTGGTGTAATGTTCATACTTGTCAACATTGTTGAAGAAGAACAAGACATTACGCAAATATAAGAGAACAAATTAATACAGAAGTGATGTTTGCAGGGTTCCTTTATAAAAAATCATACATGCTTGACTTTGGCGAAATTAAATAGTTCATCAACTGCAGAAAAAAAAATCACTTTGCCGTCGCCTGCTGTCGCCCGCGCCACTATAGCTTCTGGCGCCATTTTAAGAATTCAACCGGCGACAGTTCCGAAAGGTTCCACTAGATAGGTACCACGTTCTGCTTGGAACGCTCGTGGAGTAGGGCAACGTGGTTCTATAAACGCTGAAGTGCGGCGCCTTGATTCACGTGCGTCTCCGCCGTACGGCAGCGTTGGCATCGAGACACCGGGCCTGGAGCAGTGGAACGCGGTAAATTTAAAATGATTTAAGCAAACCTTTGGCGTCTTTACCTTGAGAGTTCCTTGGCAAATGTCTACAAAGACTATCGTCTTTTGACGGCATTTGCTACGAAAGGAGCAGATACGCGGCATATTTTTCGCTTACTATCGTAAAAACCAACCCAACGGTTGTTCTAACTAAATGGACGCGGGGGCTGCTGGTTATATACACAGATCTTGTCTCAAATGTACCTGCCGTTTTCTTTGCGCTTAACAACGGGGAGATGTAGGACTAGCGCCAGTTGTTCATGAGTTTCAAACGGTTATGTTCGAAGCCTCTGTGTTACGCCGTTACGCCGTTACGGTACGCCGTATACTACTTGGGTCCGTTATCTCTCTGCGACGCCTGATACTGCCGTCGCGTGACATTGTGACTGCGAGCTACGACGACAAGGTGAGACCCTAAAGTGCCCTGCATTTAAAAAGCAACCTTTGGCTTTTTCTCGCTTAGCAACACCGATGGTCTGTGGTGTGCTGTTGTGCAGCTGCTCAAATATGCGCGGCGGCTCCGCGTAATTGTGTTTTGTTTGTTTATGGGCCCGTAAGAGATGCCATGATGTTTCCCGTTTAGCGCGGGAAAATATTGCTTACCATTACCGGAAACGCCTGATTGATTCATTGGTCTTAATATGCGTGTTGCTCGTCTTGGATGTTGCGCTTGTATTATTTAGCTATTTCTATAAACTCCCTTTTCCTGTCATCTTGCCGTAACGCAATACCAGCAGCATTTTCATTCCTGTAATAGGTAGACTCGGATTGAATCCGCGTCCTTGGACTCAGCAGCACAACGCCTTAGCCGCGATGGTTAGAATCACAGCGTGATATTTTGTTGAATACGTCTGCCCAGATGAAGTTAACATTGCCAGATTCAGGTGCGAAAGTTCTCACATTTACCGACCTTTCAAGGCGCTGTGAGTCCTCTTTTTTTACGTAACAGGGACACTTCGTGGGTTGCATTCGCGTTGATTGATTGATTGATTGATTGATTGATTGATTGATTGATTGATTGATTGATTGATTGATTGATTGATTGATTGATTGATTGATTGATTGATTGATTGATTGATTGAGGTGGCGGGGTAACGCGCCGACGCAACGCAGGCGATGAGGCGCGCCGTATAGTGCAGGGCTCCGGAATAATTTTGACCACCTATAACGTGCGCCGAAATCTCGTACACACGGGCGTTGATTTTGCTGCATCCGCGTTAACATCGCATATACAGTGCGTACCGTCCACGCGTGTTCGCGTTTTCTGAGCGCTTGTTTTGCAACACCTGCGCCGCGCTCAACATAGGCGCCTTTTAGAAAAGCTGAGAACATTCTTTGGATCGCAGTTTCTTGAACTCTTTATGCTCGCCGTTTCAGACTCCACGTGTGGAGTTAAATTATCGGTATTAGCTAATGCTCCTGCGCCTCGTAATAGTCACGTACCAGCAGAACCATAGTAGCAATCATCACCAACAACGAAACAGCTGCCGCCACAATTACCGCCGTAACGATAAGAATTGCGTAAATTTCTTCAGGTGCCCTTTTTGAACAGATTAATATAACGGAATGAGGAGGAGGAAGAGTAAACGTTAATTGAACTGTATTTGTTCCTTGGTGGAAGGCTTCTTGGTCCAGAAAGCATCGGTCCTTTGCGGCCCGGCGGGCCGTGTCCACCAGTCTTTGCTGGTCTTAAAAATGTCATTATGGCTGTACTGCCATCGAGGTATTGCAGGCGATAATCGATTTTTAGAACACCGATATTTTGGGCTGCCCGCTCATACGACGCAATGTCCACGAAATCTACTCACTAACACTGCTTCTTCTGACTTAATTTCTGGACTCTTTTATTATTCCCACATTCTCGTTCTTCCCACCAGCCGCAAGAAATAGTTCGTCGATTATACCGTCGACACCACTCAAGGTTTAATGCAGGACGGGGTATTATTGCGGCACAGAATGTTCACTTTTCTGCTGCTCTGGAGATTGTAGTCGTTTTAAAATCGCATAGCGTGAAAAAAGTTATTGGGCTGCAGTAAAATCATCATATTCGAAAAAATTCGGCACACGCGTGGGTATTATTCGTCGAAAGAAGAAACCCGTCCATCCTTGCTTGCCGAGCTACGACGTATAACCTCTGTCTAACTTGTATTCTGAGCGAAGCATCCGCGCATGTCTGGGAGCCTGGAAACGGTGGTAGTGTGTACATGAACTAGGATTAGGCTAAGGTTTGTTGTAGTTTTTCTTCTCTCTTACTAGCTTGCAGATAACTTGCCTAGCGGCATAATCTATACGAAAACAAGTTACCGCTCTTCAGCACGTATCGTTACGGGGTGGCGAGGCCACGCGTGCAGGAGCCCAAAAACAGAAGGTGCTTCCACTTTGAGTTCCGTTTTCAGACTGACTTTATTGGCAGAATCGTGAGAGAAGGAAAAGAAGTGTACATATAGAAAAGAATGGGGAGGGTGGCTGCAGGCATCCACCGCCACGCAAGAGTTCTTTTCGGAGCGGGCGGCGTGGGAGAGTCGTCTTCATTTCACAGCGTTCACTCACGGCGCGCACCACACACACACACACACAAACCAACCTAGCAGGTCGCAGCCTAGACATAACTCTCGTGCGCCGGCGCCCTCGGGGAAACAGATGTCCCTCGAACGGGTCTCCCCGAATTCCGGTGGCCGCCCTGAAGAGCGTCTGCGGCGATCGCACGAGGTGTCGAGTGACGGGGCCCAGGCGCTTTACGTGACCCGCTGGAGGCAGGCAAGCCTGTGTGATCTTCGTCTGCGTGTGGCGCCGACGCCTCCTCGGACTTGTCTCTCGCGTTGTCTGCAGCTCCTTACAATAATACAACAATCTCCCCCGGATGAGCGTTTTCTTGCGCTCATGGTTTTTCTTTTTTTTTTTAAGGTTCCAAGGGATACAGCAACTGTACGGGCCGTCTGACCTCTGCTCCCCCGGGTAGCCTGAGCTTGCAAGATCGCACGAGGCCATCTCTTCCCTTGAAGGTTTCCGTGATTCGACCGGTTTTCCATAGATGCCTTTTTAGGTGATCTTCCTTTAAGAGCACCAAGTCACCAGCTTGTAGGCCACTTGACACGGTAGGCTTGCTCAGGTGTGCCGATCTCAGCTCCAACAGGTACTCTTTGCGCCACCTTCGCCAGAAGTTGTCCGCGATGGTGCTGCGGTATCTCCAGCGCCGAACAAGTTGCTGGCCACCTGGAGATGTTGCGGCCGGAAGACGATGCGGTGGCAGAGCAGTGAGTTTTCGCCCCACGAGGAAGTGACCCGGCGACAGCGGTTCAGGCTCATCAGCTTCGGAATAAACGAACGTCAATGGACGCGAGTTGATGACTGCCTCCACCTCGTTGAGAATTGTTGTCAACTCTTCAAAGTTTAGGCTGCTCCGACCCAGCACCTTGCGGAGCGACACTTTCACCGATCTCACCAGGCGCTCCCAAAATCCACCCCACCAAGCGGCCCTTTCAACTATGTATTTCCACCTAATTCTGTGGTCAGCGAAGTAAGATAGAGTTTCTTCCGACTGCAGTGAGTCGAACATCAATTTGAGGTCTCTTGATGATCTTTTAAATGTGAGCGCATTGTCAGAGTAGACCGTAGTGCACATTCCTCGACGTGCCACGAAGCGCTTAAAGGCCAATAGAAAGGCGGTAGCCGAAAGATCACTGACAAGCTCGAGGTGCACTGCACGCGTTACGGCACATGTGAAGAGGGCGATGTAGCATTTCCTCGTCCCACCGCTCTCCCGACACATCAGCGGGCCAGCGAAGTCCACTCCAACGACGTCAAACGGGTTCCCTTGTGTTACTCTATCGGCAGGAAGCGGTGCCACTTGCTCGGACGCCGGGGGACAACTTTGTTTCCGACACTTCAGGCACTGATTTACAACTTTCTTCACGACCTGCCGCCCCCTGAGGATCCAGTATGACTCTCTCAATTGAGCGAGGGTGTCCCGCACGCCGGAGTGCAACAGCCGTAGGTGTTCTCTCTGTATGAGCAGGGAAGTGAACGGGTGGTCGCCGGGGAGCACTATTGGATGCTTCGTACTTTCGCTGTTCTGGCTGAAGTGTAATCTCCCCCCTACCCTCATGAGCCCGTCTTCATCGATGTACGGGTTAAATAGGTACACAGGAGATTTCTTCGAAAGCGGTCTTTGAGTGAGCAGGTTCGAGATGTCGTCGCCAAAGGCTTCTTTTTGGATGGTCGCCAACCAGTACCTTTCAGAGGTGATTATTTCTTCAGCTGTGAGTGACCCCTTCCTTTTTTCATCTTTCTTCCGGCAGTTGTCCACAAAACGGAGGACCCAAGCAGTCACTCTAAGTATCCTGTTGAACGAACTATGATCCTTGAGATTCAGGATCGGGTCTTGCGATGGAGACATCACTGGCATTGCAGCCACTCTCATTTCCTCTTTGTAGGAATCCGCTTGTTGTGACGCCTGATTACCCAGCATCGGCCAGCCTGACTCATCATTCAGTAGCCACTGGGGCCCTCTCCACCATAGTGCGCTCTGCACCAATGCCGAGGGCAGTATGCCGCGTGTTAAGAGATCCGCAGGGTTGTCCGCTCCAGGGCAATGCCCCCAATCTTCAGGGTTGGTCAGTGTTTGCAACTCTGTAACTCGGTTAGCCACGAATGGTTTCCATCGGCTGGCGGAACCCTTGATCCAGTACATGGCCACTGTAGAGTCCGTCCAGAGTCGTACCCGAGCGTGCTCCATTCGCAGCGTCTTTACGAGGCACTGGCACAGCCGCGCGCCTATTAGGGCTCCCATTAACTCGAGTCGGGGCAAAGAGAGTCGTTTCAGAGGTGCCACTCGGGTTCTGGCCATTATCAAGCTGACGCCTACCTCTCCCGCCGCTGATGTAGTTACGATGTATGCAACGGCGCCGTAGGCCTTGGGGCTTGCATCACAGAAAACGTGCAGCACTTTCTTTGTTTGATCGTCCCCGAAATCCGCGGCGATCATGCGTGGCACTGTAATCTGTTGAATGAGCGGAAGCTCGCTGCACCACTGATCCCACTCGGCTTGCAAACTACTTGGCAAAGGTTCATCCCATTTTACTCCTAGCTCCCACAGTCTTTGAAACATCATCTTAACATTCACTGTGGTGGGGGACAGAAATCCAAATGGATCGAAAATTCTCGCTGACACTTGGAGCACAAATCTCTTATTGTCCACTCTGGCGGAGAGAAAATCGATGAGGGCGGTCAACCTGTATTCGAACACGTCGCTTTGTGGGTTCCAGCCCACTCCCAACACCTTTGCGGCCGCAGCATGTCCGAAGTCGTTGTATTGGTGCTGAACAGTACCCTGTTCCAATGAGTTTAGCAGCTCGGTATCGTTGGACATCCACTTGTGCAGTTTCATTCCTGCTTGTCCCATGATAGTAGTTGCCTCCTGGCACAGCTTCGTCGCTTGTTCTCGGCTGTCCACTCCAGTCACGAGGTCATCAACGTAAAGGTGACTGCGTAGGATATCCGCCGTTCCGTCGTACTGCTCAGGCAGGTTTCTTAGGTGATGGTGCAACGTCGCTGCCAAAAGAAATGGGCTTGAAGTTACGCCAAAGGGCACTCTTGTCATTTGGTAGGTCACGACTGGAGGAAGTTCTTCCCCGATCTTTGGCGTTCTTTCGTACCACAGGAAACGCACCGCGCTCCTATCCGTCTTGGCCAAAGATATCTGCAAGAAAGCCTTCTCGATGTCCGCAACAATAGCGATGTTATGGGTGCGGAATCTGGTCAGTACGTCAATGAGCTCAGGATTCAAATTTGGCCCACTCTCCAAAACGTCGTTCAGAGAGGGGCGATTGTTGGTGCTTGACGAGGCATCGAAAACAACCCTTAGCTTAGTTGTTTGGCTGTCATGACGTACAACAGCTTGGTGTGGCATATAGTACAGCGGACTTGTACTGTCTTTGTTTTCTTTCACCTCCTCCGCGAAGCCCTTCTTAATGTAGTCACGGATGGAAGTATCGTATTCTTGCATTAGGTGCTCGCTCTTGCTTAGGCGTGTTGTTAGAGACTTTAGACGCCTGGCAGCACATTCTTGGTTGTCGCTCAATTCTGTTGCTGTTGGCTTCCACGGGAACGATACCTTGTAGCGACCGTCTTCAAACCGGACCGTTTCTTTATGATGCTGAAGAACGGCATCTTCGGGACAAACTCGTTCGGTTTCGTTGATACCAAGGTGCTCAAGCTCCCAGAAAGACCGGAGTTGTGAAGCTATCTCTTTGTCTGTTTCTTCACTCACGCTCGCTCTCATCACACTTGTCGCAGTGGAGCAAATTGCCGTAGATCGGGTCGTACCAACCTCGCCTTGCAGAGTCCACCCAAAAGCAGTGTCCACTGCCATGAGCTTAGGAGCCAGTCGCCTGACCGATCCCGTGACCACTGCCCAGTAGAAATCAGCCCCAATCAAGAGACCGATCCCCTCGTCACTGTGATCACCGTGTGAAACGTCTGCGACTTTCATTCCTTCCTCTAGCATTCGCAAAACGTCTGCGTCCGATGGAACAGGCATGAGATCTGCACATATGCAGGGCACCTCGAGAGCTTCAACTCGCACCTCTGTTCTGTCATGCTGGCTTCGGAGCCAGAGCTCGACTCGACGTGACTTGGTATGCCTCGCAGCTTCCGCGCCTCCGAACGTAAAAATGTTCAGCTCCTCTTCGCCTAGGACCTTCAACTGCAGATTCTTGGACAGGTCGCTTCGTATGAATGTACGTTGGCTACCTCCATCAAGGAGAAGTCTCACCAGTGTACGCTTTTGTTGGCCCTCAGCCCAAGCCTTTGCTGTCTGAAGAAACACCTGTGGCCCGTGATTACGAGCATCCAGTGACGACTGCAACACTGTCTTTGGCTCTGTCACTGTTGTTACGGTTGCATTCTCTTTGGCCGTGTTGTCAGCGCCCGACATGTTGGGATCACACAACGTGGTGAGATGTTTCCCTCCGCAACTTGCGCACTTCAACCATCTGGCTGTTCGGCATTCCTTAGACCTGTGTCCTTTTCTTGTGCAGCGAAAGCAACGGTTGTCGCGCTTTAGAAGTTCCCGCTTTTCCGAAACCGACATCCGAGAATCACAGCTCCCAGCGTCGTGGTTGGAAGAGCGGCAGAACACGCATCCTGTGCTGTCTTTATCCGTTACGGCGTTCAGCAAAGCAGCAGAAGGCGCATGCAATCCTTTGAAGCCACTCTTGTGTCGGTTGGGAGCAGCGGTAGGCTCGCGGTGTCTGGAGTCAGCTGCTTGTATCTTTTCGCGCGTTTCTACCTCTTTTCTTAGGAAAAGCAAAAATGTTTCTACCTCGCTGCCCTCTTTTGTTTCATCGTGCCTTCTGTAATATTCGAGGCAGAGATCTGCTGGCACAGCCTTCTTGAGTACGGTCAGCAACAGCACGCCGTATGTGCCAGCACTCACTCCCAATGCGGCTAAACTTCTGACTTCCGTCTGCACTTCGTCGACGAGCCCACGCAGTTTGTCGAGGTTTCGTACATCCTGAACCGGCTTCACATGAAGCAAGCGCGACATGTGCTCCTCGATTATCATTTCCTTTCGGCCGAATCTTTCTTGAAGGATGGTAAGGGCTACGTCATAATTTGCCTCTGATAGGTCAAGCCCTGCGATGGCCGCCGCTGCCTTTGCTGTCATGTAGCTGTTCAGATATTTAAACTTGTCAATTTTTGACAAAGTGGGGTTGCTGTGGATAGTAGAGTTGAATTGGCTCCAAAATCCTTGCCACTTTCTCAGTTCTCCTCCAAATTTAGAAATTTCCAACTTTGGAAGCCTCACGACTTGTACGGGGGGAACCGGAGTCATGCTCGTTTCTGCCTGCTGCCTGGGATCTGTCTGCCGCGTTGCTGCAGTAGCTGCTGCCTTTTCATTGCCGGACTTCAGATCTTTTATCCAGCTTCTGACTTCGCTTTTGGCTACGATGATTTTCTCAGCGTAGGATTCAGCGCTTGCTACATCGTCTTCCAGCTCTTCTACTTCAATGACTGTATGGATTTCTTCATCCAGTTCTTTCAGAGATCTTTCTTTAAGAGAGAGAAGGTCCAAATTGGATTCCAGCTCACCGATTGATGCGGAGTCCCTCTTGTCGGTGATGTCGTTGATCAGCTTTGTAGTCGACGATCGCACCACGGTCCGCTTGCGTTTGAGGCGGCTGACGTCCATCCTTTTTGAAGTCCCTCCTCCCGGGTTTCGGCACCAGAAAATATTGTTGTAGTTTTTCTTCTCTCTTACTAGCTTGCAGATAACTTGCCTAGCGGCATAATCTATACGAAAACAAGTTACCGCTCTTCAGCACGTATCGTTACGGGGTGGCGAGGCCACGCGTGCAGGAGCCCAAAAACAGAAGGTGCTTCCACTTTGAGTTCCGTTTTCAGACTGACTTTATTGGCAGAATCGTGAGAGAAGGAAAAGAAGTGTACATATAGAAAAGAATGGGGAGGGTGGCTGCAGGCATCCACCGCCACGCAAGAGTTCTTTTCGGAGCGGGCGGCGTGGGAGAGTCGTCTTCATTTCACAGCGTTCACTCACGGCGCGCACCACACACACACACACACAAACCAACCTAGCAGGTCGCAGCCTAGACATAACTCTCGTGCGCCGGCGCCCTCGGGGAAACAGATGTCCCTCGAACGGGTCTCCCCGAATTCCGGTGGCCGCCCTGAAGAGCGTCTGCGGCGATCGCACGAGGTGTCGAGTGACGGGGCCCAGGCGCTTTACGTGACCCGCTGGAGGCAGGCAAGCCTGTGTGATCTTCGTCTGCGTGTGGCGCCGACGCCTCCTCGGACTTGTCTCTCGCGTTGTCTGCAGCTCCTTACAATAATACAACAAGGTTCGCATCGATCGACCGAACGAAAGGCGGGGAACACATCCAAAGTCATTTTGAGATTGTCGATAGGAAAGCCGCGGCGCTCACCAGCATTAGTGGTCGCACGGCGCACGTACGGCTCTTCCGTATTTGCACGGCACCCGCGTTATTGGAAAGTTCGGAGCTGTGGCTGTAGTTGCGGTGGCTGTCAAGCAGGGAATAGCGCCCGTCGAGCGAACAAAAAGAGATTGCGGGGTTATCCTCAGTCTCGAAAATATGCACAGGGCCTAATGGTAACATCGCTTTATACATCAGTAGGCTTTCAGAATCACATACGAGCAGTAAGGCTCGGTGTAAGACTACTTGAATGAAACTTTTCCTAAAGAAAAGACAACATGAAAATATGTTATAACCACTGCAGGGCTAGTTGCTCAAGGGAGTACTTGAGGCCTTTTTTTCGAAATGAGCGAGATCCAGAAACTGAAACCAAGTCAGATTACACTGCGGTGACAAGAAAAACTCTGCAACTATCCAGTAAAAAGGGGTGGCAAGAAAATATGTGAAATACCGCCCTACAAACGTGTACGCAGGTCCTAGTTCGTATCGAAATTGAGCCTGCTGCTTCAAGGATCAAAATGAGCCAAATCCATTTGCCCAGCGGGATTTAGCTTTTGGCCTGACTGTTCAGACTGTTTCGTGGATGTTTTCTGAAGAGCTTTTTGCTTTTCGGAGCTGGCTTACAATGAATTCAGACAGCAATTAGGAGATGGGTGAGAGATATTTGCCTAGATGTCAACGACAAAGTGAACGGAAGTGAACGAAATGAAACCGGGAGATGCAAAACAATCATTTCGTCTCGTCTAGCCCATCCCCATCCCTAAGGAGTAACTCTGGTCATATTTATCTTGTTACTCCCATATTTACCATTGTAGTACTTAAATAAATAGCCGCTGTTTACAAGCCCTGGCAAATACTCCTCTCCCCCCTCCCTCGCTCTGAAAGTACGAACCACTTCACAGTTCTTAAGAATAAGATATGAGCAGCATTCTTGTGAGGCGCTTTGAAAATTCACGGCAAGACAATGAAGAGCTTGCTTACTTCGTGGGTTCCTTCAGGTGTGCCGAAGAAAATTATCCCAGGGACGATGGTGCCAAAAGGACTCACCTGCTCTCCATGTATAGCTTTACTGTTCTAGAAGCCATTTTGCATATGTTTAATGCCTTTTCCGCCAAAACACAGTCGCACCATTCTTGAAAGTCAATTTAAATAAAGTTTTCATAAGAATGCCACATAAATCTGAGTGTTTCAATTCAATATGAGCTAGATATAAACTTGTCACCCCAATATTGCTGAAATTCACCGCATCATTTTTCATTACTTGTGGCCATAAACTTCTCATAGCTGGCATGTAAAATACATCACATAATAGCTTTGACAGTGTTGCATTTCGGTCCGGTTACAAACTTCCGCTTGTTTCTAAAATTCGCGTTAAGTGGATCTGGACCATTCCAAAAAAAAAAAAAAAAAAACAACGCCTCACTTGTCTTTTTTTAAAGCATGGAGTCACGGGCTATCGATTTTCGAAATCTATTGATGTTTTGTAGGTCGCTTTAAACTGAGCAAAATGCAAGAAATTATGCTATGTATGCTTGTGTTATATATATTGCCGCGAACCACGCTTCATGGGTTGCCTTGTTGGCTGCGCCTAACCGCGCATGGTTCATGTTACTCGCCGGTTTTTAGTACTCGCTCCAATAAAATTATGAAGTGACTTGCGCTATGTTATCAAGAATTGCTCGTTCGTTTTTCAAGCAGCCACATCGCAAATCCATTCTCAAGTATGTCCCTTGTGTTTTTACACCCAGTACCACCTTGCTTTCCCCCCTTTTTTTTTATCGTCGCACACTGTCTCCTTTTTTTTAAAAGTTGTACTAGTATTTACATGGCTAGCTTATTTGAATGGAAAACAGCGCAACCGGAAAAATACATAAGGCGAAGGAGGTAGCGTTGTCCGGCGTCAGTAGCGGGCTCCTAAATTCCTATTGGCTGCGACGTGTCACGTGGCTCTATAGCACGTGCGCAGAACTGCTGCCTCCTCAGTGGAAGTGGCAGAGGCTAGGCGCGCTGCGCTGACGTTAGGCCTAAGGTTGCGCTTCGAAGTCTTATTTCGTCAACCGGTACTTCGATTCCTTGACATACAATTAAGTAATTGCTGTTTTATATTTTCGAATCTTCTGTTCGATTTGGGACATTAGACGCCGAAGCAAGAACTGTACTAATAAAACACGGCGTAATAAACGGAAACGGTTCAATTTAGACAACCTAGGATATTTAATTTCGAAGCATTAAAGTCTCCAGCACATGGTCGCGTGCCTGCATTTTTCATTTGAACAGCTGCCGTCCTCTAAATTTATGTGTCTGTTTCATCGTGTTCTCTCTCTCTCTCTCTCTCTCTCTCTCTCTCTCTCTCTCTCGACCTGATACTTAAACATGTACATTACTTCGACAGTTGCTCGATATTTGTTTTGTTCGTTCTGTTGTGTCATAAACATTCATATTAAATCATGAAGCGAAAAATAACTAAACACTAAGCACCCATTCCCCAACGCAATAAGCGTTTCCAGGAGCTTCGCAGCGGCAAACTTCATCACGACCGGGCTGATCAAAACCAGCCGGAATGAAGTTACGCTCACTTGAGCATGACTTACAGAAAACAGGAGCTCATCTTTACCGCGCGCGCCCTTCGAGCGGCAAATAACAGTTCTGCCGCTCTTGATTGATGTTCATACTGAAACGCAATCTTCGTGGGGACCAAAAGAATAAGATGGAAGAGACACTACTAGGCAACACTGGAAGCAGCGAGACGTACGCGCCCATTCACGCACACACACACACACGTGCGGACACACACTGTGCGATGGCATGAAATGTGCGTTTCTCATATTGAATTAGTCTGTCCGGTAAACAGCTCTGAGAAAAAAAAGGGGGCACGCAAGCAGCCATCCATGAAGCTCTCCGGTTTCCGCGTGGCCGGTAAATCAGGTCACGTGACAGTCGATATATCATCGCCTCAAATTAAGCTATCACGTGTCGTCAGTCCGGCGAGGGAAGGCATTAACGAGGGAACTATATAGTGTTCGGCGAGCAATTACGCGCTGGCTTTGTGCATGCTTCGTGCACCGTCCACTTTTCCGACGACGCCAGCAACGTGGCCTGTCCTTTGTCAGCGGATACACACGCGATCCGGCGATCTCAGGCGGACGCAATACTTTGCCCGCAGGTACGGGCGCACAATGCCAGAGACAAGCCCGTGGTGCGCCCGCTCTTCTATGCAGCGTCATTCGGTGTCGCTTCAGGCCTACAGAGCTATCCAAGGTTGCGCTTAATAATATCAATTATTGTCAGCGGTTGTGGAATTTATTCGTTGCTTCGAAAAATTAGCGCGGAATGCAACACAATTAACAGCGCTTTTCACAATGTTATTACGTTAAAGTCAAAGAAGTTTACCTACAACGTCGTCTTTTTCGTATGCGAAACATAAACTTAGGGAACCATAGTTTTTTTTTTTTTTTTGCGTCAATTTTTTGAAGCCGTTTTAACCTCCCGGGGGTCCGTATACTGTTGCAAAAATCATTTCTGATCTCATAAAGACCGTGAAGGCGAAGTATACACATCATCACCTTTCCTAACTACTAGAGATACTCGTACACGTCAACATTAATGAGCGCATAGTAAATCTTTGGCATATTTGAGGCAGCGCATTAGTTTATAAACCGTCATTAGAGCGTGGTTTTAATTGAAAGTTGTCTCAACACAACAAAAACAAAACGAAAGAAATGTTGCGTCGCTTATTTCTCGACGAGGAGGAGGAAGTAACTTTATTTTGTCCAGAGCAAAGGCCTAGTTATGGCCGGTGTGCTTCAGACAACGTCCAGGATGGGAAAATAAAATAATCTTGCTTTTGTGTTATTTCTCTGTATTTCTAGGCTTAGTAATTACGACGTGTCTTGGAAATGAGTGCACCCGTTCTCAATTACTCGGAAAGCCGAGAACATTATTTCTTCGTGTGAATTGGCGGCTAGTGGGACGGGACGCTGAGGATTCTGCGATGATATAAGTACTCTGCCGTTCTCGCCCGCTCATTCAGAAAGGGAGATGCGACTTTACTGCGCAGAAAAAATGAAACGAAAAAGAGGGCATTGTCGGATTCCCCATTTCAAGATCCCGTTGGATCTCGCTGCCTTAAGCCGTTTGATTAGCCCGGCACCCGCCCTGCTTGCAGTAATACAGCGACTACGCATGTGCTGTGACGGAGCGTAAAATTTCATTGCCAGATAATATGTCGGTCGGAGAATACCATTCGAACAACGTAAAATGCTGTTGAGATTTATGATGTATCGAGCGAATTTAAGCGGGAGGAATAGCAGCAACGCAGCCGCGTTTGAGGCTTTAGTAAAGGTGTCTTGCGAAGTAAATCATGACATCTACAGCCCACACAGTTTCGCCGTGTTCTTCGAAGGTGTGAAGGTTTTATTTAACATGCAATTCACAGAAGGAGGTCCCAAAATTAAAAATGTTGGGGGTACTTCCTGTAACAATGTTTGATGGCACCTAAATGCCAAGAGTCTTGGCAGTCGGCTTTGTGTGTAATATTACAACGATGAGTAACAAAAAGAAAAGGAACGGCTGCTCTTAATACATTATAAAGCGAAACTTTCATCTCCTCATTGAGGTCGTTTGCAGTCCCCGAAACGCACTGCAGGAAATCCAACTCTCTCTGACGATAATGATGATCGTGGATGAAGAGAAGAAAAATTAAAGCGCTCCCAAGGGTCGGAATCGGACCTGGGTTCCTCACGTTTTTAAGCCAACGTATATTCAATTTCAATTGCACTATTCCGGAACAGTTGAAAGAGTTTAGATTAGCAGAAAGGTGCATGGACGCGCAAAATTTGACAGAAAATGCACTACTCCGTCTAACGACGACGATGGTTGGACGCTACGGAAAGCCTTGGAATGCCCGTACCAGTAAAGCACTGAAGGGCACAATCTCAGTGCAGTAAACCGTCCCGATAAGAAACACCTTATGTGTATGGTAAGGTGGTGTGACGTGGGTCCGCTCCCTTTTACATAGGTTGGGTGTTGGACTTGATTTCGTAAAGCTTCGCGTTCCCCCATCGTTGTAGTTTCGACAAGGGGTTCTGTGTTCGCCGTGTGCGTCTCTCCAATATCATGGCGCATGCACGAATAAGCATGGAGCGGGAAAACAGACCGCTTCTGTGAGTTCCGAAACTCTCGCGGTCAAACCGAGCCACCCGGGCTACTGAACCGGTAAGCATGGCGACACGGTCGAGGCTTAATTGCGAGCTGTGTTTTGCGTTCTGTGTTAGGAAGCGGGAGCAGCGGCAAACATCATCCTGCCGTAAGTGTCGCCGCGGCTGGAAACAGCAACGCACAAGATTCATGTTCTGCTGCCCCAGAGCCACGTCATCGCACACATGACACTGTATCACATATGACACATGACACAGGCTCACATCTGACTCACCAATTCCTATTGGCTGCGGCGTCAACAACGTACCCACTCAAAAATGCGACTCTGAGGCGTTCATTTGGGAATTAATGCTTCCGCAATCACAACTCATAAGAAATTAATTTCTCAAATATTAGTCAATCACATTGTTCTGTTTTCGTTGTTTTCTATTTATTCAGAGTTTTTATTTGTCTTTATGTCAGTTTGGTTTTAACAGCTGAGCTGTTTAGCAAGTCATCGGAGTTTTGTGTCCGCAGTTAAAATATCAAGAAAATGCCGAGCGTACACATGAGTGAGTGCCTCGCGGAGAGCGCCCAGCGTCCCCGGCGCGCGTTTATCAGGCCAAGCGTACTGACTTAAAGGGACAGACAACCGATTTTTGTCGAGTATATATTCTCTATCCCAAATGAAAGGGCATCACTTCAAGCACCTTGACGAGAAACGGTTTTGCTGATAACGCCCTACAACTTTTTAAATCGAATTTTTTTACCTACGAGCCGTATGTGTCCCTCCCAAAACTAATGCTGGCAACCATGACATAGAGTAGCTCGGCAACATACTTTTGTCTGTATGCGAAATAAAAAACAATATTTAAAAACTTGTTCCCAGCTAAAAAAAGTTTGAATCGCAGGCTTTCCTGTTCATTTATGTGTTTTTTTAATGCAACAGTCTATTTTGCACGAATGCGCCATCTGCTGGGATAGACGATAGGTACAATCCGGCTTCACGTTGTGGACGCGGGAAGTTCGATTCACCCCGGGCGCGACGTTTTTTTTTTTTTTTTTTTTAAGCTGCCGTTGGTGTATTTGGAAACTGAAATCAAATATTTTGGCAGAACAAACGTCTCTGCCTCAGGCAGAGTCGTCAAAGCTCCTTCGCTGGGTCTGTTTACTGAACGCTGCCATTGATTCTGGGCATGGAGGCTCATAGCGTCCTCGATAAACACGCACCGGTGTTGCCCCCAAAACCGGCGCGGTGCACAGTGCCCCACGACGGTGCGTACCGGCACGGAGCGTTGATCGAGGACAAACGGGGCGGTTCTACCCAGGCGCCATCTCTTAATCTAAGAAATCAACTCATAAAAACGTTCACAAGTAACAATACAGCGCTGTAATGAGACGCAGCGCTATTTGAAAGTGGTATTTATTGAAGGCCAATGATTATATGTACGCACAGCTTAAATCCGTCACACATGCGGAACAACGTACCGCCACCGCTTCCACTAAACAGCTACATACAAGCTGCTTCTAATCTTCGTTTGAGCCATAATGCGAGTGCCTGTTTTGTTCCGCCCTTCCGTTACAGCAAAACAAGTAGGTCTTCATCGTCTAGGCACTCCGGTAACAGTTCATGATAATTCGATCGAACGAAACGAATGTCAATCCCCAACTTTCTGGCAATGCATGAAGCCGTCTTTCAAGTACACAAAGTTCGCGTCCTCATTTACAATCACTGGCCGTTGTTACCGCCCGTTAGGAGACTGTCGCATCGTTGCCCGATGAATTCACAAGCACGCCATCCTTGTCAGCAACAATACACAACTCCGTCCGCCTTGACACGAGTGCGGCGATGCGCCGTCGCTGCAGCAGACGGCGGAGGAAGCTCCTTCGCCGGCATCGTCCGCGATGCATCTCGGGACTGCACGCCGGCGCACCGTCGACTCTCTCGGTGCGCGGCGGTGCAACCAAAAATTGCCCCGCGACGGTGCACCCCGGTTTATCGAGGACGGACGGTGCACACCGGTGCGGTTTATCGAGGATGAAAAGGCGCACCGGTGTGCCCCGGTGTGCACCGGTGCGGTTAATCGAGGATGCTATCAGTTAGCCACACAGAGCAACCCAGCGGCGGCGGGCGGCGTGTCTAAAAAAAATTTAAAATAACGCTAAAAAATACATATACAATTTAAGTTTGCACAAATACTTGTGTTAAAAGGTTTCCAATACGTAAATAAACATTTAGGCAGTTACAGTAGCTGCTAGGTTTGCAGGTCACGTGACAGGGACACATATAGTAGTGCCAAGTTTCGACACTACGAACCGCCACCCTTCCGTTTTCAGGAAGTTTGCTGCCAAATTAAAATTATTTCCGCCAGTTTGTTTAGAAATTGCTTGTGGTTACCAGGCTATATAAAACGCTGGCTTTCATATGGGCTAGAGAACATATACGCGACAAAAATCGGTTGTCTGTCCCTTTAAAGAGATTGGCCAGGAGTGGCCAACAAACAAATCCTGCGTCAGCCGCAGTTGTGGTAACACTTGCTCGGAACGAGGAAGACTCCAGCGTTTGCTGAAATTATGGCAACACTTTCTCGGAACGACAAAGACACGTCCTAGCGTACGCCCCTCCAAGGTGACGTCCAATGATTATCACTTAAAAAAAAAAAAAATACTGGAAGCTCACACTTATAGCAACGACGATGGAGTAAAGGTCGTTGCGGCAGCGAAGAAGCGAAGCAGCAAATCGGCTGCAATTGTAGACTTAAACCGTCGTGATGGTCGTGAAGGTTGCGTACGGCATCGCGACCTTCAAGTCCTTCGCGTTAGTGCGAGCTTCCTTCATTTTTTTCCCCCGAAACAAACCAAAATTGGTCGCATATGTTGATTTCTGCCGGTGTTCGCCGTGCGACGATTCGCATAAGATGAGCTCGAAGGGGCAGGCGACGGTGCGTGCGGCATTCAGTGCTGGTTTAGTTCCTGTTGTGAACTGGTTATTTTCAGTTTTAGCTTTTTTCTTCGAATGCGCAGGAGAAGGGGAAATGCGGAGAACGCGGAATTACGTCCAAAAGTTCTCGCGCGTGCAACGGCAACGCAGGACGAGCGAGGCAATCGCGGCTAACCAGATTTGCCAGACGTCGAGAACGGCTGCCGATGAGCTGGTCATAACGGTGAACCGGAGAGCAGTACAGCCTCCGGTTGACGACCATGTGCGCGGGAATCGCCTCCTGGCGAGTGGGAAACATGGTCGGGATAAAACAGCGAGCGCCGAGATGAAGGAAATTAGGCCAGCGGTTGCTCGCCGCCGCGTGAAACTGCGCGGTGCTCACTGATGAGGGCCATTAAGAGCGCGTGTCGGGTTCCCGCGGACAGGCTTCGTCGCTTTGGCAGCGCTGAGTGGCACTGGCCAACACCCCGTAGGTTATGAGAAAGCCCCACCATCGCCCCTTCACCCGATCATTCTTCCCGTTGCGACTCGATCACCCCTACCGACCAGCCGGGCATTTGTTTTTAAGTTGGCCTTCAAACGTGTGAGGGCGATAAGCACGGGTTTTACTTCAACGACTTTGTCAACGGGCTTTCTTCACGCGGAGGTGTTGTCCCGCGGCTCACCACAGTCGTACGGAAAGAGAAAACGAAAACGTATGGGTGGCGGGAGTACAACAATTCGTCCAGCGCGACTCGGCAGGACGACACGCCTAGTCGACGACCGAGTGAGTTCGTCTTTAATTAGCTATGCATTAGCGCACACGTGTATTCCTTAATTAAACGTAACGGCCCATATCTTCTTATTCAACGGCCGTCGTAAACACCCGGCTAACTGCGTTGCGGGTTAACTGGGGAACGGTGAAAAACAAACAAACAAAAATGTTTCGGAGTAAAGACTTCGTCATGTGTGCACGTACAATAAATTCCCGTTAACGGAATCGTTTCATTCAAGTTTCCGGTTGAGCGGCAGTTTTTCGCAGTCCCCCCCCCCCCCCCCTCCCTACTGCAGTGCATGTGTAACGTATCATCCCCGTTTTTAGCGAAGTACCGCTTATAACGAAGTGGGTTTCCGGTCCCTAGGATTTTGATACAGTGAGGCTTCAATGTGCTTATACAGACGGTCGGCTGGGTTTCACACGTACGTACGGACGCATTTTTCAGCGCAGCCAGATATACCAGTAAAGGCAAAGCTTTACTTCTTTCGTCCAGCGGTTTCGCGGAGGATGCGCAAGTTAACCCGGCTAAGCGCATCGCGCGATTAGCCGGGCCCGCTGTCGGCGCTGCGCACAGGGCTCCGTTTTCAGTCGTTCTGCTCACGTAGCGGCGGAGGCCGCGACAGTAGCGGCCGCTCAGCTGTTTGGCAGCCGACCAAACCAGCAGCGTCCCACGCATGCGCCGCTGGGTCGTCTCGGGCTATGTGACTCATCTTGCGCCGCGTTCGCCGTGAAGCAGGAACGGCGGCGCTCGCCAAGAATGAAAGCGAGGCCGGGCCTACTCCTGTGAGCGTTGCACGGGACCGAATGGCTTTGAACCTTGGTCGGCAATACAGCCCCATCAAAGGTTGGCCAAGCGAAACCAAGACGCATCCAGATCAAGCCAAGCTTTTGCTTTGCACATCCAAGGATAGCTGAGCTAAGCCGCAACCATTTTTTGGTAACAAATGTTCCCGCGGAAATTAACAAAAAATTTAAGGATTTCTCCTCACGAAGCGTCTTAAAAAGTGAGCGGGACTTCTTGCAATTACACCCAAAACGAAGAGATAAATCATAACAGGAGATATCAATGCCCAGCAGAACTGCTGAACCTGTAGAGCCTGCAAAACTTCGGGTGTGAAAACCGATCAAGGCTCATAAACTCAATCTGGCGGGAGCTTTCTAAAAACGTCACACTTCAAAGGAAGTAAAAAAGGGCTAAAGTGTGTATTTTTGGACTTTCTTATTATCTCGCAGGCCCATGTAGATCTGTTTTTTGCCGATATAGGTACCCCGTACAGCGGCAAATCGGTCTTCGAGGAAGGCTCCTCTTTACGTTCTGATCCCGTTGATGTATCCAGGTCGCTTCTTGCTTACAAACATATGTCCGGACAGCAAATTTCAGGAGATTTTGTCCCTACAAGCTTGTTCAACTGCGAGAGGGGTTTCCTAGATTTTATGGAAAATAAGTTGTCTGCTCACCACAGTAACGTCGTCTTTTTTGTTTTCTACTTGGCTAAGATGTGTTGTCAACGTCTAGCCCAAAGTGCTGGACTTAGAGGCTTGGAATACCGGGAGCACATCGGTATCGATGCGCGCAGTTCAATAAAGTTCATTTTTGCAGCGGAAGCTACACTAGGCTAAATCGGGAAGTCTTCACGGGGCGACAAGTTTTGCCCTTGAGCGCTAGAGGTCAAACCACACCCCCTTCCGCAAGCGCCCGGCACGGAGCAGCGGCCCGATGGCGGGGAGAGATAGGCGGGAGGGGAGCTTAACGCCGTGAGTCGAAGAAAAGGAAAAAACACTGCTTTTGCGTACTGCTTCGCTACCTTGAAGTCGTACGCGTTAGTGTGAGCCTTTTTTTATTTTTTTCCTCTCACGTCCACAAGAAAGTGAAAAAGGCCCAAAATGTTTCTTTCATAAATTATTGCTTAACTCACTGGCCGTTCCGATAACTACCTGGATTTTGTACTCATGCATGTAACCCTTGCCAATGCCTGCAAAATAATTTTAGGTTTTTTTCCCGACAATAACTAATGAGACAAATCTGAACTTGAGTTTAAATTACGTGTTTCCTTTACGTATTCCTCAATATGGGTCCGGTACGTTGATGTATTCACTCAGCTAGGCATCGCCATGCTACCGCTGTACGCGTAAAACGTCTTTTCGGTGCAACGGAGAGCATGCAAATGATTGCAAATTCATTCATGGTGAGAACTCGCTTCGTTAGTGTCTTGCGTCTTACAGCAAAAAATTTTCCGGTGTACGGTCTCCGCCGCCTTCGTGCGTATGTCTTCTTTGCCCTAAGTCTGCAGTGACCGTATTTTCAAATTTTATAAATTACACCATACTTTTCTCTCGCGTACATTCGCATAGGTCGTTGTAATGGCTACATACTGCGAAATTATTTTCATTCTCCTTCGCTTTGCACTACCCAAGATGCTGTACTAACGTTAAAGAATATATCGCCTCTCCTTCAACACTTTCACTGCACGAACGAGTGTGTGCCGTATCGCAAAACGGCTTCATGTATTGCACGAGAGCGCACTAATGCCATGGCTTAAAGTCCCAACGTTTGTAGTGGCGTTGTAAGAGCCATTGGCTCGTGCAGTCCTATGGGTTCATGCTGAAGTCTACTTCAAGGTACGGAACTGTCTGCACGCTATGTGATCCAGTGGCGTAGCGAGAATTTTTTTCAGGGGCTGTTATACGTCAGCGGCAAAAAAAAAAAAAAAATGCTGAAAAGAAAAGAAATTGCGCAAACATCATTTTCTTTCATTGTTCTATCTAATTTGCTTATTTTATTTTACATATTAATATACTGATGTGGAGTGTCAACAGAGTGAACTAATAAAACGCCGAAATGCGCAAACCCCCCTCCCGCTCTTCTGACTACACAGCTGGTGTAATCGGTTGTGGTTCCACAGGCATGCTACGACGGTGCGTCGTACTTTACTTTGCGCTTGTCAAAGAAGCCTTGTGGTTGTGGTAGAGATCCGGGAAATGTCTCGGCACGTCCACAGTGGTTCTATTGAGTAGCGAAATATATTAAAGTTAACCGGTATTCTTGAATTCAGATTTATGTCGGTACCCTGCTGCCCTTAATGACGAATGGTTATCTTGCCTTCGCGTTACATGCCCTGCCCATTTCTTCTTAATTGCGACTGATATATCCTTAAAACGCGTTTGTTCCCTAACCCACTCCGTCCTCTTCTTGTCCGTTAACATTACACTTATCATATTCCGTTCCACTGCTCGCTGAGTCGTCCTCAATTTAAGTTGAACCCTCTTAGTGAGGCTCCAAGTTTCTGCTCCGTAGGTGAGTACCGGTAAGATGCAGCTGTTATACACTTTCCTTTTCAGGGGCAATGCCATTCGTTATCAGACAATGCCTGCCGAATGCACCACCTTATTCTTATCCTTCTGATTATCTCTGCCTCATTGTTGGGTTCCGGGGATCCCCACCGTGGATCCCCGGAACCATGGAACGGGAATCTGGGATCCCCAGAGAAGACAGGCGCGGTAGGGGCAAGTTAGGTGGGCAGATGAGGTCGAGACGTTTGCAGGGATAAATTGGTCGCAGTTAGCACACGACCGGCATAATCGATCTATGTGACAGGTATTTGCCCTGCATGGGGCGTAGAGAGACTGATGATGATTATATTGATGATAAGTACATAATAAAATAGTTCATAAATTAATATTTTTGATTTTTATTCATTCACTCCTCAGTGCGTATTTCTACGTAGAAATGGTGAACCTATATTCATCAGGCGATTCGACAGGTAACACAATCGCTGTGCTGTGCAATGTGTAAAGTCCCAAAGTGGAACAAAGCACTTTGTTCGAAAGTGGTTTGTTCGCTTACGTTAACACCGTAACCCTACTCCGTTCACCAGATATCCTGCTGCTTAAATAGCATGTGCTATTTTTGTGCGTTATTCGGCGAAGTCGACGTGGAAACTTATGAAATCCTTGTGGTATTTTACTAGCGCGCGGGGTCTCCCACTCCCGTTTTGTACACGGTAGTGCCTTTTCAATATATGACACACATTTCATTGTTTTGTCTTGGAAATAACTTTCATAACGAAAATGAGCGGGGCACACCTATTACTGTTTGACCAAGTGGCCATCACGTCACTAGCCCGCGCCACTTATTTAATCCCTGGAGCGAACGAAATGTCCCGATTGCTTTTACTGTAACCTGACCCAATACCTAATCAATAACTGTTCTTTGAAAAAAAAAAAAAAAACGGCGAGCCTGTGACGTTAACCCGCGCTGGTGTATTGGCGGTCTTCCTTATTTTAACCCGAAAGTGTTTTATTCCGGGATACACAGATTTCACTGACGCCATATCCGTATCGGAAATGACGCCAGTACAACGAAGCAAGCGGCCTGTAAAAGGTTCACCCCTACACGCAGGGTCTTCTTGCGGGGAAGCAACCTTTAGAACTAAGGAGTACGTTATACTTAAGGTTGTTCGTTTTCGGGATTTATATTTTAGCACGTAAGTGTTTTATGCCGGGATACATTCAGATTTCACTGACGTCATATCCGTCGCGGAAATGACCCCAGTACACCTTTGCCGAAGCGACCCGCCAGCAGGACGTCGCTCGCCAAGCGCACCCGCAACCAACCGCCGAACCGCAAATCATGCTCAGCTGCAGATTTCGCTGCACATTTCACTTTCGTGTTTTACCGATCCCTATGACAGAGGAATCAACCACAATTTTTTTTTTTACTTAAAGGGGTCCTGAAATACCTTCCGCCGATGCATGGATCTACATGTAACCAAATAAGACAATGTATTAGCAATCTCCTCCCGCAAGAATTTTGTTAAAGCGATGAGTATTAGCTGAGAAATCGTAAATCAAAAACCACGCATTATCGTCGCGCCGCGTTTCCTCCTCTTTTCAACTGTTGACGGCGCGCAAGCACTGCCTCCCATGATGCTGCGCTAGTCAGCGGTGACGTACTTCCGCATTACGCTCCTCCGACTGCCGTCTGCTACGGGCAAGTTTTGTTGACACCATGAATTCCGCACTCCGCTCAAGGATGGATAAGCGAACGAAAAATCTGCCCGCATGTGTGCGGTGGCCTGGCCTTGCCCTTTCGCGGTGTGCGTTGCTGCAGTGCAGCACGTGACTTTTAATCGGCGGCGACCTCGCAGCCGCTGGGGAGGATCTCGCGCTCGGTCCCTTTCATGCACCGCGCACTGTTTATCCAAAAAGCGCCGTATCAGATGTGGCCCCGCTGGTGCCGGGTCTTATTTTGCGGTGGTGGTAATTCCTGCCGGCGCCATGTGAAAAAGACATTTTAAGCCGATACAGAACCCGTGCACAAAACGCTTCAATCATGTGACCAGTTCAGCTTGGGGCGACGCGTGGTGGAGAGCGGCAACGTTGGCTAAACATGCTCCGGCGCGGCTCTGAGCTTTCTAGCGCTGGAGCGAGCGCCTTTCTTTGACGATATCAAACATCGGTTGCCTTGGCAACAAGGCACAAACCGCCCCAGAGGTCAGTTACGGTTGTGTGATCCCGGTTCAGCTTGGGGCCCCACCTCGCGGCATATGGGCACTGCAGGCATACTACTCACTCTCATTTGGAAGTGCGAGATGCGTTTGGCATTACAGGAGGCGATGGTGTGTGTGTTGTGGACGCCTTTGTTTCGCGATGAAATGCGACGTTGTGCTTCTGCGGGTGGATAGTGCTTCCCATGGCCTGGATTATCTTTCTCGAGCGACGTACGACTCAACCTCGCATGGGGTATGTGCAGTGTGCGTGGCTAAAAGCCATCTCGGCTTGCGCGCCAGAGTTAAGTGACTTGCTGTTCGTCCCCGCAAACCGCGCGCGAGGTGAGTGCCGAATTTACGAGGGGCAGGAGGAGGCAGCCCATCGTCTGTCAATCGCGGTTCAGACTTGCAACGCATGTTGTGACGTTGTGTTCGTTCGAAACGCATCTCTGGATTGTTTTGAAGTGGAAAAAAATGTATCCGTCAAACCTGGGCATTCGGCTCAGGGCGTTCTCTGCGATTGCACGAAAGAAGTGCCACGGGGCTTCAACGCTTTCTTTATGGGACGTACTCCGGTAAGAGAATATCCATGTCGTGTTATGGCCGTGTTGCATTCAATACGAACGGTTAAGCGTTTGTTTACACTTGTTTCGTTTGTCGTAAAATGTCCAAGCACTCCGGCACTACGCTGGCAGATCAGCCGGCGAGTCGACGCTGAGCAGACGACTCATCTCTTTGCCGGAAGTGCGTGAAAAAGCCGCCCAATAGCAGGATGTCTAGCTCATGACGAACATCGGGGAATCGATGATGTAGACATGTGAAGATGGCGGCGTCCAAAAACACGAAGGAAAGGGTGAGAAAAAAGCGACAAACTTTGCAACAAAAGTGTGAGCTTTCCGCTGCGCGTAAAAGAGTAATACTTGGCCCAGATGACCTTGACGACCCAATCTAACGATTGCGCTACTTCATTTAGTGTGCTCAAAATGCCTTTCAGGGCCCCTTTAAGGCATAATGTAAGGCTGTGTCATTCGCTTTTTTTCTTCTCCCTGGCGTATTCTTTTTTTGCGAGCCGGAATGCACGGAATCGTATTTTGCGTGCGGCCCAATGGGAAAGAGATTTGTCTGTAAAAGCAAAATGTATTCGCGCTGGTTCGTAGTATCTTTCCCGATTGTTTCGAAGCGGCTTGTTTTCGCGTACCGAAAGCGGCAATCTGGATGGTGCGGGGTAGGAAATATGCGAGACAAACATGCTCTAAAGTTGTTCACAATGGGTATGCGGTGTAATTTCAGGTTATTTCCTTTTTATATTTGCGTCCTGAAGCAGCCTGCATTGTCCTACGCGGCCTCGATATCCCTACATACCTATCATATGCTTATTAGTCGGCGATCTCCGCGTTAATACGCCCTAACGAGCTCTTGTTGGTGTAAAATGTTAATCCAGAGAAGGAAAAATGGAGGGAGGGAGTGAGAGAATATCAGGAGCGGCGTACGGCCATCCTATTCGTCTAACCGATTTTTCTTATTTTTCTTTTCCAGGTTCCCTCATCGCTGAGACACCAGAAAGGTCAGAGCACGATTCGCTCGTCTCGAAGTGATTTCTCTATAGCGCTCAATCCACGAACTCATTAACGCTTCGTTAAAGAGTACGCGCTCAGGGGCGCTTCAACGGCGCAGACCTTGTCCTTAAGCGACGAATGGCTGGAGTTTAAATAGGTCTTCGTTTTTCGGCCCGGAAGCGACAGCTGTGAAGTTCCCTGGCTACAGCTCTCTCCTCGTCCTTAACGTCATTACTTGAAATTTTCACAACGCATTCAAATACAGCTCGAAAAGTTCACGCGTTCTCATTGGTAATCTGATGCCGCGTTAAGGATGTTTCAAAGCCCGAAGCAAGAAGTTTCCTTTTTACTTTTGTTGTTGTGTTTGCGTTTATTTAACAGCCTCAAAGCTTAGTAGACATTAAGCGAGTCCGATCTATATCCAGGAAACTCGGTTAGCCTCCCGGATAAAATCCAACAAAGAACGGTTGCGTTGTTGTGGCTATGGTTGTCTGCCCGCGCCGCTTTAGCATCCGTGTAATACAATTAGGGAAAGAGCGCCACATTAATGGCCACTTTTAAGCTTGCTCACTGCAGTTTTCCCTACGCGGATTTCCCCAGTTTATTAGGCGGCTCTCGAGCGGGCAGAGAAAGGAGGGAAGTCAGCGACAAATTGGCGCAGTTAAGCGAAAGCGGGCACGTTCATTTGCGACGAGCATGCTCTCGGATTACCAAACGCCCGAGCTAGTGCGACAAGTTACAAAAGGCGAGGAAATGGAACCAGCAGCCTGTGCTCTCGCCGTTGACCATGTGAGTGTGTGCGCGCGGGCGCGGACACAGACTGTAAAACGGTGCCGCGATGCGTTTTTTTTTTTTTTTTTCCCGGGTGGCTCCTTTTAAAACAATGGACATCCTCGTCGCAATAAAAAACGAACTTAAAAGAAGAGTGTTGCGATCGAACAGCGGTACATCGTCCTAATCAAATATTCGTAAAATTTCGTTCTTGATAAGGAGTATAGAGATGCTTGCTCCGAATCACAGTTTGTGCAGAGTAAAGTATGCAAATTAGACGACGCGGAGAGCAGATCTCCGGTTTGAAAAGGCGTAAACTTTTACTGCTGCGCCTATCTGTATTAAACGAGTCGATTCAAGCGGAGCGCGTGCTCGCAGCGAACCGTAACATGTGTTTGTCGTTACCTAGGCTGCTTCACCGCGCTAATCTTTCTCGTTCGTCGCAGTGTTTTCGTGCTGACTACTGTTCTGTTTGATCACTCCGCATTTGATGCGCCGCGATGGCTGTCAACTCATTTTTGTGCGTCTTCCACGATCTCAAAAGAGGTGACAGCCCAAGTAGGAGATTATTAAGCTTTGAAGAAGGTGACACTTTTTTTTTTTGCATAATTCTCTCTTTTCAAGTAACTGGCAAGTACAGAGAAGATAAGAACAGCAGTGGGGGTTTAAGGAAATCCCTGGAGTTACGAGACATCGTGCAAACTGCTCCCGTCATTAGCGTGATGCTTACAAGAACTAACACGAAGAACTTATTTGAAGGGTACGCTCGTCACTAACGAGAGCAAGAAAGTTGGTGGGCGTCGAAATTTGAGGCAAAGTAAAAACTTCAAATGAGTACTGAAAGCGCAGGACGACGACGACGACGAAGAAGAAAGTGATAATAATAATAATAAAAATGTGCACTTAATGTCAGCAGGCAGCCCGCGTACGCTCGTTTCCAGATAGTTAATCGGAGAGCAATCAGAGAAATGTTTTTAGAAAAAGCACACCGAAGAGGACAAGCATGCCTAGCGAGGCATTTTTAATGCCGCTGCCACGTGCTCCGGATAGCCCCGTCGAGTGACAACACAGACTAATGAAAAAAGGTGAATACCGACACGAAGAGCAAACTTACTCCTGGCTGCTCTGAGGAAGCACACCTTCTGTTGGTAGATCTAGATTATAGCGCTGGTCGTAAAAGCCCGGACGACCCGATAAAAT
Source organism: Haemaphysalis longicornis (assembly GCF_048455015.1). Lineage (NCBI taxonomy): Eukaryota > Metazoa > Arthropoda > Arachnida > Ixodida > Ixodidae > Haemaphysalis > Haemaphysalis longicornis. Next base: position 7,045,517 of record NW_027526460.1, read on the forward strand.
TGGATACGCCGCTGTAATGTGCCTTCCTACACGGGTCACGCCTGCTAATGTCGCGCCGCTACACAAACGACCTAGCAGCGCTGACAGCCACAAAGAAAAACAGATCGGCACGACAAGCTAGGGGCTGTCGGTCCCAAGAGCCTACGGAGCAAAGTTCCCCCGTTACTCGCTAAGTATTTAATCAGGGGGAATTCTCGGCAATAGCCTTTTAAATATGTAGGCGGCGACTCGAGTGCTTGGCATTACTCTTTTATGGTGTAAATTCCTGGTTAATTTTTTTTTTCGCGCAACTGCGGCTTCGTTTTTCTTTCTATTTTTTTTTCTTCACAACGATAAATGCTTTAAGGAGAGTTCGGGCTCGGAAGCTGAGTGGTCTTCAATTCAGTTTTTTTTTCAAAGCCTGCATAATTTTTGCTGCAATTAAAAGCAAAAACTCTTTTAGTCGTGCGTTTAGCGGTAAAATTTCTTACCTTTGACATCACACTGTCTCGCATATCGCTGCAAAATTGTGCTCACGAAGATCGGAACGGTACAATGCAGTCACTGTCGCACCCTCTAGTATTTAAGTCGGTTCTAATACTCGCTGAAGCAATATATCTGCCGACTCCGTGTTGCCGCCTCGTCCAAACAGGGCAGCGCAAAAACAAAAATAAAAAAGCGCTGCACATTCTTTTCACAAAACCACGCGCATCCTTTGTGAAAAGTTCATAACCAAAAATAGTTTACACCAAAGAAAGTAAAATCTATCAAATTTTCTCGCTACTTGGTTCTATCTGTGAGAAACTACACAATACCTATAAACAAAAGTGGTTTACCCCTCAGTTATGACTATTGTTATTGAACTCACAACAGCCGTTTGGTATATTATTATGTCAGCAATTAAGAAAATCACAGTGAGCTCCACAGTTCTAACAGCGGAACTGTTTAAGCCCCGGGTTATCCGCCTGTCGCAGCAAAAAACCTCGGGGAGCGCTGACGTCAGCTCGCGTTGCCTAGCAACCCCCGTGCGCCTAGTGAGGAACACCCGACGTCGGCCAGCTTGACCTTCGAGAACACTCTTCCCAGCGTCCGTGGCGTGATCTCTGGCGTCCTGTCCTCCTCGCCAGTTCACGTCCGTTCGCATCGAAAGTGAGGAGCACACACGCCGAGTTCGCGCTACAGCTGCCGAGTTCGCGAAGCCGGTTGCCACGGGTTCTGACGCGTGCTAACGCGGTCCACTTTGAGAGAGATGAGAATGTCTGCGGACAAAACGATCCCGGCCTGCCAGTCATGGAGAAGTTCGGAAAGCCATGTGAGGTGGATGGAACAGCCGGGTCTCCGACGAAGGAGAGGGGCCGGCAGCTCTGCTGTTTCTCCAGACTCGCACCACTAGTGCAATCTGCGCCATTTTGAAAATCAAACAGTATATAGCGGTGGGTTGTTGACAAGATAAGTTGCGCCGTCTAATATTGCGGCTTGTTACAAGGCTGCAGATACTGCGAATTCTTCACATGGTGCCCAACTGTGAACTTCCTGTTCTCGCTAGATGCGTCCCGCAAGAAAAGAACGTCTGCTTTTTTGAGGAACGCCGGCTACACAATCTGCTCTCGTTAGGTCCTTTAAATTTGTCTGCATGCGAGTACAAATGGTCGGTAATGCGCCAGAATAGACGGAGGAAACATGCTACGACGTCACATTCCAGAGCATTTTATTGAATAGTCGCTTTTCATTCATTCACTTCTGATGGTAAAGCTTACAGAATGATATGCACAAAAACCTACGATACGGCTTAAAGGTAAAGGCCTGATATGTTATAATTGCTCCCCAGTAAATTCTGATAACCTGTAAACATCTACGCTGGCCTTATACCAGGATGCTTTCTACATTTGTTTTTCACGAGTAGAAAAAGAAAAAAATATCAACCATAAATACTGTATAAGGCATGAGAAGAACATAGAAACGAGAATGGAAGAACAGCAATATTTGAAGTCTTCACTGGATAAACAACTTTTTTTTTTTTCAAAGCGTGCGAGCTTTTGCGCGCGAAAGTAAAAACTCTTCGAGTGTAGCCCAGCTTACTGGCAACTTGCACTGGCGTAGGGCATATTCGAAGACGAACTATAAAAAATGGAGGAAATGGTTCGACAGGCGGAGAACTACCGAGGACGCTTTTGTGTGCGCTGGATAATCCCCAGAAAGCAGCTCCAACGCATGCGCAGTGCAGGACTATTTATTATCGGCCTCGAGGCATCACCCTGTTTTTTCGTCCTTCTCTGACCCGTTTTCTTTCCCTGTCTCGTGCCCCCCTTGTTCTGGTCGCAATTCCTAGAGGGGAGGCTCTAGAGGGGCGCAGGATTTGCCACCCGAGTGGTGCCGCTGCTGTTCACGGTCCGTGAGAGGCAGATAGCGCGTCGAGGAATGAGCGCTGCAAGCTTCCCCGGCTCGTTTGTTCGATCTTTGCACGGGATTACATACGGGGCTTGGGACACTTTTTGCTCGTTTCCGCTCCGGCAAGGGGGCCAAAATGTTTTGTGTGTACCATACTACTTGAAAGAAGCACTAACACTTCAAAGCGCGTGGAGACCATATAGGCCGTTATGTTCGTTATCAGTACCTTCTAACAGCAGTTTTAGGCGCTAACTACTTTTAGCAATACTCTGTCTGTTTTCAAATTTTTTTGCGCGCGTGTGAAAACACCTGTATGCGTATATCTAAAAAATAATTTTCAAGTTCATGGGGCGCTAACCGGGAATCATAACCACACCGCCATGGTTACCTCGTGATAAAGAGGTATCACTGCTGGGCTTGCTACATAAGCTTTATGACCTGTTGTAAGGTTCACCAGCGTAAACACAAAAACGGCGACGTTACGGGAGTTTAAAGCGTCAGCTTTCACGTTATGCAAAACAAAAACTAATGACACAGGCCTACTTTCGCAACTGAGCGCATCGTCGCATCCGGAGAAAGCATCACAGCCGTTTTGTGCAGACATATTTAAGAAATGGTGAGGAAACTGGCAAAAAAATAAACAAAACTGGCCAACTGAGAGCAGCTGACGCGGAGAGTGTGCTACGCTAAGACCGCATGACCTGCTCTCTCGCAAGTAAAGAATGCACTATCAACGGGACATCACCACTTTAGTGATGAATATCAAGGCACAATATTATAGCATTATTAGGTCAAATCTCCACGTAACCAGCAGCTGAAGGCGTAAGTTCGCATCATGTCCCCTTAATCGTCCTCCTCCTTTGGGTTTCTTTACTTCCTTTTTTTTTTTTGCATTTCGCGTTGTCAGTAATATAGCCCTGATTACATCGACTTCGTGGGTGAGCTTTGCTGCGTTACGCGCAAGTTCATAGTGAAGCGCGCTTGGGGGTTTCGGACGGTAACAAACCAGGACGCGATAAAATCGTGCACCATATCTTCGCAAATACGTAAGCGACCACTGGCCTCGGTAGGGCAGTGGAAGGAAGGCTACTTGCAGCCTATCTCTATCCCCACACCTTGACATCGAGGGGTAAAAAAGTCCTAGTTACATCAACTTCGTCTACTTTGATTGACATATTTTCAGTTAAAAATTTCAGTTAGACTCTTCAGAATAAGCGTGCTATTTCTATACAGGAGGCTGTTTACAGCGACTCTTTTATGGATTTTTAGGGGCGAAGCTCCTAAAGCCATGGGTCTGTCCATCCCTTGTGTCTCGTGGTACCTGACCGCCGCATGCTTTCGGAGATGTCGCAAAGTGGGCCGCGTTGCACGCGCAAGAACCGGCTGCAACCGGCAGCGCAAACTCGGCACCGGGAGCGCGAGCTTGTCTGTGTTCGCCAACGGAGGCGCGAGCGCACGTGCACTGCGAGGGGGAGATCACGCAAGAGATCACGCCACGAACGCAGGCAGTCGTTCTCGGAGATCGAACGAGACGCAAGGACCTTTGCTCGTTTCCTCTCGTCTTGTTCGGGCACAAGTTCGCCCCAAATAAAAGTTCTTTCTTTATCGTTGTGTCCTATCCTACGTGACAAATTGTGGTGGAGGTGCGGGGTAGTCCTCGATGGCGCGGGGTCTTTCATCAGGTCTGGGCCTGGGAGCATTGACTACGAAAATAAAAGTTGACTTGTACAATGTACGCACACAGTCTTACGTCTTTCTTAATGATGTAATGGGCGAACTTTCACGGGAGAGTTACGGTTACCGATGATATCCCCCTCCCGAGCTTCGCCCACTTATCATCATTCATTCCGCGGATATGGCGTGATTTTTTTTGTGTTCGCCCACACTCCTTGCGGGACAAAAACATTTTGCGGCAAAGCCAACTTTCAGGCTAATGCTCAGCGGAAAGCGGATGTAACTTTCGTTTTATCAATACTTTCCGAAAAACAGTTATGTCGCAGTTTGCCGCTAGCGTGACTCTATAATTACTGAGAGTTTCATTTACTTTTCGTAATTAGGTCATAGTGAAGTTGTAAGAGTTACAGAATTGCCGTCAGCTGTTTATAAATGATACATGGGGCATCTAGAGGAAGTGTAGGGTTACAGAAAACGACTGTAACTCTCGTTCATTAAACCTTTCCTAACAAAATTACAAAAAATTGACCTCTGGGATGACTGTATTATTAAACCGACTTTCATTTAGTCTTCGTAATTTGTTTCCAGTGAATTTGTAAACGCTGAAGAATTCCGGCCCGCTGTCATTACATAAGCTTCTGCGGGAGGCAAACAGACCGCCCCAATTTTCTTTGCTAGGATAAAACTCTAATACTTCATAGTTTAATGGTTAAGTCATCACGAAGCCGTAATCACTACCAATGCCAAATTATAAGAAAATAAATACGTGCCATTCTCTGACCACGTGTGTGATGTGTATTTTATACAACTACACTGGTAATACACCTTAATTAACGCAGTGGAATGTCTCATCATTTTTGCAGCGCAAGCTACACTACGCTACCTCGGGCAGTCTCCGCGGAGTGACCAGTTTTGCCCTTGAGCGCTAGAAATCAAACCACACCCTCTTCCGTAAGCACCCGGCACGGAGCAAGGGCCCGATAACAGGGAAAGATATGCAAGGAGGGAAAGGAGACTTGCGCGGGACGTGGCGAAGGAAGGCGCGGCGGGGGCCGCCGCTGCAGCGATAAGCGTGCGCCACGAAGGAAGGCCACGAGGCCACGTGAGGCGCAGAACCATGTGCAATAGAGGAAAACGAAAATCCAGATGCGGTCCCTTGTACCGCGGTGAGGCTTAAAAACGTCGTGAAGAGATTTTCAAACAGGCTTAGTTGTGTGGGTACTTATAACTGTGGAACCTTGATAAACAAATACTGCATACTCGTTTCGTTGCCCGATGTCAAAATATAGGGTAAATATGCAGCTCCCGTTTCACCTAGGCTTTCCCCCTCAACTCGTGAAGTGAGCCGTGACGTCTTGCTAAGAAGAAGGCAATCACAGTTTCACCTCGTCTGCACAACATGTCGGCATAAAGCGGGCTCGCAAGCGGTTGGAGAAAGCTACAACATCGTCGTCATGATGAAACTCGCCCGCCCTGCAACTGAACGGGAGATGTCTCATCTCTGATACGTCTGATAAACATGGTCGAACTACAGTCAACAACGCGGGCGGGTGGCGCAGGCACAAGTAACCACGTTTAAAGTAAACTGGGTATTTGTAAACTGTTTACGTGGTTTCGTACGACTCTAAACTGTCGTACTGCTTGCGGGTATTCTTAAACAAGATTGCTGACGTCTGTCTTACGTAGCCTGTAATGTTAGTTGCGCGAACGTGAAACTTCTGACCTGACGAAATAAATAACCGAAAGGTTAAAATGATAGTTTACTACATAAACACATTTATCAAAGGAACTTCGCGTAGTCGGAATTTAAAACCAACCCGTCGCTTACTCATCAGGCGCAAAAATAACTAGCGAAAAGCAGTGATACAGCGCCGAGTCGCCGAGTTCCACCATCCTGCAGTTCGATTGCTTTCCTGTTTCCTCAAATAAACAATGCTGTTAACGTCGTTTTGTTGATTGGGCATGCTCTGCTTTGGCTTACTACAGAAGCGTTCAACAGTGTGTTGGCGGTTAAAGCTCTGGGTTGACTAGAATTTATGAAAAAAGCACCGGAGCGCTGGATAACAATTGCGAAGCAGCTTTTATGCCACACTTTCCTGGTAAGGAAACTGGTTAGAAACCGTACAAACAGCCAGTAAGTCTGAGTTCTGCTACAGTGGTTGTCAGAAAACTGAAACGGTCGCGACACAGGTCACGTCGATAAAAAACTGAACAGTTTTTTTATCGACGTGACCGGTGTCGCGACCGCTTTTATGGGAACGAATAAAGGATGCATTATTTTTAATATATCTGGTTTGCAGCTGTATAGAAAAATATACACAAAGAGCGTTTGACTGGTTTAACTCTGGAATGTACTTACATTGACGTCACTTCTAGTTGTGCTGCCGCCCGACGATGCGCGCATAGTCGCTTGCGATGCTCCTCAAAACAAGAATTTAAAAGGCGTCTCCTAAATTCTAGAAGCAATGAATTGTGAGAATATTTGGGATTTATGTCCTCAAAGGGTCATTTCAAAAGACAAAATTAAGCAAAGGCCAATCCATTTCCTTTTTATTACCACTTCCTTTTCATTACCACTTTTCATTACCACATTACCACGGTAATTTCAACCTGCGGTTGCTGCAGGTTAAATCAATGGTATGCTGCGTTCTGAACAGGTTTGAGTGTTCCGCAGCTGCTCCGAACCGGTCACGATAAGAAAAGACAAAAGAAGCCAAAGCTTTAAATTTATTGTCCAGCCACTATTTTTTTCTCAATCTAATGGGGTAGATCTTCTGGCCAGGATTTATGTGTTTATGTGATTGTAGCGTGGAAGGCTAATGTGTTCAGCTAATTAATGTGTTCAGCATACATAAAGGTCGAACGAACTTTGAGGTACAAGTAAGGGCGTGGGGCTGAGTAACTGCTAATCTAACTAGCTCGAAAATAACCGAAGCCAACTTCGGCATGCCACTGCGCTTTGAAAGCCATGCTGTGTCAGGCCCTGTTTGGCTTGTTCCCTCGCACGCTCCACTCCCGATCGCGGCATGGTTGCGCAATCCTATCACGTCCATTCACTCATTGGCTCGAGATGTGCCAATAAGCGTGCTTGGAGTACAGACTCCTGGTCGGAGACGAGGAATGGGCGTGAAGCGCGGACGCGATGGCGCTCAGCGCTCGTTATCCCGTGTCGCCTCGTTAGCCGTGCTCGAGAAAATGGCGCCGAGCGTCCGGTTGTGGGATTAACGACCGCGCCGATATAAGCGCGCGTCATTTGTACGAGTCACTCAGAGGGGACTCCCGAGGAGTGGGATATAGAATCCCATGCGTTGGTAGCACAGCGAACGGCACGTCGAGATGGCGGGGTGCCTGCTAATCGGGCGCGTTGGACAAGCTATAGCACCGTATTTACTTGCGTAATGATCGCACGTTTTTTTTTTTTTCAGAAAAAAAAATGCAAATTTAGAGGTGCGCTCATTACGCGGGATAAAATTTTCGCAAAACATTTTTGAGCACAAAAAACGCAAGCAAGTTGCGGGTCAAAATTCGTATGATTAATGCTCATGAACACAATAAAATAGTAAATAAAAGTATAATAAAAACTTCGCACACCGCCGCCAGCCGCTTTCCAAAGTCACGAAAAATGCAGTCTCTTCAGGAATTACGGAATGCGCCGGAACGAGGTTGCTGTGAGGTGACAAGGGGTCGATGAATGTCGCTTTGCCTGACGCTGCGGCAGTGCGGGATATCAAAAGTCGCATGGATGCTGACGCAAAAAGCTGAGCGCGTTGTTTTATTTGTCTTGTGAGTACATTATGTGCCTTTAGTGAGAGTTTATTCCTCATCAATATTGAACGCATGCTTGCCGATATCGCGAAAATCGGAAAGCCTGCGGCAGTAACACACACACACACACACACACACACATATATATATATATATATATATATATATATATATATATATATATATATATATATATATATATATATATGTGCGTGTGCGTGCGTGCGTGCGTGTGCGTGTACGTGTGCATGTGCTTGTGTGTGTGTGTGTGTGTGTGTGTGTGTGTGTGTGTGTGTGTGTGTGTGTTGTCTTCATTTGTGACTAAATCAGCCGCGCGGATTATGATCATCAAACTACTTCGCAACGAGCACATTGCCGAACTAGGATATTTATTCTATTTATTTATTTTAATTTGTCAATACTGTAAGCCTTGCCAGGTTCTTACAGGAAGTGGGCGCTCGCTGCGCGCTATATGCATGGGTACAAAAATGGGTCCATTGCGCGTGGGTACAACGATGGGTGCACTGCGCATCGGTACTTACTGAACGGTCAAATAAAGAAGAAAACATTACAAATCGACCCGTCACTGTCATTTCCTAAGCTCGCAAAAACAAGAAAAAAAGGCATGAGATTTCTCAACTGTTCGGTTGAGTACCACACGGCTGTGAGAGAAACAATTTATAATAACATTGTACAGCCTCTTCTAACGCAAATAACGCTATGAGACACTTCCAAACGCAATGCGGCACCTTGTAAAACAAGGCGATGAAGTGTAAAATTAAAAGCATGCGCGAAGAACAGGTGACAATGTGCTTGCCTTGTAACCACGGCTAGATTACGTACAAAAACAGGATGAAAGAATGCTCAAATTTTCCAAACGTCTTTACTGTGCTAAGGACGAAGTCAACCACAATTCTCCCTTCTTAAGAAAGCTGCCAACGATGTGGCGTTGATAACTTCGGGTAGTAATACGTTCCAGGCTTCAATGGACCAGAGAAAAAAAAGATCACTTGAATGGATTTGTACGCGTGTTAAATGGCCTTATATGTTTTTCATGATTGGTCCTTGTCGAGTGCTCTGTGTGTTTATAGCTCCATGATACAAAAGGTAAACTGGTAAAATATAACCCCGATAGCTAGCTCCACAGCTAGTTGCTGAGGAATAAAAAAAAAAGTTGTTTTTTGTTTTTTGACAACTTGACATAACGTTAAAATCTTGTCTCCAGATGTAGTGGAAGTTAAGGTCAGAAACTGCACCCTACCTGATGAGCTGGGATTCTTTTATCCATACGAATAAGCAATCTTGGTGCGAGGTGGGCGGAAGTTTAAATCAGGAACTAGACCCAACCTCTAGCTGACTGGTTATAAACTAAGATCTTTCTTTCCACTAATACGAACGATTGAGCTTCTTCTGACACGCGGTGAAAGTTTAGATCAGGAACTGGGGAAACTGAGGGCAATCGGCCGACTTATCAAATTGATGATTGTGCGGATAGTTGTTGAGAGCAATACAGCTGCGTGCACACTTAATACTCGCAGCGCACGGAAGTGCATTAGCGCCATTAGCTCATATTTTAAAGGACCTCAACAGCGCAGCCCAAACATCAAACCGTCATGGAACGGGATCCCATTCATGAGTAAACTTACCCTCTGTCGTGCTCCAGTCGTCGGCACTCATTTTTAAGCAATATTGCCGGCGAAAGGATTTATGAGGCGCCTACGGTACACCTTCGCTTCCTTAATTCGGGGAAGATGATACCGGCAGTAGTGAAAATAGCAGTGCCTAGGCGACGCACATCGGCGATCATACGTCATCCAGCAGCGTAGATCATTTGGCCCACGAGCAGAAAGAGCTGGGTGAGGCGGTGCACACGTAATCATTGTCAGGGTACAATGATTAGGGAAGACGGTTGATGGGCAGTCACTAGGCTTACAGATCACTTCGTCTAATTTTGTTCCGTTATTGTAGCGAAAGCTGCACTCGGGCAATCTTCGCGGGTGACCAGTTTTGACCTTGAGAACTAGAGGTCAGACCACACCCCTTCCGCGCGCGAACGGCATGGAGCCGGGCCCGATGGCTGGGAGAGATAGGCGGCAGGGGAGAGAGAGGCTTATTCTTGGATGAAGCCAGCACTAACCTAAACAAAGACAAAGTATGTGGAACACAAGGACAGCCGCTGGCCTAAAAACTAAAGTTTAAAGGGACTGTGCAACACTTTCGATAAGCGCTTTCACTTTTTCCTTCGCGTCTGGAACCACTGCGAAAGTACAGTTTTCGCCAGCACGGAGCCGCACTGCGTGATTTGTTCGTCGCACCAGATACGCCTTCCATTTCTGCTTTGCTTTTGCGGATTTTTTTTTAAGTTGCTATCAAAAAGCGTTCATTGCTGCAACTGAAGGAAAAACCGGCCAACAGCCGCTACGTGGCCTTAGTGACGTAATTCGAGCTGTCGAAGTACGTCAAGACCGGGAAAGAGAGAAAAATCTTTTGAGCGAGTTTACAAGTTCGATCGATCGATTGTAGGGTTTAACGTGCCGACGCAGCGCAGGCGATGAGGCGCGCCGTAGTGGAGGGCTCCGGATTAATTTTGACCACCTGGGGATCTTTGACGTGCGCCGAAATCTCGTACACACGGGCGTTTTTGCTTTTCGCCTCCATCAGAAAAGCGGCCGCCGCGGCCGGGAATCGAACCCGCGACCTCGTGCTCAGCAGCGCAACGCCTTGAGTTTACAAGTTATCTGATGGCCATAGAGCCGTATTTTTCGGCTGAGGGACTTTGCGACCCCCTGATCTAAGTACTGGGTGTGTTGGGTGACTACGTTCTGCAAGCATTTAAGACTTTAAAAAAAGTTTAAAAGTGTGGTCCTTTTAATACCAAGAAGGGTGAATATAAACATTTAACGCAAAACAACAAAAGACACTGCGAATGAGCAAAACAAGTTTAGAAAAGCCGCGGTGATAAGGCAACTAGATAGACACCGGCTACAGTCAAGGCCTGCGCAGATATGCAATCTCTTCGGGATAAAGACAAAGAAGGCTTGCTTGGCTGACACACTTGTTTCGCTTTTTGCTATGTTGAACGCTTCCATAATTTCGCGGAGCGTTGGTTCACGGGGCGTAAATAAAATGTCAGTGGCAGGAAAATTATGTTTGCATCCGCTGCACTTAGTACAATATGAAGAAAGATGGGGTGATGAGGGTCCATTTGATTACAATTCATGATCTCTCAAACGCTCGTTGATACAACCTGTGGTTCACTTCCTTTGTCTTTATTTAAGGTCGCGCTGGTTTCATCCAAGAATGTATTTCTAACTAGCCCAGCCTGCAAGCCTTCTGCGGTGGGATAGGCGAGGAGAGAATGGAGACGTGCGCGGGACCCGTGTCGCCACCTGGCGGAGGGAGGCAAGGAGGCCGCCGCCGCCGCCGCAATAAGCGCGCGCCACAAAGGAAGGCCAGGATCCACGTGGGACGCAGAGCCGTGTGCGATCGAGGCAGACCAACATCCAGATGTGGTCGCTCGTGCAGCGGCGAGGCTTACACCACGCGTTGAGGCGAAAAAAGATGATGAATAAGCAGTGTATTCATTGCAAACATGTCTGTATATCACTGCGAAACCACACCTCGACGATGGGCCTAGCCAGGGCAGTGAAGCTTTCGCTAGCAACTAGGGTTAACCTAATCTAAACCACAGCAATTTCTCTCTCCTTTCGCGCTTAACTTTAACGAGACCATTACAAGTTGGGGACTACCTGTCGCGTCAGTTCCAGCACCAACCTCTGCTGCCATTATTTTTGTGCACAGTTTTGTTTTTCTCCCGCAGGTTTGTACCGTTATTGCTGCACTGCAATAACGCTAAAATTTTATCTCGGATTTCAATACCGAAACACGGCTGCCAAGCATGCCGATAGCTCTTGCAAGCCCCTCGCGTGTGTAACACATTACTGTTTTACCTACCGCCGGGCCACAAGAAATGTTCGCAGGAGCCCTGGCTTCTTAGCGAAGACCAGGTACTGTGCCCACGGCATGTGATGATAAGTAAACGCCTAAACAGGCCAGGCTGGCCTAAAAAATAACGAGAAAGAGAAGAGTTTGAACAAAGCAAATAGCTTCGTCCTGACTCAGCGCTGTAAGCACCGAGCGTTTAGTTGGGGCACTTGTCGACGAGCTCGTGACTGGGGACGGGGACCCGCCACGGCGCACGTTGTCAGCGAAAGTGACGAGACACGGAGCAAAGAAGCGAGAACAACGAAGGAAAAAAAGTATGTTATGAATGACGCGGCGGGAAAGCCACTGGGCCGTCGCAAGCGTTCGCAGCTATGAGAGCTTCCGGCCCGCTGCCGGAAATAGGTTTCTCACCCGCGCCCGCTAGGCACGTGACGGCTGTCGGCGGACATGTTATTCCAGCGGTGCGTGGCAGCGGCAGAAGAGGAGCGGAGGCGGCGGCGGTGAGAGCAAGCGTAAGAGCGCCAGATGTCAACTCGCCCCGATGGCAGGAGGCAAACAACGCGGCCATGTGTGTAGTGCAGCGACGGGTAATTCTCCCCACTCGACTCCTTTGTCGGCAGCGACACGCGCGCTCTCGCCGCGTTGCTTACGAGGGCGATGATGTTGATGCTCTTGTAGGGTCTGCGACATTACTGCTTACCAACGCTCATTAATTGATGCAGTCCCGTCGCACAATATATGTTCTTCGTCGAATACAAGCAAGGTTGAGGCGGTGCTTGGTTAACAAATTGCCGACGCAGCAGGGCTTAGGATGCATTAGGTAACACATGTCTTGTCTCGTTTTCTCATATAGCGTAGAGTGGTTGTAATCTAGGTAACGGGCATGTTGGTACGTTGGAACAGTCCGTTCATCAGAAGTCAGCGAACTGGCGCAACGGCACGAGAGCTCCCCCAAGCAAGAAATATTCTGTTCAAGCATTGGTTCTACAAATTATGTTCGAGAGTATAAAACTTCAAAAAAGCCGCGAACATGAATTGCACTAATCTTGTAAAGTTTGTGACATGGTGCCACCGAGAAAGAACAACCAAATATTCGAGTCGCACTTGCTTTGATCTTTTTTAACCTGCTGTGGCCTGTTTCTGTATTATTGTGTGCCATTAATGTATACTTGTAACAAAGATGTACTAACCGTGCCGAAATCCTGCAAATAAATAAATAAATAAATAAATAAATAAATAAATAAGAACGTTCAGCGCATTTTAAGCTTATAGGTGGTATTCGTTGAAAAGTTTAGCTGTCAGTTTCTTCGCTTGGCAACACTGGAAACGGCCACAGACATGGCCGATGCGCCACGGACATGGCGCGGCTTGGGCCACTGCGCCCGCCTGCCGAAGAAAAAAATTAAAGCCTTTCCACTCAACGTAAAAGCTGTCGTAAATGCAGAGCAGTGATTCGCCATAACGGCATGTGGCACCGTTATCCGCTTACTGCTACTACCCATCACGCTCTTCGCCTCCCTGTCTCACTTCTCTCTTGATGAATTGAACGGAGGTTTCTCCAAAGCAGTTCAAATTTCCCGCCTTCGCAGTGCTCGCGCGCCCCCTGCCTGGAACGAACAGCGCGAGCGGTTCTCGCACGTGCCGGCACCTTACTGCGCAGTCCACAACGCGTTGTTTTTGGCGGTCCCATCTCCCCGCGAGGGGGACTCCAGAGGTCGGCCAACTCACTCATGAGTCCACTCACTCAGACTCATTTGGACTAAAACTCACGCGTGAGTTTGAGGTTGAGTGAGCGCGAGGCTAGTGTGGCATGGTGAGTTTGAGCTTGAGTGAGTTTGGGCCGAGTGATCCCGACTGAGTGAGTCCGATTGAGTTTGAGTACGCCTGAGACCTAGTGAATTCTGAGTCCATTTTGAGTTCTGAGTACATTTTGAGTTTGAGTCCATTTTGAGTTCTGAGTGCACTTTGAGTTTGAGTCCATTTTGAGTTCTGAGTACATTTTGAGTTTGAGTCCATTTTGAGTTTGAGTCCATTTTGAGTTTCAGTCCATTTTGAGTTCTGAGTACATTTTGAGTTTGAGTTCATTTTGAGTTCTGAGTACATTTTGAGCTTGAGTCCATTTTGAGTTCTGAGTACATTTTGAGTTCTGAGTACATATGAGTTTGGAGTCCATTTTGAGTTTGAGTACATATGAGTAGCCTAGCAGGCAGCTATGATTGACTGTTAAGTTTCATGCGTCACTGTGGGCTCGGAATTAAGGTTACCTGCGGGTGCGGCACTAATCGCGATCTGCATGATCGGTTGGAAGGGAGGGGGTGTCTGATTTTTTTTAGTTTCTTGTTGAATTTTCATGGCCATAAGCACTTGCTGTATACCTAATTTTCGCGGCTGGGCGTGTGAGTGATAATTGACTGGTGAGGTCATAAAAAAGGATTGTCTTTTTTTTTATTTATTTACAGATACTGCAGGTCAAGAATTTGACCCAAGCAGGAGGGGCTTATACAAAACATACGTACGAATCAAGTACGAAAGGGAACACAAGCAACAAATATATCAGAAACAATTCATGGTACCCTGCATCTTTTACACATGTATAACAAAGCACACGATCGAACATATTAATTTGAAAAAAGATGACGCTCTAACGCTTCTGCAAAATCTTTTGCTTTTAAAGCATCAAGAGGTAAAGAATTCCACTCTTCAACGGTCCTGGGGAAAAAACTGTTTTTGAAGGCAACCGTTCGAGCTAAAATAGGTGTTAATACGAATTCATGAGTGCGTCTCGTAGCCCTAGTTACACGTGGTTTAACGCTGCCAGGAAGAGGTATTTTTATTTTGCTTGACAAGCAATCATGGAGAAATATCAGCCGACTTACCCGTCTGCGATCATCTAACGTTTGAATATTATTTTCTTTCATCAGAAAGAAAATAATCAGAACTTTTCCTCCTGACGGATTCACTAAGAGCGTGGGAAAGGGTGGTGGGAAAGCACACGGCGGCGCTGGCGTGCTGGTTGTTCGCCTGCTACTGTTTACGGCTTGATATACTAGGGGGTCACAAAGGAAGAGGTGAGAGCCGGGGGAAAATGGGGGCGGGGGCTGTCCTTTGTGCTGTTTCAAATGAATTAGCTGAATTGACTGGGCAGCGCCCCTTAAGACAGAATAATGACCACATTAGATTGGGTGAAAAGTGAAACTGATGAGGTTAAGGCGTGTAAGGTATCAAATGAAAGGTCCGGATTAACGGAATCACGCGGGGTAAATAAAAAAATGCTTCCTGATTGTAGTCATCAGGCAGTCATAATGAGTCATAGATTGGGTTAAAATTCAAAATGACGCTGCGAGGGCATGTGGGGAATCAAATTCAAGGTATCGATGTGGGGAATCATTCGGGACGAAAATTCGTTATGGATATACCATGACGTAGTCATGGTCAGTCATAGATTCGGTTAAAATTCAAGTTCATGACGCTAGGGCGTGTGGCGTATCAAATTAAAGGTCTCGATGAGGGTAATCACGTGCTTCCTGATTATTATCATGACATAGTCAAAATGGGTCATAAATTAGGTTAAAATTCACAATGATGCCGCTGGGTGTCCGGGGCATCAAATTGAAGGTTCCGATAAGGGAAATCACGTGGGACAAAAATGTGGTAGGGCTATATCATGAGATAGTCATGGTTAGTCATTGATTGGTTTAACATTCAAATTGATTCCTCTAGGATGTGATGGGTATCAAATTAATGGTCTTGATGAGCGGAATCACGTGGCAGAAATACAAAAATGCTTCCTGGTTATAACTATGAGATTGTCATGGCGAGTCTTATATTGGGGTAAAATTTGAAGTGACCCCGATAGGGCGTGTAGGGTATCAAATTTACGGTCTTGACGAGGGGAATCACGTGGTACAAATAAAAAAAGGCTTCGTAGTTCGAATCATGAGATAGTCATTATGAGTCATAGATTGGGTTAAATTCAAGGTGAGGCCGCTGAAGCATGTGGGGCGTCAAATTGAAGGTTCCAGTTAGGGGAATCACGTCGGACACTTAAATAATGCGTCCTGGTTACAGTCATGAGAGTCATGGTTAGTTATACTGGTATGAATTCTATATGACCCTGCTAGGGTGTGTGGGGTATCAAATTAAAGGTCTGGTCGAGGGGGATCACGTGGGACAAATATAAAAATGCTTTCTGGTTATAATTATGAGGATATAGCAAAAGGTGCACACTCACACTCACACGCTCACTCACTCACTCACTCACTCACACTCACTCACTCACCCACATTCACACTCTCACTCTCACACACTCACTCCACTCACACTTACACTCTCACTCTCACTCACACTCACACTCACACTCAACTCACACTCTCACTCACACTCACACTCTCACTCTCACTCACACTCTCACTCACTCACTCACTCACTCACACTCTCACTCACACTCACACTCTCACTCACACTCTCACAAACTCACACTCACACTCTCACACACTCACTCTCGCTCTCATTCTCACTCCACTCACACTCTCACACTCACACTCAAACTCACACTCTCACTCTCACTAACACTCACACTCACACGCACAATCTCACTCTCACTCTCACTCACTCTTACTCTCACTCTCACTCATACTCTCACTCACACTCTCACTCACTAACACTCTCACTCTCACTCACTCTCACTCACTTACACTCTCACTCACACTCACATTCTTACTCTCACTCACACTGTCACTCTCTCTCACTCACACTCTCACACACTCACTCTCACTCTCTCACTGTCTCAATCTCTCACTCTCACTATCTCAATCTCACACTCTCTCACACTCTCACTCTCTCACACTTTCACTCTCACACTCACTCTCACACTCTCACTCTCACACTCGCTCTCTCACACTCTCTCTCACTCTCACTCTCTCACTCACTATCACTCTCTCACTCGCTCTCAGTCTCTCACTCACTCACACACTCTCTCTCTCACTCACACTCTCTCACTCTCACACTCACACTCTCTCTCTCACTCTCACACTCTCTCCCACACTCTCTCTCACTCTCACACACTCTCTCACACTCTCTCACCCTCACACTCTCTCACTCTCACTCTCTCTCACTCACTCTCTCTCACTGTCTCTCTCTCACTCTCTCTCTCTCTCACACACTCTCTCATTCTCTCACTCACACACTCCCTCAAACACACGTGCACACACACTCACACACGCGTGCATGCTGGAAGTTAACAGCTGGGTACAATGGTGGTCATTGCTTACAACGACAGCGTGGTGTTTTTCCCAGCTACGAGAGCTCATCCCACCTAGCAAATGCTAATAAAAACTAATACAAGTGCCTCAGCAAACAACGATGCACTTTTAAGTGCGAATGCACTTCTTAAGCGAGCCTGAAGCGTCCGCCGCCGTCCGCATAGCAACAGCTGCGGGTGCGCGCGCTCCTCGTCTTCCTTGGCAACGGGGGGAGATGGGCGCGCGCTGCCTGGCCGCTGACATGGCACATACCCACGTGGGGGATTGGCCAGGAATCTCCTCGTCTTCCTTGGCAACGGGGGCAGATGGGCGCGCGCTGCCTGTCCGCTGACATGGCACATACCCACGTGGGGGATTGGCCAAGAATCGGGCGTGAGAAGGGCTAATGCACCCGCTTAAAGGAGTACTGACACGAAATTTCAAAGCTGAGATCCGCTCTAGCAATCAAGTACAACGACAACACAAATAGGTGTCTGTGAATAAATGCATCTTTCTTTCTTTGTAGTTGTGTGTGTGTGTGTGATCTCTCTTTCGCGAACATTACCGAACCGCGCAAATTCAACTCGTGCATTCGCACTTTCACATTCTTCCCCTCGGGGAAATGCGGGGAATTTTTTTGTTTGTTCCACGTGATTTCCCTCCTCGAGACCCTCAATTTGATACCCCACAATCTTTAGCGCCACACCTCTCTGCATTTTCACCCAATCTGAGACGATCTATGACTCCCGTGTTACACGGTTCGCCATTTTCGATATTTTTCTTATTTGTTTTTTAGATTTTTAACATTTAGTTTCATCAATTCTCTACATTTACGCATTTATAATGATTACAGGTTGAACTTCCGTGATATCTGCATTTTTTTGTATATGCCGGGCGTTACAAGATCATGGCGGGGATAGGGGGAGGGGTGTACTCGGCAAAGAATGCTACGCAATAAAACAGCAAAGGTATATCCATGAACGCCTCGCGCTTCAGAGATTCGCGAGGACAGTTCGCTTTGACACAAGGCGTTTTTTCAGGATGCAGAGCAAGAATGCACGGAACCGTAACCTTAAACAGCTTCGACATAAATGAACGGAGCAGTGAGCGCACGTCCCCTCACCCAATCTTGCTTGTTTCGACCTGGGGACCCAGCACACCATCGAGCCTGGACCGCCTCTGTCATGAACATGAACACGGAGCCTACATCAAGAGTTTGGTATCCAATATATACGTACTATTGCTTCCAACCAGCGCTACTCTTCATGGGAAGCAGGTATAGCTGTATTAAATCTGCAACGATAATTGTTTCCGACCTCACAGGAGCTACGGTGTAATGTCGTGGCGAATGCAAGAGTTTTAGCTCACGAATTTGCACCCGTAATATTTTTACCACGCGTGAATTCGAAAACACTGACTGCTAATGAAATCAGAGTCCATCTGACCCCGAATAAATTCCTAGCATGAGACAGTTGTGAGGCCATTTGAGTTCTGAATTCATTTTGAGTTCTCAGCCCATTTTGATTCTGAGTTCATTTTGAGTTTTGAGTACATTTTGAGTTTTGAGTCCATTTTGAGTTTCAGTACATTTTGAGCTTTGAGAACATTTTGAGTTTTGAGTTCACTTTGAGTTTGAGTACATTTTGAGTTTTGAGTCCATTTTGAGTTTGAGTACATTTTGAGTTTTGAGTCCATTTTGAGTTTTGATTACATTTTGAGTTTTAGTACATTTTGAGTTTTGAGTCCGAGTGAGTTCTGAGTTTTGCGCTCAATGTGAGTTTGAGTTTGAGAGAGCGCAGATGTGCTGCTCAGCATTGAGACTGAGTTTGAGTGAGTGGTGACTCGAAAAAAAAAATTGTGAGTGAGTTTAAGTGAGCCGCTCCAACTTTGCCGAGGTATGGGGGACTCGAGTAAATGCGTCGCATAGGGGGTGGGTGTATTGGGTTAACGTTTAGTGTTTGGGGAGTTGGGGGTAGTGAATGCGTTGTATCAGCAGCTTCTTGACGTAGTTTGAATGAGTCAAGGATATAAGGCGCGTTCGTAGCCTTCCATTCTGTGTCGGCTTTGTGGCGCAGTGGGTAGAGCACCATGTACATTGCGTTCCGCCCGCAGGGTCGAGGGATCGAAACCAGGCGCCGGATAGTATTTTTTTTATATAGTGTAGGGGGAGGGGTGCGGACAACGACGGTGCGGACTACGACGGACGTCAACGCGGGTGACATCGTGAGTTACTGAAATGCTCTGCATTTAAAAAAAACGCCGGCGTGCGTCGTCTGCTCCGTTTCAACCCGATTCTCAACGGTGGTGTCAACAGAAATTATTAATCGCACTCACACTGGACTCGAGGCAATACTTTGCGTTCGGTGAGGTAGAGTTTGTTAACGTGCAACACAGTCATGTGCTTAGCCCGGACAAGTACCGCCATCCCGCGGAGCCCGACATAACGAGTGACGGCGCACTCACACGGTTGCCTGCATGCGCACCTCGTTAGTGAATACAAGCAATACTTAGCGCTGATCTATCAGGCTGCCCATATCGTTTACGTCTTTTTTTTTCATTTTTGGCCAAATCTAACGTCTTAGGTTGCGAAACATTCAATGAGGCGTACAGCTTTCAGCGGCTTTTCAAGCGCCAGTTTCATCATATACATTGTGCAGACATCCAAACTAGACCGCATACGGACGTTCAAGGTCCCTGATTGCCGCTTCCCGCTGTATCAGCGGTGGCGAAACAGCGTCCCTCTTTCAAAGACAAAACAAATCTATGGGTGACTTGGATTTTGTTAAATACGATGAAGTATCGTCTAGCTATTCGTTAATTTCTGCCGAAACTGTGCTTGTTGTATCAGGAGTTGAGACAGTGCTACAAGCGCACTGTTGATATTTCGGCCCCGCCAGAGAGTGAGTTTTGTGCGTGGCAATTGAACCCGCGTCCTCGTGCGTTGTGGCGGAACGTTTTGGGCCACTCCGTCACCACGCTGCGTAGAGCCGCCCGATATTTCAGCGAAAGGAGTCCCTATTGAAGGACGAGTCTTTCATCAAACATCGCCGAGGAACGCAGAAGCTTGCCAAACATTGGGCACACTCACACACACGCAAACAAAAACAGAAAAGCTTTCTTTTCCAGCAGTACTTCTGGGGACCTTACATCGAATGAACGCAGAACATCACCAATACAACTCCTTGATTCCAGCTCTGAGGCAGAAAAAAAAATTTGGGCGGGGAAAGGGGGGGGGGGGGGGACCAAAGTCAGATGTCCTCGTTTTATCGGTGTATTTTGCTAAGCGTACTCCTGCCTCTCAACGGCCGCTGCGTCGGCAGATAACAAAAGCCCTAAAGCTCAAAGCATCATTGCGCAAACCCACTTTTGTGCTAACTGTCTTGCCGATCAGGACGTAGAGAAGGGATTTCGCAATGTACCGCTGTAGCGCAGGTGGCTGGCGCTTCGCGAAAAGATTACGGGAGAAACCGAGAGACGAGTCATGGTGAGAAAGAAGGCAATTACGACCTTCGAACGCACGGAGGAGGCCCAGAGAAGGGCTCGAAACAACCCCGGCGCCCCAGTTGAACGAACCTCTCAGGGGTTGGGACGTTTGCAAAAATAAGCTGTGGTAGACGAATTTTTTCGCCGTCGGTTGCGGAAAAACGCCCAGGCACAACAGAACGGCTGAGAGGAGGCACTTTCGAGGTCCTTGCAAAATCTGGGCTTTATGTGTCTCCTCTGGCGATGTGGGAAAACGAATGGCTTCATAGTTCGGATGACGGCGTCGGAAAACGCCGACGCTGTTACTTCGGTTCGATCGTACAATGGGCGTTCAAACTCAAGGCGACACTCCTAATACGCTTGGTTAAGAATACGAAGGTTTATCGAACTGGTTAAGAGAAAGTATTTCGTCGTTGTCAGGTGTGGAGCGACACCTGTTTGGCGCTGTTGTTGTTCAAATGACTGCGCATGGAAATTTACTTTGGGAGCTGCTGGGGAAACACGTGGTTTCTAAAGTTCAGTGGGACAGAATCCTCCCTCCTGAAGAGTGTATTTTTGAGTAGTAGTCTGCCGGGACTGTATAATATCCCCGCTTTTATACGCGAAGCGCTAAATGGCTGACCCGTGCAGGCTTTACAGCGTCCTTTTTTTTTTTTTTCGTCGTCGACTTTCTGAGGCTTTCTGAGCAGCCCATGGACTGGCGAAGAACTTCACACACAAAAAAGAGTATTTATTTATTTATTTATTTATTTATTAAATAAATTTAAAAATAATAAAATAAAATATTAAAATTAAAAATGTAAATAAATAGATTTATTTATTTATTTATTTATTTATTTTGTTTATCGCTACTATAGCAGGTATTTGTGTCACGACAAAGTCGTTTTAAGTAGAACCCCCGTGCGGAAGTTTGTGAGGAGCTTCAGTACTTCATAGCTGATTAGACGTCGCTACGAGACATCGGAGCCTGGCGTGTTCGCCCCGTTTGGTGGACGCAGGCACCAGGCGTAGGCGGCCTACGTAAGCACAAGCTGATAGCACCTACTAGAATTGCCCATCTCACCATCTTCAATCGGCGGCCTTCCGGTCGAGCAAGCGAGGGGCGACGGTGCGTCGTTACGGTCGGTGTTCTATGTTAGCGGATTTGTTCCGGCATGGTGCTCAAAGCGCCGTGAGGAGCGCCGGGTAACAACGTTAGCTCGTGGACAACGCCAAAGACAGCAGTGCGAGATGGGCTTGCACTCGAGTGCGCGTCGGGTAGACCATGCGCTGACGAGCTCCTAGGTGGGGTCCCTCGGTGCTGCTTAGTCTTCTGATTTCGTTATCGCGTGGGTGGCAAACTAAGTCGTTTTCATTCCCTTGGGTCTAGCCACGTGTAAATCTTATTGAGAAGGAGGAGGGAAGAGTTACCGCCGCGGGAAAGTTGTTCGGTCGTGGGTTTCTCGAATCAGTACGAGACTTCCGATGTCAAGGTTGAACGCTCAGTAGCATTGAAAACAACGGTGGCTACCAGGGAAAAGCGAGCGCGGCTTCTTGAACGTTTCTAATGGAAACGTATGAAGTGCCTGACAGTGAATGGGAGTGAACTTACGTCTTTGAGATTGGGTCAACATCTAACAGATAATATTAAACGCCTGTGCTTCTGCTGGAGCTATGGCGGACGGAGAATGCTTGCTAGGCGTCAAGGGCCCCTTCCCAACAGCGAACTCTTGCATTTACACTGAATAAAAAAGCAAACTTAAAAAAAAATTGGACCCTGTCGCGTCTTCTATGAAATAAGGAAATTAACTCGCGGGATGTTCACTCCAGTGTTTGAAAGAGGGCGAATTCTGTAAAACTATGGAAATTCTCTTTTTGTAGAATTCGCCCCGAAGACGTCTTTTAAATGTGCGGTGAACTGACGCTACGTTTCCCATTCAGTGAGAACGAAAGGTAATCAAATTCTTTTTGAGTCGTAATCTCACAACGATCCCCTTCTGCTGCAGCGACGAAAAATACTGAACTCCTAAGTTGACGGTATGGCGGAATTTTATGCTGCTGGCGCTAGCAAATAGCGCACTTACGTCGTTGTTTATATACGAGATAGCTGGGAATCAGGCGTCTAAAATCGGACCAGTAGAGACACGCGTCACGCGTAAAATATACGATCAGCAGCGATGATTCCGGGAATACATTTTTGCAATAAAACTTTACACTTCGAGAAGGCTTCCCAGTAGTAATTCTTCCGTAGCCGTCGTCTTCGCGTCACTGTACATGAGTGACATTTTTCCGATATATGATTTCGTCTAACGAGAAGAAACTTGTATAGTCGGAGATCGCGACAAAAGCGGATCATTATTTAACCGCCTCTTTCGCTTCTCGGTGAGTTTCCCCGAAACCTCTCAATTTTCTTCGTCCACGCCAAGGGGCTCGTCTTTGTTTCGAACAGACGAGACCGACAGCTGCAGTGGCCGTCGAGCGCCCATCAGGCGCTTTCTTTGGAGAACCCTCGTCGTCTAACAAGCAGGGCCCGATCAGGGGGCTTGTCTGAAGAGGCAGCGGAGCGAGAAAGCGGCAGCTACGCACCCTTCCTCACTCTCATTCCTTTTTCGCTCGTCTCTGCTGTTACAAATTCCGTCGCTTTTGTTTCCGCCCGTTACCGGCGGATTTTTACTGTTCGTGCGGGAAAACGAAAAGTCCTCCCCGTAAGTACGTTACGGAGAAGATGATTATTCCCTGGCTATCCGTTTTGTACGACAATGAATAAAGTCACTCCCCTAATGGACGCTAAGACAATAAGGAAACGCGTAAAGAATTGGGAATCTAACGTTTCCGCCATCGCCAGAATCGAATTACAAAAGGCCGTACACGGCCCAGCCGTGCGGACGTGTTTTTATTACCATTGCCTGCTTTTACGGTTTCCCGGAAAAGTAATTTTTCCCTGAACTGATGGTAATCCTCGAAGGCTGTAAGCGGGAAGACGTACAGATTGCGAGCCCGGGGGGAGTGTACGTAAATAGGCCGCGGCACAATGTCCAATATAACGTATAAACGAACGGAAGTCAATTTGCATCGTTAGAAATG
The DNA here is from genome assembly GCF_048455015.1 of Haemaphysalis longicornis. Lineage (NCBI taxonomy): Eukaryota > Metazoa > Arthropoda > Arachnida > Ixodida > Ixodidae > Haemaphysalis > Haemaphysalis longicornis. The sequence continues at coordinate 7,069,054 of NW_027526460.1, forward strand.
AGGATGTTAGGAGATTATGTGAGGTTCCCACGTTTAATCTGATAAGCGCTGTTTGCCTCTTGAGAAATGCAATTTCTGTGTACCGAGTAGAATGAGACTGACAGTAACACTGGTGTTTCCACTTTAAGCAACGAGGAAAGCGGATTACCGAGGAACCACATTGAAAAGTGAGATGTGCGCAGTACTGTTGCGAAGCAAATATTCTTTCGGGATAAACAGGATTACCTCTCATTTACGAAAGGAAGCGTTCTCTTGTCATGATTGCAATATTAAGAAGCCCTGAAGCTAAGTGCGTGCATATCGCTGCAGAGAGAGAGAGAGAGAGAGAGAGAGAGAGAGGCTTTAATGAAAGCTGAAGAGGTCAGCCCCACTAACGGTAGGGCTTGCTACTCCGGATCGGCTGATTACTGTGAGGTGACAGCGGAACATAGAGAGAAAAAGAAAAAGAAAGAACGAAAGGGGAGGAGGAGGGGAAATGCACACTTATATAAAATGTATATGCTCAAAGGTTTCACAGAACCTCTTCTAGCCCTGCTTCCGCAAGAAAAGTAAGCAGAGTTTTTGTACCCAGCACTGCCTCATCACGATTTCGCCAGGGTCCAAGGAAGTGTGTAAGTTCTAGAGGACCTCCGCGTCGCCGTCGCACAAGTGCCTTCGATGCTGTGGCCCGCTGACTAGCATATCGCGGGCAGTGGCTTGAAATGTGCCTGATGTTGTCGGCAGTAGAGCACACTGTACAAAACGGCGACTCTACCCAGCCCAGCTTAAACAAGAAGCTTCGGGCGTATGCAACGTTAAGTCGCAGCCGGTGTAGCACGCTTTCAGTGCGCTTTGGCAGACCCCGTGGATGTCGGAAATCACACTGAGGGCCTATAGCATGAAGACGCGCATAACTTCTCAGAGGATCCTGCCAAGCCGGCAGCTGAAGTTTCCATCCTAGGTCGATTGCAGCTGCTTTGCTATCCTCGTTGGAAAACGGGATTCCAACGGTGAAGTTGAGGTCGTGGGCTTCTGTGGCGACCGTATCGGAGATCTTGTTGCCCCTTATGCCAGAATGACCTGGTATCCACTGAAGGAAATTTTCATGTCCTTCGCGCACCGCGCTTGAAAATATTTCATTCATATCGCAGACAAGTTGATTGCGACAATCAGACGGCTTATTTAGTAGTTGCAAGGCTGGCCGGGAATCGGAAAGAATTAACCACCGCCGAGCTGTGCTTCCGCTTATGTAAAGAGTTTTACGTGGCAGTGAACGCGCAATTGTTCGCGTCCGCATTTCTGCGCTTTTAAGCTTCTTGGCACCAATTTATCGCCATGTAGTTTAATTCATGCCATGTGTGTAAGCCTCTAACTTTTTGTCTTTCATTTAGGAAACTTTAACGCTGGGTGACCTTAAACTACGTTGTCACGAGCCCAATTAAAAAAAAACGTCAATTGCACTTTTTAAAGGGGCCCTGAAAGGCGTTTTGAGCACACTAAATGAAGTAGCGCAGTCGTTAGATTAGGTCGTCAAGGTCATCTGGGCCAAGTATTACTCTTTTACGCGCAGCGGAAAGCTCACACTTTTGTTTCAAAGTTTGTCGCTTTTTTCTCACCCTTTCCTTCGTGTTTTTGGACGCCGCCATCTTCACCTGTCTACATCATCGATTCCCAGATGTTCGTCATGAGCTAGACATCCTGCTATTGGGCGGCTTTTTCACGCACTTCCGGCAAAGAGATGAGTCGTCTGCTCAGCGTCGGCTCGCCGGCTGATCTGCCAGCGGAGTGTCGGAGTGCTTGGACATTTTACGACAAACGAAACAAGTGTAAACAAACGCTTAACCGTTCGCATTGAATGCAACACGGCCATAACACGACATGGATATTCTCTTACCTGAGTACGTTCCGTAAAGAAAGCGTTGAAGCCCCGTGGCACTTCTTTCGTGCAATCGCGGAGAAGGCCCTGAGCCGAATGCCCGGGTTTGACGGATACATTTTATTCCACTTCAAAACAACCCAGAGATGCGTTTCGAACGAACACAACGTCACAACATGCGTTGCAAGTCTGAACCGCGATTGACATACGATAGGTTGCCTCCTCCTGCCCGTCGTAAATTCGGCACTCACCTCGCGCGCAAATTTGCGGGGACGAACAGCAAGTCACTTAACTCTGGCGCGCAAGCCGAGATGGCTTTTAGCCACGCACACTGCCCATACCCCATGCGAGGTTGAGTCGTACGTCGCTCGAGAAAGATAATCCAGACCATGGGAAGCACTATCCACCCGCAGAAGCACAACGTCGCATTTCATCGCGTAACAAAGCGTCCACAACACACACACCATCGCCTCCTGTAATGCCAAACGCATCTCACACTTCCCAACGGGAGTGAGTGGTACGCCTGCAGTGCCCACATGTCGCGAGGTGGGGCCCCGAGCTGAACCGGGATCACGCAACCGTAACTGACTTCTGGGGAGGTTTGTGCCTTGTTGCCAAGGCAACCGATGTTTGAGATTGTCAAAGAAATGGCGCTCGCTCCAGCACTAGAAAGCTCAGAGCCGCGCCGGAGAAAGTTTTGCCAAGTTGCCGCTCTCCACCATGCGTCGCCCCAAGCTTAACTGGTCATATGATTATATGATTGAAGCGTTTTGTGCACGGGTTCTGTATCGGTTTAAAATGTCTTTTTCACATGCCGCCGGCAGGAATTACCACCACCGCAAAATAAGACCCGGCACCAGCGGGGCCACATCTGATACGGCGCTTTTTGGATAAACAGTGCGCGGTGCATGAAAGGGACGAGCGCACGGTGCACCCCGAGCGGCTGCGAGTTCGCCGCCGATTAAAAGTCACGTGCTGCCCTGCAGCAACGCACACCGCGAAAGGGCAAGGCCAGGCCGCCGCACAAATGCGGCCAGATATTTCGTTCGCTTTTCCAGTCTTGAGCGGAGTGAGGGATTCATGGTGTCAACAAAGCTTGCCCGTAGCAGACAGCAGTATGCGGAGCGCCATAGCGGAAGTACGTCACCGCTGAAGCGCGCAGCATCATGGGAGGGAAGGCTCTCGCGCCGTCAACAGCGAAAGGAGGAGGAAACGCGGCGCGACGATAATGCGCGGTTTTTGATTTACGATTTCTCAGCTAATACTCATCGCTTTAACAAAATTCTTGCGGGAGGAGATTGCTAATACATTGTCTTATTTGGTTACATGTACATCCATGCATCGGCGGAAGGTATTTCAGGACCCCTTTAATGACGTCGCGAGCCGACCACTTCCGGAATGAAACATACACAGCGATTAACGATATTGCCGGAACAGATTTCCATTTCTCGGTTGAACATTTCATTCCGTGGCGTGGGAAAGAATGTCGTTTATTATACTGAACATGCGCAATCCGTCCCTTACTGCGTAGTTTCCGAACACAGTACTATATCCCAACGTCTTGTCCGCCACTATACCGCTCCGTTGCTTTGATGTCACAAATCACAAATAATCGGAGTGACATTAGCCTGTAGACAGTTTACGGAAGTTAGGCAAGTATGCCGCCTGATAAGGCGCGCTGAATAGGATGTGGCCGATTGGCCTAGTTGGTATTTCGCGATTTGCATATTCGAGCGCAAAAAAAAAAAAATGGCCGCGTATGTGCTTTTCGTTGCAAACGTCGACGGAACACGATAGTCGACTGGCGCCCCTGGCAAGTAAATGCCTCCCTTCTCTTTCCCGCTCACCTCTCATGCTGTTCCTCTTCCGTCGCGCTCCTCGCAAGGTAAACACGCTAGAGGTTTGCTCAAGTCAATTTAAATTTACCGCGTTCCACTGCTCCAGGTCGGGTTACTCGATGCCAGCGCTGCCGTACGGCAGAAACCCGCGTGAATCGAGGCACCCTACTACAACGTTTATAGGACCATGTTGCCCTACTTCACGAGCGTTTCATGCGGAACATGGAACCTACTAGTGGAACCTTTCGTTGCTCTTGCCGTTTGTTGTTTTTTTAAAATGCCGCCAGGTAGCGCCGGCAACAGCAGGCGACGGTTTTCTGCAGTTTATGTAGTATTTTATTTGCTATCGCTAAAACCAAGCATCTGTGAATTGTTTAATAAAGGAACACTGCAAATATCCCTCATGTATTGATTTTCTGCCTTATATTTGCGTAACGTCTTGTTTTTGTTCAACAATGTTGACAAGTATGAACATTAACACCGAACTTAGAACTTTAGATTTGGCTGTGGGTATATAAGACTATTGCGCAGTTTGTGGTTCACTTTGGCCGAGTGGCTGAATCGAGTCATAGATAAACATACATACAGACAGACAGACTGTCTAGACAAACAGACCAAAATTTCTGCGTTTAAGTAGCCCAAGAAAGGCTATCGTCCTTTAAAAGGAGAGGCAAAATTAGGACAAGACACAAGTGCGCACTGGTGCCTTTTCTTCGCGGTCCCTGTCGTTTTTTCCCCCCCTCAAATCACGGTTGAGAACCTTTTCTCAAAATGTGCATCAAACCCAACCCGCTGTCTTCAGCCATCTAAATTGTTTCAAAGTAATGTCCTAGAGTAGGAGCGGACGTTTTTTTTTTTTTCTATAATTTTAACATCTTCAGCGTCTGTACATCAGCGTCGCACTTTTAAGGATTTTTGTATTTCACTAGGTGGGCTATCACCACGAAATTCTCATTTAAGCTTCACCTAATATCTCTTATGGACTGCGATGTCGGGTTCGTGGACACGTTTCATGCAAAGCATTTTCAACGGTATACGTAAGAAGAACATCGCTTTTCCTAGTCATCGCGCAGCCTTGGATGAATGCTAAAACTGCAGGTACCTCTGATTTTGTTGCTTTTTCTTCGTTATAAGCCAATATCGGGAGCGCTGAAACTAATCTGTGCGTGGTCAGCACCGTAATTAATGTTTTAATCTAGAAACTTGTCTTAGACAATCTTGTTTGGCTTTTGGGCATGTAGCCTGTGGTGCAAGTCGCACTGCTTAGTCAACCGTGGCTGTATCTGCGGGGGAAATAGCGCGCGCGCCAAGATTTCGATTGGCTAGATTATCCTCGGTGCACTTGGGGTGTTCCGCGGGAGCGCAGATTACGGGGTGTGGAGCGTGAAATTCATAACATCTAAAGCCATTGATGATGATGTCAGAAAGCCATGGATGATAGCAAGCTAGGTTATGAAATACGCATCGCCATCGCGTTCTGCGGCCCTATAGCTGCCCTCGCGCTGAACCCCTAAGCTACCGTTGCACACGTAATAAAAATGATTAGGAGCCATCCCACTCTTCGAAAGCGGATGACCAGTGAAGCTGTATAAAATGCACACCACATACATGGTTAGAGAATGCAACCGTATTTATTTAAACAGGCTTCTGTGCTCCGTGTGCCACCAAGATAGACCTACAATCAGCCACTTGCTGTGGTCATGTAGGGTCCTGGAAGGAATCCGAGCACGGCACAAGTCCCCTGGCGTCACATCTATGCAGGATTGGCTCTGTCCAAGGAATAACGCCACGACGTGCTACTTGGACTGTGGGCCTTCGTGAAAGAGGCTTACTTCGTCAATAGAACTTAAGCTTTATCGACCCTGAACCCCTTCCCCTATTTCCCCCAACAGGCCAGAGTGCCATCCTTTCTATAATAAATTTATTCATTCATTCATTCGTTTAAACAGCGAAGCTATTTAACAAATCGTAATTTTTCGTGACCACTGTTAAAAATACCAAGAAATTGCCGTGCGCTCACATGTGAGCGCGGGCATCGCGGTGACCGCCCGGGAAGAAAATGCCTACCGCTCCTGTGTGCGTGCCTCGCGACGACCGCCCCGCGTCCCCTGCGCACGGTTGTCAAGCGCAGCAAACCCACTTACGGACATTGGCCAAGATTTCGGCGTTCGCCCGGCAGTTTAAAAAAGAACAGGAAATTGCGGAGTGGTCATGTGTGCGTGCCTCGCGGCTACAGCCCAGCGTCCCCGGTGCACGTTTGGCAAGCCGAGCATACCCACTCAGAGCGATTGACCAAGACTGGCCAAAAAAAAACTGCAGTGTTCGCCGTAATTGTGGCAACACTTGTTCGGAACGAGAAAGACACGTCGCGGCGTACGCCCCTCTAAGGCGATGTCATATGATTATCACTTGCAAAAAAATGAAGAAAGCTGACCCTTATAGCAACAATGACGGAGTAAAGGTCGTTGCTACAGCGAAGAAGAAGAAGCGAATCGGCTCCAATCGTGGACTTAAGCCTTCGTGATGGTCGTGAAGGTTGCGTACAGCTTCGCTACTTTCAAGTCTTACGCGTTACTGTGAGCTTCCTTCATTTTTTTCTAATCATGTGGTAATGATACTGACTATGGCTTTGTGATTACTCGGTGAAACTTGGAAGGACTAGAGTTTCATTCCAGCAGCGTTCCGCCCCCCCACCCCCCCTCCCGTAGAAACCCATGTATTGACAAGAAACGAACATCGCACAACCTTTGTGACCTCCCTGTCAACTGCCTTGTCATTACAAGTAAATGAAGTCGGCGTAACGATATATAGTCGCCTTAGCGGCCCATTGTCATTTAGTTGTCTTGCGAATTTTGTGGAGTGGGAACACTGCCCCCCAAATCTGTCGATTCATGGCCAATCCCCCACGTGTTTTTGTGCCACGAGGAAAGGAACATCAACAAGGACTTTTCTTCTACTCTTGCTACAGCGCCCCTTTCCTGGCCAATCCCCCTGAGCGGGTATGAGCCGTATATTCTGGCACCACCACCCCCACTTGCACAATTCGCACAGTCGGTAGAGCACTGGGCTGCTGCTGTGAAGACGCTGCTTTAAAGGTGCCATTTAGGCAACATACGAGTTTGTTTTATTCGAAAGATTTGTGTGTTGCAGGGCTCCAGTGCTTGTCTGGAAGCAAACGATGCTTTATTCACTGAGAAAGTAACCAATTTAAATTAAAAGTTTGATTCTCCCGCCAAATCGTCTGCTTTCATAACGTCGGCAATAACATCACCAGAGCAGGTCTTCAAGCTAGAGCACTGCACGGGCCCGGGCCGGCCCGCTGGCCGGGCCGGGCCGCCCAAAGTCGATTATCAGCGGGCCCGGGCTGGGCTCGGGTTCAGTGCCGCGGACCCGGGCCGGGCTCGGGCTCGGGCTCGACGCCACGGGCCCGGGCCGGGCTCGGGCTAGGCTCACTTATGAATGCCCGGGCCCGGGCCGGGCCCGGGCTCGGCGTTACGGGCCCGGGTCGGGCTCGAGCTTCACAAAGCGGGCTCGGGCTTGGCTCGGGCCTTAAAATCAGGCCCGTGCAGTGCTCTGCTTCAAGCTATAAGCCTAGAATACTGCAGAGCCTGGTTTACCGTTAGTCAACTTAGATGGCACCACCATATGCGGCAGGCCGTTTTCTGTCTTTGCTTTGTTTTGGGCCGTATTTGTATGTGGCTTGGTTTTGTTAAGGTAGAAAATAATCGCTCCGTTACACATGGTGTTCGTTCGACAAATATAATCACGTAAGACACCGTCGCTTACGCCAGTCGGCCAGTGTCGTCTGAAACAACCCCAAAGCGCCGCAGTGCTGTGCAGCTAAAACAAGCATAGTGCGCGCAGTAACCACAGCAGTACGCATCGGTACTTTTGTGTTTACGTGTACTTTTGTAACTTCCACTGTTTAAGCCACCATTGTTACTCCTATAAAAATTATGTGCCTTAAATATAAGTGCGAACAGCCCGTTCGGCAAGCTTATAAGCTCTGCCTAATTTGCGTTTGCTTTTGCCAGCCTCAGCCAATCGCTGAGCTGGCGTGTATGACATCATAGGTTCTGTTGCGGGAAATGAACTAGTGGGTCGCATGGCCATTCCTTGTTTCCCTAATAATGTAGCTTATTTCAGCGACGTTTACGTTAAAAAGTGGTGTCAGTATGATTCTAATGAGGCAATCTTTCGAATGAACCGAACTTGTGTTTTGTCTGCGTGGCCCCTTTGAATCCCACCGGATCACACATGTGCTTTCTATTGATTTGCTCTTTACTGCGGCTGCCATTTTCTCGACAGGGCGGCAACGGCAACGGCGCTTCTTTTCAGAATGGGGCGTTTAAAGAGGCTTTTGCGTTAACAACAATCGCGCTTTTTTGCAGAATATCGGGCATATTAGGGTACTGGTCTTACAACAAGGGCGGAGACAGGAGGACAACAGCACGAGCGCAGGACAACAGGATGCGGTCGTCTTGTTGTCCTCCTGTCTTTGGACTCGTTTTTCGCGCAGTATCTGTTTTTCAAAACCAATAAGCCCAGCCCGATCTTCTAGAAACAAAGCCCAGAACGGTACGGACTTCTCCGTCACTTTCGAAAACTGTGCGCCACATGCATGGTACGATTTCCACTTCGTTGTCGTCGCGCTCATTGGTGACGGTGGACCTTTTAGCCATACACGCTCCGACCGAGCGCGAAGAAACGCGGTCCCCGTGTAATCCTGTTCGTCCAAAAACAACTCATACTTGCGAATGGTTGCTCCTGCCTTCGGTGGTCAGCGTTGCCTGCAGAATCGGCCGCTTTCAAGTAGCCGTTTCCCCTGCCGACAGGCGAAGAAGTGCGCTGGGGATCACGCGCCATCGTCCACTTTATAAGCGTGATCACCATCGTCATCGCGTCGCCGTGGCTGTTCTACGTTGCAGAACAACACCGTACAGGCGTCGGCAGAGTCCCATCTCCCGTCCGGTACTCATCTGCCTCCGCGATGAGTGTCGTCAAGCGGCAGCTGGCAGGCTTCGGTGAGTTCCTAGACTGGCGCCCGCTGGAGTTTGTCGACATAATCCCCCGCGATTTCGTCTGCGTCATCTGCGGCGTTCTGCCGGCATTCCCGAGGAAGCTCCCGCTCTGCGGCCACGTATTCTGCCCGTTGTGCTACGAGAAATTCGCCCAGAAAGGAGCCGTCTGCCCCGTGGACCGTCGCTCGTTCGCCGAACAGGCTGTCACGGTGCTCGATTCGGCCCAAGGCGGCATCGAAGACCTCTCGGTCCGGTGTCCGAATGCGCCCCGCGGATGCAAGTTCGTGAGCAACCTGTGCGAGCTCCCAGTGCACTTGCTGGAACAATGCACGCGGGGAAAGGTTCACTGTCCGCGATGCGGGCGGTCTATGCCCCAAACAGAGGCGCTACACCACTACGTCCAGTACTGCCCCCGGAAAGCGAAAGACGAAGGCACGCCGCAAAAGACGTCGAAAACGCCGCTCAAACCGAAGTACGACAGAGCAGCGACCCCAGACCGCTCGTCTCGTGTGGATTCCTCGCTAACGCCCGGCTGTAATCGTAGCACCAGCTGGAGGTCACTCTCTTTGGATAGTTCGCTTTCGAAAGTAGGACAGCGTGGACCTAAAAGTGGCGTGGACGTCAAGCTGCGCCAAGTCTGCTCCGCCGACGCCACCCCTGCGGCCGGGATAGAACGAGCTGCGACTCCAGCTGCTGCAAAGCAGAAACTTCGGTGCGTTCCCGTTCCTTCCGCCACCTCTCTTTCTGACAGTTCCATCCGTTCTTTTCCCAGCATCATCTCTTCGCAGATACCTTTTCCGGTAAAGACTGGCAGTTCGACCATATCCGGAAGTCTCAACACTGCGAGAGCTTCGAAAAGCAGCGAAAGCATCACGACGGTTCCCTCTCAGGAGGCGCACTTTCTGAAAAAACTGACCTCGGCCGTCACGAAGGTACAGAAAACGCCGCCAGTCGCGCGTGCGGAGGATCCGTCCACTTCTAGGACGGGCCTAAGGACGTCATCAACGACGGTTCCCGCGGCCTCTACGGCGGCTCAGCCACGAAAGGAGTTGTCGTCGGACGGCGCCGACAAAAAGGCAGCGACGGCTGTTCTCCCTGCCGGGTTCGCGCTCTGTCACATCACGGGCCTCACTGGCGCCGAGTCGAGTCTTCCAACGTGCGGGGAAGTGGTCCTGCGCAGCGACAACTCTCTGGTGGCCGACTGCGCCTTCCGTGTCCACGCCAGGCTTCGCCGGAGCGCGTTCGGGACCACGCACGCGTGCTTGAGGCTCTGCATTTGCGGCGGTACGCGGGAGACGATCGCTTGGCTCCTCACCAAAAGACTCTACGTGGTCCTGGTGCACCCGTCCGACCAGTCGCGCAACGTTCGCATGGCGCTGGCGCCCAACCCGGACGCCGTGCACGAGGAAGGCCGCCGCGCGGGTCGCTGGGACTTCTGGCTGCCGACGAACGAAGTGAAGCTCAGCGACGTCGAATCGCGCGGCTTCCTATCGAGTGGTGCCATCTGCATTGCCGTGGAAATCGAGTGACCACGCCACCGCCTTCCGGGCTTGCAAGCGCTAAAGGCCTGGTTAATATTATTCTGGGCACTGAACGATCGAGCTCATAAACGTTTTAACTCCTCCAGTTCAGGCTTTAGTTTTTGTTTGCCTCTGTACCGCGGCTTTTGTGTTCATAACTCATACGGAAACCGGTCAGTGTTTTAAAATGCAGGTTGAATCTTATTACGCCGATGGTGTAGAGATCTTAGATCACTTGACAACTAAATAAATTTGTTCATGAACAAGCAACGTGGTTATCTGCTAATGAACTTACGCAAAATAATCCTCCCTTTTTTTAAGGATATAGTGGGGAAATTTGCTCTATACTGAGCGTTAAACCTGAGGTAGCTAGCAAAAATGCTGCTGTATACGCGGGTGCGATAGGCTTGGTGCAGTCGCATTTATCTATCTCTTGTGCAAGTGCAATTTCAAACGTTTTCAATGAAAGCACTATGACCCTAATGTGACACTTTTGGTCAAAATATGTAATCACAATCATACCTCGAAACCTTCACGCAAAGAGCAAGGGCTACAAAGGGGGAAGCTACAGTCTCGCTGCGTTGAACGCGTTTAACATGTAATTCGAAATGTCTACTGCTACGCAACAGATTCAAAGTGTCTACGGCGTAGCCACCAAAATAGTCCGGCAATTAATCCCAGCGGAGAAGCTTCCTGGATACATTAGCGAGCCATTTTCAAGGTTTGGCAAAATCTGTACAAGGTAAAGTATGTATACGTTCGCTGCTCATTAAGCCTGCTTTTGGCAAATAAGTTGCTGCTGACACTGACAGTGATACTGCGAAGCTATGCCGTACCATTCGTGAATTTTTTAAGCACCGTCGATCCATTACTACTCGATACGCGGAAAGTACGAACCTGAAAGACTACTTTTGAATGGCGGGACACAAACTACAATGGGCAATGTCGTACTGTGAGTTTTCCATTTGCATTTCCAGGTTCAATCGGTCAAGAGATGCACCAAAGTTAAGGGTCATTCAAGCCGTATAAAGTTACATCGCTTGCATAGAAATATTTAAACACATTCCAGTAACGAATTTTCGCAGGGTAGCCCTACTGCATATTCCACTTCCGCATCCTTTCCGCCGGGTAAGAGTACAATAAAGAAGGAAAAAAAAAAGTGTTTTTTCTTTGTTGTTTTCTCAGTTTCCATTGCTTCATAAAGCGCCAGCACTGTAGTTGACAGCTTGATGAATGCGATAGTTGCCGAAAAAAACTAACGTGTGAGGTGTGTTTCATGCGCGTCGCCGTGTCGACAAGTTTCCCCTGTTTATATATATATACATATACACGTTTCTCCCGAGGGGATACCGAAGGACGCGGTGAAACAATGTTGCTGATGCTTCGGTGCTTCGGAGGAGATGCGCGAGGTTGAAACGCTAGACTGGAGCCCTACTATACGAGCGAAAACGCCGCGCCTTTATAAATTCAATTTATTCTCGGAATGCGGCAGCCACCAAAAGAATGTAAAAAGCAAACACAGCTAAAGTGACACTTTCGGGCCCTACGAAGGACACGTGCGTTACTACACTCTAAACTTTTTTTCCTCCCATATACTCCATAGAGGTTCTTTTTCGCCTGTCCTCTAGTGGTCCTCCTTGTAGGAGTTTTTTTACTACATGGAACAGGGAGGTTTTGTTTACCTCCTCAAAACAGGGAGTTTTTAGGTTATAGAAAGGAGGTATTTAGGGAGTGTTAAGAAATGTTCGGGAGAATTTAAGGAGGTCAAAATGGAGTATTCTTTACTTCCTGAAGGGCGTTTTTAAGTGATGTTTATGGAATTTTTAGGCGGTTGAATAGGAGCCTGTTATGGCTCCCTTTGGAAGTACTTATGTTAGTTTAGGGGCGTTTTTAGGAGGTTCAAGGGAAGCATTTACTTCTTTTGAATGGAGTTTGACGAAAGCTTGGGGAGTTTTGTAGGCCTTCCGAAAGGAGGTTTTCAAGGCCACAAGGGAGAATTTCTAGTTCCCTGCGGGAGTACTGATTTCACACGGTTTTTCTCGATTTCAGGTTTATTTCAAACGAACTATCGCAGACAAGTTTACATGGTACATGGTGTACACAAGGAGGTTCCGAAATAAATACTTATGGCGACCTCATATTAGAAATCACAAATGGTACATTGCTAAATAACACGCCAGTTAGGAATTGAAGACAGCAATACGATGCTAGTTGAACAAAACGTAGAAACAATATTACTGCAAGAACTGGAAATACGCGAAAAACAAAGATAGGCACAAACACAACCGCATGGTAAGTGAAATCATTATAGAATACTAGAGGATCGAGAACGCGTCAGTACTTATCAGAACTTATCAGTGCGCGTCAGCGCTCAGTACACAGTGAAAAAAATGGCTGCAGTGGTTTATAACAACAACAAAAAATTCAGTAGGTGGTGAAATGAGCGAGAGCTGTCTGCTAGTTGAACAAATTGTAGAAACAATAATAATACAAGAACTGAAATACTTGAAAAACAGATAGGCACAAACACAACCGCATGGTAAATGAAATCATTATATAATACTAGAGGATCGAGAACCCGTCAGTATTTATCAGAACTTATCAGTACACATCAGTACTAAGTACACAAAGTGAAGAAAAAATGGTTGCAGTGGTTTACAACAACAAAACAATTTTTCAATTTGTCGTGAAATAAGCGAGAGCTGTGCAACGATTTGATATTGAAAGGTAACAAGCATTTTGTAGGTGGTAAAGGCACAAGAGATAAATGATGTAGGAGACAGACTACAGTGAGATGGCTATGGATAAATGAGTAATATAAAGAACGAAAAATATGCTGCGGAAAATACCAGTGCGTTTTGATAAAGACACAAATGCGCCAAGAAAAGTGACCGAGTCTGACGGGTTAATTGCAATGATATAGAACAGAATGAGTGGTATCGCGACAGCTTCTTTAGAGTGAGAACAAAAAGCCATGAAATTCGTGTTTTTCGGATAATTTTTAGTTGATTCATTTCGCACCAGTTGCCAATATTATTTAGATAATTGTTTCAAGTTAAATTAGTTTGTTAATATTATTGCTTCACTGAAACATAGCTGTATTATGAGCATACAGAACGGCCCATCAAATATCCCGTTTTCAGTAAAAAAAAGAAAAAAGAAAAAGTCAGAAATACAATACGGAATTTTTTTTCACTACTATCCAATGATTACAGGATTGAAAACAAATATTAGTGAGCGATATTGATGCGATAAAAGTTAATTAGTTCTAAATCCTTCACACGTGGTTTGGTGCAGGCAAGGTCCAAAAAGCCATGTTCCACAAACGTTACAGCTCTGTGTGCCTTCTTGGGATATTGAATGTTGAAAATCCAGAACGATGCAAACAGACTACACAGTCCTCCCAGTAAAGATGATGCAGTCAAGACACGCTGGCCATCGATGTGGAGGCTAACTTCCCCGTTCACGGAATGCAGGCAGGGAGTCAGAGGAACATCTGCCTGAAAAAGCAAAAAAGAAAAAAAAAATGCCCCACACGTAAAATTCAAAACAGACACTATGGTTAAATGAACTTAATTCGGTAGAGTAATAAAATTGTAAGGCCAGGTTCCCTGCGAATTCCAGTACCTAAATTAGGAATGCAAAGGCTTCATAAAACCAAGTGCCAGTACATTAACCGTACTTTTGCAGCAATAAAAAAGATATTACTTCCGCACAATATACTCGAGCACAACTTTAAATGACAGTGAAGATAAAATGCAAGTCTCTGTAGGTTGATAGATTAGTTTTTGTTTTTGACTGAAAAACACTTTGGTATTGCATGATTTTGTTAACTGCTGCTCCTTGCTTTAAGATGCCAGCTTGCATCTATTCAAGTGAGTGGGCACACAGTTAAAGATGCAAACCCTTACACTGCCTCTCCCCTACCATGGTGGCTCACTTTCATAGAAAAAGTGGAGCTTTTGCGAGCTGGACGGCTGTTGCAAGCCGTGGCAATACTCACTTCTGCTGGAGGGGCCAACTTGGTTTCCGAATGCAACCTTGCCTTGTACAGCACAGCCTATCCTGCCTTAAGATCTATGAAGTCATTCAACTCGATCATGTATCAGGATCTGCAAAAGAAAATCGTGTCAGCAAATAATGAATTCATGCCGGACAGGCACACACTGTTTCACTTATACTTGCAGATACCTCCACCTATTTTTCTCGTGGTGTTACATCCAAAGCTAATGTGTTACGGCTTGTCTCATCAAGTATGGTCACCTGTCATAACACAGCTAGTCATACAGGAAAGTCATTCACTGGGTCAGAAAACACTTTCTTTTTTTACAGTAGTGATAAAATAGGCGACTCAGTCATCGGTATTCTGACAACTTAATATTCTGTGTCACCATGCTGACAAGCATGATTGGTGCATAAGGTCATTTGTAGCCGCAACCGTTACTACAGCCTTGTTAGCTAACGTAAACCTCGTTCATGGCACCAAATTACTTATGATTGCATGGCAACAAAAAAAAACAGTTGAAAAAGAAACACTATTCTCGCAAACTTACCAACGCTGCAGGCCACACACACCTGCCTTAGTTAATGTTAACGTGATTGTAGAAGTTTCCGTCACGCAAAACCACAGTGCATTTTTTGGAGCTGCAAGCTCCGTGTCAAAATCGAGTGTCAGATGATTCAAGCAATTTTTGTGTATGGTCTTACTATTGATTATGACATAAATTTATTACCATCAAAAGAGTGTGTGCATTGTTCTTCTAAAAAATGATATCCTTTTTTATACCCGGCAGACTTGTGTCATGCTACGGCAAACTCTGTTCTCTTCCATAAGGGCATGAATTTGTGTTTTTAATTACGTGGCCTTAGCTGGCGACTGACGGGCCCCGATTGTATACAGACCCCTCATTATCATCCGAAAGGGAATAAAAACATTTCGGTTTCGAACCACGTCGCCGTCGTGGTTCACACTATATGCATTTAATCGTTCGATAGGCTCATAGCATCTTTTACGCATGTCACCGTTTCCTTAATAGGGTACGCTGTTAGATGTGAAGAGTCGAATCAAGCGAGCAAACAACCCCACCGAATCTACAGGGCACAGTTTTCGAAGGGGGTGGCCGTCTGATCTGCGGCTCTCGCCGACCAGAGCGCTAAGAATGAGTCAGAGCCTTGAAAGAAAACAACACAAAGACTTATATTTGGACAGGCAAGCCATCAGGAGCGTTAACAAATAGATATTACAAAGTAGAGCAGTTAACTAAAAAGAACACGAGCAGTTCGATGCATATGAGAGACAGAGTCCCACAATATTCACCGACCGGGCCCGACGATGCACCGCTGTCGGAAGCGATTCGGCTACCTGAGTACCCGTCACGTTGCTTTGAAACGACGCCGCGCGCGACAAACGATTTCATATCGAATGCCCTGTTACAAACCGGCCTACAAAAGAATGCGAATGCATACCCCAAAAGCCACAAACAAGTACAATAAAACGAGTGTGCGCTTTTTTCTTTGCAAGTCCCACAATATTCACCGACCGGGCCCGACGATGCACCGCTGTCGGAGGCGATTCGGCTACCTGAGTAACCGTCACGTTGCTTTGAAACGACGCCGCGCGCGACAAACGATTTCATATCGAATGCCCTGTTACAAACCGGCCTACAAAAGAATGCGAATGCATACCCCAAAAGCCACAAACAAGTACAATAAAACGAGTGTGCGCTTTTTTCTTTGCCCGTGCGTGTACGTGCTGTGTGCGGCACGGGTACTTCGCAGTTAACCCTATCCAAACGTTTGACAAACGCATCGACTGATGAAAGAGCACTTACCAGCGAGCTGTCCACAGCTGTCGCCGTATCCAAATGTTGTTAGCGGCCGTTCGTCGTGTGACAGGGGCACATAAAAATCTTTCCACCAAATGGCACTACTAGTCCTTCTCAAATAAGAAAAAATGATGGCCCAAGGCGAGGCGCTTGAAGCTCCGGCCGCACCAAGTCACCGGCCGCGCTGCATTGATAAGCACGGAGGCTGTTTACATCCGGGCAGCAAGTCGTGCCGCCAGGGCAAGTTGAGTCGCTGCAGTCGGGTGCGTTGGCGCGCTGGCACGAGAATTTAAATTGTCTATATATGCGCAAGCAAGCGAAGCAGATGAACATTGCAATTGTTTGCAACGGCGAGAACTGTCTCTTTGTTAGCAGCATAGTGTGACAACACCTACCGTCAAAATAAACAGATTGAAACAACACGGCCGCGCTGTCTGCTTGTGATCGCGCTGGTATACGTACGGTATCGGTTTTGTAGCTGCATGCAACTGTCACGTCCTGCTTTCTCGTTCTAATTAGCATTAGTCCACGGTTGAAGTGCTGACACACGGAAACAACACAAGACTAACATGGCGACCGCCCGCTTGAGATGATTACCCCAGATGGGGAGTTTATTGTGGACGTGGTTGTTTACAAGGGACCAAACGCCATCTCACAAATGGTGTTATGTCGTTCTAAATCCTCCCTTTTGCTACACGGATGGGCAGCGGTACTACCATGGAGGTTCGTCCACTTGTTTAGACCATGCCTAGGGAGTACATTTTTTGCTATAAGTACTTTTCAGGGCACATTACTTGATTAAAACTCCATTTCCGGCTAGTTTGCGTTTACAGTGTAGAAGGCATGCAAGGCGTGCTTTACGGCCTGGGACCTAAAATAACCGCGTCTGTTGTTATGACTGCGATACGGGAAGACAACAGCGCTGAAAGAAGACTGAGAAAGGAGGAAGTGAAAAGCTTGCGCCGTGCGTATGGTTTTTTTCTAGTGACGTCCTTTCATGACCGGTCCTTGTTGTTTATGGCACCGATTTGTGCGCTGTATATTATACGCATATCACACACTGTATACTGTTAGGACGCAAACGCTAGGAGGGTCCACCGCGAGAAATCTTCCCACGTACTCTTAAGCTGAGCACAGTCCTGCGTAGCCACAGAGTAGCACATACGTGCAGAGGTGAACGGGAGAACGTTTTATGAAACGGCTAATCAAGAACAGGCGCCGCGCGGGTACGGAGGAAAAGCTGTAGGAGGGGGAAAACAATTGGCCGCGTATCTCCTTCCGTTGCAAAGGCCAAGAAAAGACGATAGTCTTTGTCGACATTTGCTGAGTAAATGCCTCCCTTCGCTTTCCCGCTCACCTCTCATGTTGTTCCTATTGCGTCGCGCTCCTCCCAAGGTATATACGCCAAATGTTTGCTTAAATCATTTTAAATTTCCCGCGTTCCACTGCTCCAAACCGGGTGTCTCGATGCGAACGCTGCCGTACTAAAACATGGGGACACTCGTTTACGCCTCGCTCTACAACGTATCGTGTACTAAAAAAAACACCAGGACACTCATACGCCTCGCGCTAGAACGCTTCGTTACGCGTACTGAAAAAACGGCGGGACACTCGTTTGCGCCTCGCGCGGGAACGCTTCGGTACGCGTACTGAAAAAGCAGCGGGACACTCGTTTGCGCCTCGCGCTGGAACGCTTCGTTACGCGTACTAAGAAAACACGGGGACACTCGCTTACGCCTCTCGCGCTAGAACGCTTCGTGCTTCAAAGACCCGAGACTTGTACAGCAAAGCTTTATAGCTAACGTTAGTCCTATGCTCTTATTGGACGTAGGCCAAACGAATGAGCGCCTTAGTAATGCTGATTTGAGTATGCGATACTTAAAGGGGCACTGACACAAAAATTTTGCATCTTGTTTTTTTTTGTTGCAATAAGTAGCTAGTGACCTACTTATCACCTGTAGAAACCTCATTTGCTTCAGCGTGCAACCGTTGTTTAATTAGAGGCATTTTCAATGCGGCCAGTCGCAGCTTCGGTTTCAGCGGGTGCCGCGAAACGACGGATTTGGTGTGAACAAAGCTGACAACGTGACCGTCGGAGGGATATCACAGAGCAAAGCTGCCTTAGCCCTGTCGAATCCGTGTCGCCGGCAGTTTCTGCCAATGCCCCCACGTACTGATCTCGTGAGTCGCTTAATTAAAAAGCGACCGTGGACGTGACGCAGGCGCTGCGAGTGCAAATGCTGCCGCGGCTAGAGAACGACGCGCGCTGGGAGCAGCCGGGCGGTCTTCCTACAGGTCCGCCTGCACATGTGTTCGGCTTAGCACTGCGGCGGATATTCGATTGCCGCTCTCGTAAGCGGTGCAGATGACAATTTTTAATGCAACCCGCCATCGCATCATTAACTCCTTTCTCATATAAACTGCCGTGGTTGGGACTTGGGTGCAATTTCGTGCAGCTGTAACAAGCTATCACTCGAGCTACCGGCGCCGGCCTGGGCCACTTCGCGGCCGTGGCCGCCGCCTCCACAGCGACCGTGCGGCTCGCTCAGTTCAGTTTCAGTTTATTCTCGTATTCAGTGGGCTTTTCGTGTCTCCGGCGCGTTTTCGCGTCCAATGTAAAAGTAATAGAAACAGAGTGCCTGGTATCGCTGTAGAACTTTGGTCGCGGCAAGCTGCCCGATGAGCTGACGAATTCACGGCGCCTCCGCCGTCAACGATCGGGTCGTTCGTTCTCGAGAGCAGAAGCTCCGCCCTCCGGCCCTCTGATTGGAGCGGCGAGCCGGGCGAGCCGGCGAAAAACGCCGGCAGTGCGGAAGCGGCAAACACAAACTCGTGACGTGTGTGGATGTTGTTTATTTACAAAATACCCACGGGATGTCGATTGCGCGTGGTCCTCTGCTGGCTGCTCGGTTGCGATTCTCACACTTTAAAATTGATTTTAAGTGCAATGCACTTCTTAAGCGACCCTGAACCTGCGTCCACCGGCGATGTCCGCGCACGTGGAGACGGGCGCGCGCAGCCTGGCCGCTGACATGGCACATACCCACGTGGGGGATTGGCCAAGAATCGGGCGTGAGAAGGGCTAATGCACCTGCTTAAAGGAGTACTGACACGAAATTTCAAAGCTGAGATCCGCTCTAGCAATCAAGTACAACGACAACACAAATAGGTGTCTGTGAATAAATGCATCTTTCTTTCTTTGTAGTTGTGTGTGTGTGTGTGTGTGATCTCTCTTTCGCGAACATTACCGAACCGCGCAAATTCAACTCGTGCATTCGCACTTTCACATTATTCCCCTCGGGGAAATGCGGGGAATTTTTAAATATGTTCTAGGCTGTATTCGCCGCTGATATTTTGCAGATGATGTATATGTGTCCACACCAATCTATTTCCGAAGTTATCTCGCCTTCAAGATTTTGTGTCAGTACCCTTTTAACTTCCCTACTGCATGTCATAAAACCGCGATGAGGAGGAGGAGGGGGAGTAGTAAACTTTATTAGGCCAGACTATACTAGCGAGGAATTTGTTTGTGCGAATGGGAAGCGACATAAACAGCTCGTTAACAGTTCGGGCGCCTGCTGATCCGTCCTCTGTTTCCAAGTTGCGTCCTTGGCGCTGTAAATGTTCAAAATTCGCGCAATCGCCTGCGGCCACGTGCCTTGAACTTCGCTCTGTCAATTGGAGCCGGTGGCGTAGTTCCGAAGCTAATGCACTGCTCGCTTACCTCGCTGCCGCCACTGAGGCACAACATTCGTGAGAGGCTGCTTCTGAACACTATCCGCGGGGAGCTTCCGCCAACATTTTCCGTATCGCCATCACCGCAGCCACGACAGTGCGAAAGAGAGGCGGAAGCGTGTCTTGCACTACGCTGTTCGAGGACCATAGCTCTGTCCTTACGGCACGTGTATTGGAAACTGCAGAGTGAACGAACGAAGACAAAAAGAAGCAAGTAATGGAAGTGCCTTCAGGCAAGAAGAAAGCAGTGGCACAAAATGAGGACTTCAAATGCCCGAAGCCACTAAATCGCCATTACGGCCAGTAACACGTGGGCAAAGTTTCCGACTCAACGAGAAGAAAAGGGGGAGCCGAAAGAATAAATCTGAATGGGAAGAATCCTAACACTCAAAAAGCGAAGAAAAACTTCTACTGAAGGCGCCAAGGATACGCAGCGAGGAAGCGGGTGATCCGAGCGAGCGATCGACCGGCTGACGCATCTGTAATTCCAAGGTCGCACCGAGTTTTGGACAGATGTTTTTTACGGGCCGTAATCTAGGTCCCACGTGGATTAGACCGGGAAATCGGGTAGGCTGCGTCCGCAAAAAGGTTCGATAAAAAAAATTATTATTTTCTTTCTTTCGGAGAAACGGACAGGAAACACGTGGGTATGTTTGTCACTTGTAGGCAGCGGTGTGCAGTGTATTTTTGACGATCGCTACAGTGAATCTACGAAAAATACCTCGTCACGGTGATTTCTTTCTTCGAAGCGCCCAGATTATGGCGCCTGCGTCTGAACTTGGATTACGCAGATGAATCTCTCCACTTGCAGAGCTAGTCGCTATTTTGAACTGCTTAATAAAATTTGTAATCTCACGAAGGGCAATATTTGCAGCGAATTGCATTCATGCTCCGCCCATGCCTTTAAAATAGAGGAGGACGTCTGTCTTGTGCAGCGGTTTATTCAGGACTCCCATCTAGAGGAGACCCCCGTAGGGCGGGCTTGTGGCAGGTTCTTTTTTTTTTTTTTTTTTTTTTAG